>NW_020837948.1:40512978-40547125 GCF_003676395.1 Aethalodelphis obliquidens | reverse complement strand
CTCCCCCCCCCCCCCCCCCCCCCCCCCCCCCCCCCCCCCCCCCCAGCTTCTCTCTCGGATGCTGGGCAGATGTGCCAGGATCCCTATAAAAAGATGAGTCTCCTGATTTCAAGGTTCCTCTCCTGCAATGCAACTTACTACACGCATAGTTAACATCTGGCTGTCACCACATTGCCCTGTGGGAACTGACACAAGCTACTGCTCTGGCTGCTGCTTTTGCTTGTCTCTTCTGTCAGTGTGTGTGCCTGTGTATTTCTATAACTGTGGCAAACTAACTTGTTAGCTCATAAATAGTGTAAAATCTCAGCTCCTTCACAGTTTTAACTTAGCAAAGAGGAGAAAAAAGAAAGACTCTGAATAACAATAATGGACAGTGTCTTTAAACATAAGTTCATAATAAATACAGAAATATTCTTCAAAGGACACTTCTTACATCAACTCTCTATGAAAACTATGGGTCTAACAATGCAAGGAAAGAAACAGCAAGGCAAAACATTAGATTCAGAAAGACATTTCATTGGGAATTTAAAAATAATACAGTTCATCTATGTTTCTTTTTGATGATCTAAAGATACAGGAATAAGCCTTAATAGTGCTCAGAAATCCAATGGTTAACAAACAGAAACCATTTTTTACTTTCTCAAACATCAGGTATTATAAAGGTGCCTTTTATAAATGTTGTCTCAGGCAACTCATAATTGAAATATCTGATGATTTCTGGAAATGTCAAAATCTTTGATTAAAAACAGATTCCTATATACTGAATATTTCATTTATTTTAGCGACCCATCATCTATTTTCTCATATTCTTAAAACAACACAGATTTTTGTTTGAGGACTCATCCTTTCCCCATTCTTAAGTCATGTTGTCTGGATGGGGCTCCAACCCCTACTCTAGAAATGAAGCAGGTAATCAAGTCCTAGGCCAATCAATGCACCCCCATTTCCCTGGTTTAGAGGTAAGCCATTCTCTTAGAGTGAACCTCAGGACTTGGCCAGAATGCTGGGTCAAGGACTCATTCTTTTCCGCTGTAATTGAACCTGGAAGGATGTAGCCTGGGAACAATTGCAAATCATCTTGTGACCACGAGGGGAAAGTCAGTCTATGAATGGAGTCAACACAGAGATAGCAGAGCCAAGAGATCAGTAAAAGAGAGAAACAGGATCCTGAAGGTATCATTTGAGTACCTATATCCAGCTATGCCTGAAACGTTCTCAACTCTGGTTTGTTCGAGTACAAGAACTAATACATCTCCTTTCTGGCTTAACTCTCCCTTCAACAAAGGAATGCTTTGAATAATGCCCAGATTGAAAAACCCAGAGTTCTGTGCCATAAAGTTCAGAAAAAAAGAAACTGGTCCTGAAAAACTTTGACAAAATATAATAGGACCTCAATAAAACAACATAGAAGACATATTTGAAATAGACCTGGACACTGACAGGTCTATCGAAATGAGTTTATAGCTAAATATACTCAATATGTTATGCCAAAGATTATCTTGGAAACATAACAAGGTTATGGGGAAAAGGACACAAAGCACAATCATGTTTAAGGCTTGTTGTAGAATTTCTTTCAGATTTGACATAGGTGGTAATTTGCATGCTTATATTTAGGTTGAACCATTTGAAATTGATAGTTTCATTTAGTTCAATCAAATAACAAGGGAGAAAAAAGTCTGCATTACTTCCTTCTTCACATTTATTTAAACAAGAGAATATACTATACTGAAAAAAGGCCCATCTATTTATTTCTCTTATCCAACCATTCTTGTTTTACATCTAGGACAACCAAATGTGCTACATTTTCATTTTCCAAATCTTACAATTTCAAAATACTTCCTAAAAAAAGATCCATAGCCTGTGCAAATGCAATATTTACTTACCTGCATGTTATATAGGGGTTGCTTTGGTGCATTAACTTCCTTGAGCAGACGATGAGATACGTCTCTTAACTCTAAAAGTCTGCAAGCAAGCTGAGGCTGCAGAAGTCTGGCAACTGATTTGGAGGATCTGGATATGCTGTTTAATCCTCAAATTAATGTTCCTCGGTTGATCTTGGCTAAAGCAACAGCCGTTCTGATTTTGGATGTTTTTTGCACGGGTTCTCTTTTCTGGAAAATAAGCCTTTGAAAAGTGACTGATGTGTGATTCTCCAGTGCAGTATTTATTTATTCAAAATTTTTTATTTGAAATATAGTTGATGTACAGTATTGTTAGTCTCAGGTATACTATATAATTTGACATTTGCAAACAGTATGAAATGAATATCACAAGTCTAGTAACCATCTGTCTCCATACAAAGTTATTACAATATTATTGATCATCTTCCTTATGCTGTATATTGCATTCCCATTACTTATTATAGAACTGGAGATTTGTACCTCTTAATCCCCTTCACCTGTTTCACTCACACTGCTCCCTCCCTCCATTCCCCCTTACCCTACCAGCAACCACCCATTTGTTTCCAGTGCATTTTTAAAATCTACTTCAGGCAGAGACAAGTACCACATAACTGTACACTGTGCCTGATACTAAGTGTCCAATAATTATCTCCCACCCTCCTTACAGTTCATTGGCCCCACCCCAGGTATTTAAATATTTATATGAATATACGATTTTTTCCTTAGGATAAATATCCAGAGTTAAGTTAGTAGCCTAAAGATATAAATTTTTCATTTTTCTCTCTGGATTTATCTGTTTTTTGCATTGATTTTTTTTAAAAGAGCTCTTTCAAAAGTAAACAATCTTTTAAAAAAATATTTATTTATTTGGTTGCACTGGATCTTAGTTGTGCAGGTGGGCTCCTTAGTTGTGGCACATGGGCTCCTTAGTTGTGGCTCACAGGCTCCTTAGTTGCAGCTCTCTGGCTCCTCAGTTGAGGCACATGGGCTCCTTAGTTGTGGCATGCGAACTCTTAGCTGCAGCATGAATGTGGGATCTAGTTCCCTGACCAGGGATCAAACCCTGGCCCCCTGCACTGGGAGCTCAGAGCCTTAACCACTGCACCACCAGGGAAGTCCCAAAAGTAAACAATTCGTATTCAAATATCATTCAGTGTTTGAATTGTTCAAATAATAATTCTTATTCAAAACTGTTACAAATAGTTTCCCAGCTTACTTTAAAATTTTTAAATGATAAAATATAGCATATATACATAATATATAATGTACAATTTACTTAAAAAAATTTTTATTAGTTAAGGTGCATATCAAAGGAATGATTTTAACGATCCCAGACTCTTGCTTCTTCCCATACATAGAAAAGTGCTAAATTCATTAACTTGAGACATCTGTTTTTTTTTAATTGAATGAAAAGTTCTTTAAATTCTACAGTGCTTTACAATTTTCATAAGTTTAACATACATGATTTCATATAATCCCATAATAACCCCCTTTTTCCAATCCCCTAACCTTATGTTACCCCCCCTTCCCTCTCCCCACTGGTAACCACTAGATCGTTCTCTATATCTATGAGTCTGCTTCTTTTTTGTTTTATTCACTAGTTTGTTGTATTTTTTAGATTCCACATATAAGTGATAACATACAGTATTTGTCTTTCTCTGTCTGACTTATTTCATTTTAATGCCCTACAAGTCCACGCATTTTGCTGCAAATTGCAAAATTTCATTCTTTTTTATGGCTAATATTCTATTGTATATATACACCACATCTTCTTTTTTTTTTTTTTTTTTTTTTTTCTTTTTTCTTTTTTTGCGGTACGCGGGCCTCTCACTTGTGGCCTCTCCCGTTGCGGAGCACAGGCTCCGGACGCGCAGGCTCAGCGGCCATGGCTCACGGGCCCAGCCGCTCCGCGGCATGTAGGATCTTCCCGGACCGGGGCACGAGCCCGTGTCCCCTGCATCGGCAGGCGGACTCTCAACCACTGCGCCACCAGGGAAGCCCACACCACATCTTCTTTATCCATTCATCTGTCGATGGACACTTAGGTTGCTTCCATATCTTGGCAATTGTAAATAATGTTGCTATGAACATTGGGGTGCATGTATCTTTTCAAATTGGTGTTTTTGATTTTTTGGATATATACACAGGAGTCTGATTGCTGGGTCATATGATAGTTTTATTTTTAGTTTTCTTTGAGAAATCTCCATACTGTTTTCCATAGTGGCTACACCAATTTACATTCCCAACCACAGTGTAGGAGGGTTCCTTTTTCTCCACACCCTCACTAACATTTATTTGTGTTCTTTTTGATGATAGCCATTCTGACAGGTGTGATATGATATCTCATTGTGGTTCTGATTTGCATTTCCCTGATGATTAGCAATGTTGAGCATCTTTTCATGTGCCTGTTGGCAATCTGCATTTCCTCTTTAGAAAAATGTCTGTTCAGTTCTTCTGGCAATTTTTTAAGCAGGTTGTTGGATTTTTAAATGTTGAGTTGTATGAGCTGTTTATATATGTTGGACATTACCCCTTACCAGTCATATCATTTGCAAATATCTTCTCCCATTTAGTAGGTTGTCTTTTTGTTTAGTCAATGGTTTCCTTTGCTGTGCAAAAGATTTTAAGTTTAATTAGGTCCCATTTGTTTATTTTTGCTTTTTAGGAGATGGATCAAAAAAAAATATTGCTGCTATTTATGTCAAAGAGTGTTCTGCCTATGTTTTCCTCCAGGAATTTTGTAGTATCCAGTCTTACATTTAGGTCTTTAATCCATTCTGAGTTTATTTTTGTATGTGGTGCTAGAGAACATTCTAATTTAATTCTTTTACAAGTAGCTGTTCAGTTTTCCCAGCACAGCTTATTGAAGAGACTGCCTTTTCTCCATTGTATATTCTTGCCTCCTTTGTCACAGATTAATTAACCATAAGTGTGTGGGTTTATTTCTGGGCTCTCTATTCCATTCTATTGACCAATGTGTCTGTTTTGTGCCAGTACCATACTGTTTTGATTAGTATAGCTTTGTAGTATAATCTGAAGTTCAGGAGCCTGATTCCTCCAGTCTGTTCTTCTTTCTCAAGATTGCTTTGGCTATTTGGGGTCTTCTGTGTTTCCATATAAATTTTAAAATTATTTGTTCTAGTTCTGTGAAAAATGCCATTGATACTTTGATATGCATTGCACTGAATCTGCAGATTGCCTTGGGTGGTATGGTCATTTTAACAATACTAATTCTTCCAATCCAAGAATATGGTATATCTCTCCATCTGTTTGTGTGTCTTCAATTTCTTTCATTAGTGTCTTATAGTTTTCCATGTACAGGTCTTTTGCCTCCACAGGTAGGTTTATTCCTAGGTATTTTATTCTTTTTGATGCAATGGTAAATGGGATTGTTTCCTTAACTTCTCTTTCTGATAGTCTGTTGTTAGTGTATAGAAATGCAACAGATTTTTAAATATTACTTTTGTATCCTGCAACTTTACCAAATTCATTGATGAGCTCTAGTAGTTTTCTGGTGGCGTCTTTAGGATTTTCTATGTACAGTATCATGTCATCTGCAAACAGTGACAGTTTTAGTTCTTCCTTTCCAACTTGGATTCCTTTGATTTTTTTTCCTTCTCTGGTAGCTGTGGCTAGGACTTCCAAACCTACATTGAATAAAAGTGGTGAGAGTGGACAGCCTCGTATATAAAATATAGCATATATACATAATCATAATGTACAATTTACTTTAAATTTTTTAATGTTAAAATATAGCATATATACACAATGCATTGTACTGTTTAAAGAAAAATGAAACAAAAACCCTATATACTAATCCACAAGCTTACAAAACTTGTAGTTCTGAAAACTTCAAATCTTCTATGAGCACTCTGACAGGAAAAATTTCTGGCATTTCTAAAACACAGGACATGTAGTTCTCTCTCTGTTCTAGCAGAAAGTGAACCACAGGTTAGACTGCATTCCAGGCAACAGACAAGTATAATTTCCATTATTCATTTAAGTAATTTTATGAGCTATTCTGGCTTTTCAGTACATAACTTGGGGGAAAGAGTTGGTTAATAACACAAAGAAACAACTTTGAATCTCATTTAATTATTGAGCACAAATATATAAGTGCAAAACATATTTTGGATTTTTTTGTCTACAATAAGCATCATATATTTGGTTAAGAGCTAACATGCTGTATATTTATTTTAAATGCCTCAACTTTTATCCTGAAGTCATAATTTTATTAGTGCTGTTTTTGTCATCAAAGTTCAGTACTTCTCTTACTCTTCAGCATTTGTCAGTGGAGATAACCAAAAGCTGTTCTAGCCTGTCAATGAAGATGTACTTCTGCAACACCTGGTGTCCTACCATGGCTTAATCTATTAACTTTAGCAAAAATGTCCCAGTAGCCCACCTGTGGTCTCAACCCTCCTCGTCAGTAGAACAATAGAGGATGGACTAAGTTGTGGGCTGCTACAGTTGCTATAATTTCAAGCCACTTTAGAGCACAGCAATCCTTACAAGCAGTTACATGGTAGGTAGAACAAGTGAAAAGAACACACAGGTGCAATCACTTGATATTATCGAAGCTGGTTGCATGCACACCTTGAAAAGAAACCACATTGTCTGCAGTATCCAAAGTTCCTGCACATACAGATTCAATTTCTCTTGTGACGTTATGCTTTGCTGCACTGACTCTTCCTCCTAACTCCTCCTCAAGGTGGAGCAGCTGGAATCAGTTTGGTTTTACCTCTGATTACAATTTACAGTTGTCCCTAGGCATCCCATGTGGATTAGTTAGTTCCAGAACCCCCGAAGATACCAAAATCCGTGGATGCTTAAGTTCTTTATATAAAATGGCATAGTATTTGCGTATAGCCTATGCATATCCTCCTTTATACTTTAAATCATCTCTAGATTACTTATAAACTCTCATACAATGTAAGTGCTATGTAAATCAACAAACTTAAGTTTTGCTTTTTGGAACTTTCTGGAATTTTTTTCAATCACAGGTTGGTTGAATCCCTGGATACCAAGGGCCGACAGTACTGTGTTTTCTCTCATTATAATTTGTAACCAGAGGTGAGGACCACATTGCCAGGGCAAACAGGAGTTGGATGTGTGCAGTTCCACCTTTAGTGAAACCTTGTCTATGTGGTCATTCAGTGTTTTATGGACCCTTCATTTCTTCAGTTGCAAAACAACATTCTGTAGTTTCCCTCTTCTGATTTTGTGAGTTCCTTCACAAAATCTTAGTGATCTGTACGTGCTGGCCTGGATTCACTGACTTTACACAGGTATTTCTATTAACCAGTATTGATGCATTCCCCCAAACATTATACTAGATTGATCCATTCAACTTTCCTCTCTTTCAGAAATTCTAAATTTTTATCTCTGTAGAAAAATAAGCCTATTTGTAATAAATAATCTATTAATAAAAATTTTCCTGCAAGGTTCATATAATGTGTTCACCAAAATACAGCATTTATTATAGACAATATTTTAAAAAATTCGAGTGCATTATAATAATGCTTTAGCGCATTTTGTGTTATCTTTCTCATTTTAGTATCCTCGTGAGTTTATGGCTTTTTCCAACAGACTCAACTTGTTCCTAATTAATATTTTTGTTTCCCTTTAATGCTTAAATGGTTACAATATGACGACTGCATTTCCCTTTTAAAATGCCTTCCTTTTTTGATACTTTCCTAGATAACTGAAAGAATTATTTCTAACAACAAAATATGTTTCTGACCCCTTTTATTTTCCCTGCCACAAAACATGAAATAAATTTGTTCCCAAGAAGACCATTATTGCTTTTAAGAAGAATAGTATATTAGAAACCAAATCTGGGCTTGGGGGTGCATGGTCAATGGTTCTTCGTGGCTCTGGGAATACAAAGATGACAGCAGGGAAAGGCTACTTACATTCCTTAAGATGCAGAAGGAGGCGTTCTTCTTTTTTAAATAAACAGTCACCAGTTTATGATGATGGTTCCAATTCACTCTTACTTTCAATGAGTTATTTTTTTAAATTAGCTCTAACAGAAAATTTTTAAATAAAAGGTTTTTCCCCCTGAGGTACCAGCTTTTCCTTTTTGTCTCCTCTCTATGCTATGTATTTTCCTACCAAACCATATGTGTAAATTTAAATGTTGAACTGAAATTAAGAAGTCCTCATTTCCTTCTTTTTCCCTTTTTAATTTTTTGACCCTTGGCCTAAACATCCTGGAGTCAGTGGCAAAGTGTGCAAATTCAGATGATATTTTTTTGTCATATGTTCATCATCTGAGCATATCAGCAAATGTCAGAAAAGAAAGTCCAACTCCCAACCACCACCAACACCTCAGAGATAAACAAAGGTACTTAAAGACCATTTGCCAAAACAAACTTAGCATCATTTAATCAGATTTATTCAAGAATCCTGCTCCATATTTCTCTATTTGAGCTCCATTCTTTGAATATATATCCTGCTTTCCCCATTACTTTTCTTTTTTCCAGAGCCATGCCCATTTTTCTATCATCAGCAGTTTTAATGCTGAACTCCAATTTCTAGTAACATCAGCTTTTTACTCCCGTACATCTATAAAACCAGCCTGTCAGCAAATCTTATTCAGTTCTTTCTCTGAATAGTCCCAGAATTTGACCACTCCTCACTAGCCCCAGTACCAACACTCAGTCCACTTTATTTATATACCACTGTCATCTCATCTCCAGACTTGAAAATTAGCCTCATCAATGGCCTCCCTACTTTCATTCTGTTCCTCAACACATCAGCCAAAGAGACACAATTAAAAATTAGATCACATCAGATCTTGCTTTTCTGCTCAACCACTTCAGTGGCCTCCTGGTGCACTCAGTGTAAAAGCCAAAGTACATACAATGGTCTACAAGGTCCTACAAAGGCTGCCTCTTCTTTACCTCCCTGGCCTCACAGTCTTTTTCTCTCCCTTTTCCTCCTTCATTATTTATTGAACTTGTTAGGTATACTCCCATCTCAGGGACTTTGAACTAACTATGCCATTTGATTCTCAAGGACGCCAAGGTTTGCTCCCTCACTTCCTTCAAGTCTTTTTCTTTTTTAAATTTTTATTGGAATATAGTTGATTTATAATGTATTAGTTTCAGGTGTACAAAGTGAATCAGTTATACATATACATATATCCACTCTTTATTTTTTTTTTAGATTCTTGTTCCATATAGGCCATTACAAAGTATTGAGTAGAGTTCCCTGTGCTATACAGTAGGTTCCTATTAGTTATCTATTTTATATTTAGTAGTGTGTATATGTCAGTCCCAATCTCACAATTTATCCCTCCTCCCTCCCTTATCCCCTGGTAACCATAAGTTTGTTTTCTATATCCATGACTCTACTTCTATTTTTGTAAGTAAGTTCAATTGTACTCCCCCTTTATTTTAGATTCCACATATAAGCAATATCATATATTTGTCTTTCTGTGTCTGACTTACTTCACTCAGTATGACAATCTCTACCTCCATCCATGTTGCTGCAGATGGCATTATTTTGTTCTTTTTTATTGCTAAGTAATATTCCATGTGGTATATATGTATCACATCTTCTTTATCCATTCCTCTGTTGATGGACATAGGTTGCTTTCATGTCCTGGCTATTGTAGATAGTGCTGCAATGAACACTGGGGTGCATGTATCTTTTTGTATTATGATTTTCTCTGGGTATATGCCCAGGAGTGGGATTGCTGGGTCATATGGTAGTTCTATTTTTTGTTTTTAAAGGAACCTCCATACTGTTCTCCATAGTGGCTGCACCAGTTTACATTCCCACCAACACTGTAGGAGGGTTCCCTTTTCTCCACACCCTCTCCAGCATTTGTTGTTTGTAGATTTTTTTGATTGGTGTGAGGTGATACCTCATTGTAGTTTTCACTTGTGTTTTTCTAATAATTAGCGATGCTGAACATCTTTCCATGTGCTTCTTGGCCATCTGTATGTCATCTTTGGAGAAATGTCTATTTAGATCTTCCCCCCTTTTTTGATTGGGTTGTTTGTTTTTTTGATATTGAGCTACATGAGCTATTTGTATATTTTGGAGAGTAATCCCTTGTCGGTTGCTTCATTTGCAAATATTTTCTCCCAGTCTGAGGGTTTTGTTTCGTTTATGGTTTCCTTTGCTGTGCAAAAGTTTTTAAGTTTAACACATTTTTGACGGGAGACGTATTACGGCCACAGGCGTTAGTTTCTGCAAAAATCCCCTGGGTCAATAATGTGTTAATTAGATCCCATTTGTTTATTTTTGTTTTTATTTTCATTACTCTAGGAGGTGGATACTTCCTTTAAGTCTTAATTCAAGAATCACTTTCTCACTAAGACTCTCTTGGTCTTACCTTTCCCATCAATTGTTCTCCTTATCCCTACCCCTACTTCATATCCTTTCTCTGCTATGTGCTGTCTTCCCCTTAAGACCTACCATTAATATAATCTGTAGTTTATTTTCCTTGTTTATTGGTTTTCTATTTGACTAGGATATAAGTTTGGGTTTTTTTAGGACATAAGTTTTACGGCAGCAGTGTTCTATATCCATCTGGCTCACTGATCTTTCCCCAGGGCCTAGAATAGTGTCTCGTACATAATGGGTGCTCTATAAATATATTCATTTCAGTGAATGAATGAAAAATATCAGAAAAATATAACAAGTTAGCATAGATATATATTGGAAAAATATAACAAATATTAAATTAGAAACTACCCAGAAAGATTTCAGTGCACAACGTGCTCTGTGAATTTTCACAATGATAGTGTCCCACAAGAAACAACTCACCAAAGACAAATATACAACTGAATTATAGAACACTCTAGTTACAGTTCTACTCTCATTATATTTAGAAACCCCAGTGCCAATACAAGTAATTTCCAGACATCACTGGTGCATCCCCAGTGAAACCGTGCCCCACAAGGTTAAAAAGCTCATTCTGAACCTGTGCCCCATAGGGTTAACAGAAACTGGCGACTGACAGCAATTCTTTAGCTTGTCTTACAGAACAGCAGATACGGGAGAGTCTTGTTAAAAATCCCTATGCTTGTAATCTGCCTCCACTCATCAAACTTGCCTTAATTGTTCCTGCAAATTGCGTACCTTCCAAGCTTCACATACCTTAGACAAATACTGTATATCACAAGACTCCTTTAACCACCCCCTACAGATAACACCTCTGACATATGGGTCGCTACAGTAATGGCTGCTTCAGAAACATGGAGCTAATCTTGCCCAGTTCAAACTGGTCAAGACCACTTGACCATTCAACTGAGCCTGCTCAGGTGTGCAATGGGTGACCTTTTGACATCTGAGGGCCAAAAGTTCCACCCCCAGATCATGCTAACACCCACATTTTCTGAACATACATCCTGTGAAGAAGCATGTAACTCAGATATGCCTGCAAAGAGCAGACATTACCTCACCTTTTTCCTGCCTCCAAACACCTTCACGGGCCTCTCTGACTACGCTATACTCTTCATGCACAAACAATCCAAGCCCCTTGCCTTTGGGGAGGTGGATCAGAGATTTGCTCTCCTGTTTCCTCACTTGGCTGTCTCTTGAATAAACCCTTTCTCTGCTGCAAACCTCAGCGTCTCAGCATTAGGCTTTCTGCATGTCGGACAAAGAAACCTGGTTTGGTAACACCAGCAGTTTTTGTCCCACATGTTTAAAAAGAAAAAAAGAAAGCATAGAGGATTCAGAAAAATGTATCTACATATGTAAAGGCCAAAATTTTGCATGGATTCTATTATGCTCTGTCTACAATCCTCAATTTTGTAGTATACAGTTAAGTGCAAGGTAATTACAGAATAAAATACAAACCACCTTTCATAATTAAAACCCACAAAATTGACCCTATTTACCATAAAAGATTTATCTCATTCAAGTAAAGATCATCTGAATTAAAAAATTTTAATTCCCTAATTGTAGCATGCATCTTTTCATTCGTTCAAATTTAAAAGTTTAATATTTTAAAGTCCTCATATGGAAATCATTTGCAATTTGCAAGTGTAAACCTTAAAAAGTCACTTTTACTAAAAGATGTGGATACTGAGCGTATTGGGGTCTGGGCTGCTTGGAAGGGAGGGAGTGGAGAGTACAAGACCTCAGAAGCCAGGACCTCAAGTCAAAATTCTAAAATTAACTTTCCCCAGCCCCAGAAAAAAAACGTCCTTCAAAATCTTTAGCCATGAAGAACTATTTAATAACCAGTATTCTCGGTGTATTCCTCTATAAAAATTCCACCACCATCACTCCCACCAAATCTCTAAATCTTTTTTTTTTTATTATTCCAGGCCAGCAATATGGCTTTTTCCTAAATAAATAAAATTAAATGCCAATCACAAAACTTAGAGATTTAAAATACAACCCAATTAATAAAGCCCTCTAAGTAGTCTTAAAACCATTCTTTTCAGTATGTTTGGGAACTATGGACCACACTAGAAATAATAAAATCTGCAACATTTCTAATCTGACCTTTAAAAATAATCTAGTTAAGAACAGAGTATTAGCATTGTTTTCTGGATAATTTATTTTTGAAGAGCAAATAACTTCAATGTGCTATAATATCCCCTAACTACTCAGGTTTCCTGCCAATCTCAGCAACACTTTCTTCAAAGTAAATGGTGGAAAAAGAACAATGTAAGTGTTTTGAAAATGAGAAATAAAGTAACTTTATGTTTATATTCTTCACTTGGGTGGGGTATAGTTCTTATAAGTGAACGACTTCAGGGATTTGGAAATAGGAACTTAGATTTCTTTGGGGATCAGAATATCAATCTATTTCACATAAAGCATACTTATGGCTCTAGTGATAACGAGGCTATGCAGAGGGTAAGAAGAGATGAAGGAAGTTGTAAAGAAAGTTGCAACTTCGATTAAATAAAACCCAGTTTCTCTAATATTGGCAATGGTGGGAGAATCACAACTTGGAAGGACAACAGGGCTTTCCAGGCCTAGGCTTCCTTGGCTTTACCTTGAGGTTTTCTCAATAATTACTGACACTACTGTGCTGGCCTTAACCATTTTACATCCTAGACCAAGCATCTCTTTCCTTAATACCCCAGAGCATAGCCAAGAAAAATCTCTCATGTTTCAAAAGAATTTATACCAAGACTAGGGGGATACAAAAAGAGGAAGCAACTAGACACCAAGGTTAAGACATGGAATGACAAAATCCATTTTGGCTTTTCCTCTCCTACTTAGCCAGCCACCACCTAGATGCCACCTTACCACTGTGCATCCAGATACGTACATTTCAGTATCACCCATTCCTAAAGTCTAGACCCAAGACTGACGCCATTTATTCAAATTTACTTAACATTCTGGAAACATGCTATGATGTTTCATACTTTTTTGGCATGACACTGCTTCCTTTGGAATATTTTTCCCTATTCATCCTCTGAGACCCAGTCTAAGCATCTTTCCTCCATGAAGTCTTCTCTGACTACCCTATGTAGAGTCATTCCTTCCTCTAAATTGTATATGCCTCTTACCATATTCCATGGCAATTACTTGTTTATGACTCTGTCTCCATGAGATTAAGCTCACTGACTGAAGGAACCCTGCTTTGTTTAATCTCTGTATTCCTTCTTCCCAGTTCCAGGCAAAGTATTTATTAAGTGTCTAATGCCTGGTTATCTGGATGAATGGTTAAAGGTAGCTCTAATACCTCTCCTTTGGAATGAAATATACAGACTTTGTGATTACTATGTTACTCACAGCCCTTTTTTGTTTACTTCCAGGTTTTAGCTATGTTCCTCATGTTGACATTGCCAAAAGTCTGATTTCTGGATAAGTAGGTTGTTACTGTACCATATAACTTTACAACATATTCTATTCCAACTGTGGCCAAAATGACTAAAACAGCACTTTCCCATTAAGAGTTGCGTACTTTTGGGACTTCCATGGTGGTCCAGTGGCTAAGACTCTGTGCTTCTAATGCAAGGGGGCCCGGGTTCGATCCCTGGTCAGGAAACTAGACCCCACATGCCACAACTAAGAGTTTGCATGCTGCAACTAAAGATCCCACGTGCCACAATGAAGATCTCGCATGCCACAACGAAGATCCTGCATGCCACAACAAAGATCCCACATGCCCCAACTAAGACCCGGTTTAGCCAAATAAATATTTTAAAAAAACGAGTTGTGTACTTTTGAGTAAATCAGGTTACTTGTGTCCCCTAAACAAGATGTTACTTTTTCCTAACTAAATGTCTTTATGATTCTCTACCTATCTCCTTCCACTCCCAATATTATATCTAAAACCTTTTTGCAACAGATGTTTAAAACATATGCATATGTACTTTGTTTAAATTGATATCACTATTTTCTTTCCATATTAAAACACACACCCATGCCATATTTATCTTTCCATTGTTATAACATATCAATTATGTTTTTTCACTGACTTAATTGCCACAGATTTTAAAGTACATCTAGACATTTTTCTGACTTTATATTAAGCAAATCTTAAGTAAACTACATTGCAATTGTATCTATGAGAAAGTTCTAGATTTCCAATCTAATGGTAGAGTGACTGTCCTTAAACTTTATTTATCTTTCTACCTCACTTCCTTGTCCACAGTCCTTCTGTTTTCCATATACCCCTCGCAATAAGTAAGAGTTGAAATGGTGTTTTTCTGAGGTGAAAGTAATGTTTTCCTAAGCTTAAAATACTGATCTCAAAATCACAAATTAAATAATTGGTACTAAAAATACAATATACTTTTTATAATCCTTTCAAAGTTATAAAATCACATTACCTGATTAGACTGTGATAATCTTAGGACGGTAGGGAATTCATCTTTAAACTTATCTTTAAGGACCATAATTGCTTTCTGGATCCCCTCGACTAAGACAAAAAGAAGTTAGGGGGTTAAAAAAAAAAGCTTAACTAAAAATCCCCTAAACATAATTTAAAAGATCATGGAACACTGGGTCCACCTTGGGGATTTAATTCCCAGTTTCCACACCCATATCCCCTTTACAGGAAGACTGTGCATACTTCTTCCAGAGAAGTTCTTCAACATCTGCCCACATATCCGCCCAACAGGTTTGACTGGCATGTTGAGTTCTTGCTTGGGTTCCTAGTTCGAGGCAAGCTTACAGGCCTGGGCACTGCTTGTCCTACTCTACCATTAGTGAGGGATGATGGCAGCCTTCCACTTAGGAACGCAGGCAAGGACAGAACCTGCAGCTCACTGCAGGGATTCTTTGTTACTTCACAATGGGCCTCTGAGAACTTGTTACAGAATCCTCTGAAATCACTCTGGCAGTGAGCAAGAAGAGTGTGTTTGGAGGCACAAGGGGAGGAGAAATGGGATTGGAAAGTGAAGCACACTAAGGAGTTCTGCAATATGAATTAAATTTTGCCCCAATTTCTGCAGTGATACTTCAATTACTGGATCACCTGAGAACAAAGCTCCCTTTGAAAAAAGCTGGCATACGCTTTAAAAGAAATGCTTCACACTTGATGCCACGTGGAAAAGAAACACCAGCAGTTAACTCAGAAAGACTTCTGAACAGGTTGTTTTTCCTTCACCCAAATGAGGATCACTAGGTCAGACCCAGGCAAAATTGTGAAGTCTTTGGTTTGCCTTCTTTAAGATCTTAACCTTTTTTTCTTCTTCATCTTTGTCTCTTCTAGCACTCTCCCACCTCAGATGACCATTATTTTCCTCTTATCAAACATGGGAAGAACTGCATATTATGCAGACTTGATTGACTACCTGGTTATATTTTAGTGTGGATGAGCTGAGTTGGTTAACTCAAATCCCATTTTATTTATTTATTTATTATTTTTTAAAAATAAATTTATTTATTTTATTTATTTTTGGCTGCATTGGGTCTTTGTTGCTGTGTGCGGCTTTCTCTAGTTGCAGCAAGCAGGGGCTATACTTCGGTGCAGTGCGCGGGCTTCTCATTGCGGTGGCTTCTACTGTTGGGGAGCACGGGCTCTAGGCACGTGGGCTACAGTAGTTGTGGCACACAGGCTCAGTAGTTGTGGCTCGCGGGCTCTAGAGTGCAGGCTCAGTAGTTGTAGCGCATGGGCTTAGTTGCTCCGCGGCATGTGGGATCTTCCTGGGTCAGGGCTCGAACCCGTGTCCCCTGCATTGGTAGGCAGATTCTTAACCACTGCACCACCAGGGAAGCCCTCAAATCCCATTTTAATTTGAAGCCTTTATATTTAACTGCAGCTAGATGGATTTCTTCGGCAAGTATAAAACTGGCTGCTGGAGGTCTATTTAGGGAACTGTCCAGGAAAGAGAAATGTTCATCAAAGGATTCCTCTAGATTGTGAAGCCTGCCAGATCCCCAGCTTTCACTTTGTCCTTAGTCCTTATCTGCCTGAGAATACTCTCCATCACAGCACAACCACCTCTCTGAACCTTAACAGATCCTGCTTTCCTCCATCATAAATCTAATGCTTAAGATAATTATACCCCTAACATTTGGAAAGTGAAATCTATTGCCAGAAAGAATTATTAGACAATGATGAACACACAAACTGGGAGCCTATAAGAAAATGAAAACTTTATTTGTCCTATTAAGATAACTTGGCTATCAGAGTCTACCAGAGTAACACCTGTTAGGACCTGCTCTCTCTGGTCTTATTCTATGTTCTCCACTCCCATCAACTCCCTAATTCTTTTTTCCATCTGCCCACCCTCAATGTCCTAGCTCCCAGTTGTTTCACTCAGTTTTCTTTTCATCCATTCTCACCCTCCTAGGCATCCTATAAAACTAACAAATCTACAAGAAAAACATATCATGTTAATATTTCCCACACTTCAAGCTTAACTGACTCTTTGTTAATTATTCTAACAAAATTCTTTTTGTCTTTTCTTTCTTAATGACCCCCTCTCAGGATGCGGAATGGTAGAAAAAGGCAGGGGGTGATAAGTAAAAAAATTCCACCTTGGGCTTCCCTAGTGGCGCAGTGGTTGAGAGTCTGCTTGCCGATGCAGGGGACACGGGTTCGTGCCCTGGTCTGGGAAGATCCCACATGCCACGGAGCGGCTGGGCCGGTGAGCCATGGCCGCTGAGCCTGCGCATCCGGAGCCTGTGCTCCGCAGCGGAAGAGGCCACAACAGTGAGAGGCCCGCGTACCGCAAAAAAAAAAAAAAAAAATTCCACCTTGCCACACTTAACATTTTTGACCATATCTGATAATGTTTTGGTTTTTATTTAATCATATCTTATACCTATATCCTTACACATCTTACACTATTACAGATAAAGTTAGATGAAATAATGTCAATGGCTATCTTTAATTGTTATTCTTTACAACTCATAATTGAGTGCTCCATACTTACAAAATAAATTCTAATAAGAATCTGAGGCAGTTTGTATGTAGGATGTTTGAAAATTGAATCATTTGAAATGTACTAAGGGAACTTATTCTTTAAAAGTAACTAACCCTCGATAAATTCTTCTATAAGGTAAATAACCATCTTTATCCCACGAAAAATAAATACCTGCTATGTATCTTGTAAATACAGATTTTCAAAGATGTTTCAAAATAGATATAACATTTTGCTTCTCCTTAAAAATTATTTAATAACTATATTCTACAATTCCAGTTGGGTACCATTAGTATGGTACCCAACCATATTAATTGATGAAAAGACTGATGGAAGTCCTCAAATAGTTACAGTAAAATGACAGGCCACACAGGGAACACAATTAACAACATTGGCATTGCTACTGAACTTTGGGAACTGCTGAGGTTCATTAGATGGTAGGAAGCTGGGAAGCAGATTTGTTGTTGTCTGTTTCCTGTATCACAATATAAACTTCATGAGCTCAGGGTCTTTGGTTGGCTCAAGGCTATATTCCCAATATGTAGATAATGCTTTTACAATTTTACAAAAATATTTCCTGGAAGAATATAATCGTATTTGTTACTTATGTCTTAGGCAGGATGAAAATTTTTATCATTAACAAATTCATCGTGGAATCAATTAAATGATATGTAAATGCAAAACAAGACACATTACATATACATACACACACATAATGTTTATCAAACACTATGGGAAGAAAACTTTTTTTCCCCACACACAAAGCACTACATTTTAATTTATTTTACCCATGACAGTGACATAACCTAAATAATTAACTCAATTAATTCAAGATGAGCTCAGTAAGAACTAGCAAGTAGATACACAAATAGAGAACATGTCTTTGATTTTTCTTTACACTTTTTTAGCTAGATAATACTGAGTAGATTAATTGCAGCCTATTATTCTATATATTTGAGGATAGAAAATAAAAGTGTAGCAAGTTCATGGATTTAGTACTGATAAAAACATGAGTAAATGAAAATATATGATGCAGTAGATATCAAAAGAATATACCTGTAATACACACTACTATATATAAAATAGATAACTCATAAGGACCTCCTGTATGGCACAGGGAACTCAATACTCGTTCGTTCATATGGCTGAGTAATATTCTATTGTATGTATATAGCACGTCTTCCTAATCTAGTCATCTGTCGATGGGCATTTATGTTGTTTCCATGTCTTGGCTACTGTAAATAGTACTGCTATGAACATTGGGGTGCAGGTATCTTTTCGAATTAGAAGTTTTTTGAGTGACTTTAGAACACAGTTCAGAACATTCCAAAGACAAAAAGAACTAGAAAAGCCATTTTAGATTTCATTCAGTCATTTCCTTGGAAGTGTTGATATCGGTTTTGTTATCTGAAATCATTTTCCTCATAATGCAGTCTAAACACATTTTGGGGTTAATAATGTTAGGCATCAAGAATTTCAGGATAAGAGAAAAAAACACCTAATTATAAAATCAAAGAACAGAGTAAAACACTGTAATGTTAAACAGAATTGACTATATCATCATAAACTCACGATTTTCAAAAATACATTTTTTCAAGCTGTACAGAATGAAATAACTAGAAACATTGCCAACTCAGCAGAAAAGAGCACCCCTAGCACCCAGATTCTGGGACTCTTTTTTTTTTAATTAATTAATTAATTTATGGCTGTGTTGGGTCTTTGTTGCTGCATGCAGGCTTTCTCTAGTTGCGGTGAGCAGGGGCTACTCTCCGTTGTGGTGTGCAGGCTTCTCATTGCGATGGCTTCTCTTGTTGTGGAGCATGGGCTCTAGGCACATGGGTTTCATTAGTTGTAGGCTCTAGAGCGCAGGCTCAGTAGTTGTGGCACACGGGCTTAGTTGCTCCACGGCATATGGGATCTTCCCGGACCAGGGCTCGAACCCATGTCCCCTGCATTGGCATTCGGATTCTTAACTACTGCACCACCAGGGAAGTCCCTTTGGGCTTTAATATAATTCTCCCCTACCATGAGCCAGGACTCCTTGAAGAAATAGCTGACATCAGTCTGCAGCAGCAGAAGTACAAGATGAAGCAGGGAGATCTCAGGCCAGAAAGGAAGAAAGCTTTTTGAAGGTTAATGGGGTCCTATTAGGAGGACACAGAAGGCAGCTGGAAGGAGCTACAAAGGCCTCCTTTACAATGGAAGACTCAGGCCATGTGAATGTTCACTGCTGCACTAATCGTAATATCAAGAAATTGTAAGCAACCCAAACATCCATTCTTCAACTACAGAATTAATAAATCAATTATAATATACCCATAATGGTTACTCTACAGCAGTAAACATGAACGAATTATAGCTACATGCAACATCGTGAATAAATCTCAGTAATATAATAATTTTGAATGAGAAAAAGCAAGATACAGAAAAAAAAGCAGAGCATGATTTCATTTATATGAAGTTCAAAAACACTCAAAACTAAGCAATATATTAGGAGTACACATATATGTGGCAAAATAGAGAAAAAAACCAAGGGAACCATAAACATAAAATTCAGGATAGTGGTTACTACTTCTGAGAGAAGAATGAAGAGGTGGGGTTGGACAAAGCCACATAAGGATTTTGAAGGTAATGGTAGTGTAATTTTTCTAAAACTTAATCATGTGCATGGGTATCGAAGGACTATAATCTTTATCCCTTACAACGACATATAAATATATCTTCTCAATATTTAATAAAAACAATGAAAGGAAATAACCTGATGAACAAATTGCTGTAAAAACTTTGGTAAAAAATTGTCATTAAAAGCTATTCCAGTAATAATGGTAAAGGGACTTTTTTCATTTATTCGATATTTACTGAGCACCTACTATGTGTCATCACTGTTCAGCACTGGGAATAGGGTACTGAATAAAATAGACAAAAACCCTTGCTCTACTGGAACTTACATCCAGTGGAACAGAATCAAACTATTTGCTATTTTCTATGGACCTAGAAAAGCCATTTCTTTCATTAGTAACTTGCTCAGATTTTGAGGTGAACGTTTCACAACTATATTCTACATAATGTGTAAAAAACTAACTATATATTGATATAAAACATTCTTCTGATTGAAAAGATCTTATTTTAGTCTTAGAAAAGTTTATGTTACAAATCTATGTTTTAGATGAAAATCTTTCTTTTCTTACATCTCCCTCATCAAATCTGTAGTCATAACCAGAAATAAGAGTTTTTGAGCAGCTACATATCTTCTGATAGACATCTCCACTTTGGAAACAGGCAATCTATAAGTGAAGCCTTTCAAGAAAAGCAATATTAAACACATTTAAGTATCCATAGTCCGCATATTTTTATGGCCTTTGGTTAGAGTCTCAGACTTATCTACTTTATGCTGTAACCTCTGCCAGGAGTGACTAAAAATATGGATTTTGTATTTCGGTCCTTTCCCTTATAGACATAGAGTGTATAGCTTAACTGCCTAGATACTTAAGCAGCTCTCCCTGGTCAAACCAATAATATTCAAACATAATGAAAAAGAAAACCAGTGAATTCCAAATAATTCTATATAATTATAAAAAAGAAAATTGTTATGTTCACTCAAAGGAGCAAAACATGAAAACACTGAAGGATGCAGTCCACTCTTTCTTTGACCCAACACTTTGACAGCAAGTTGATGACACGTCTTTAAAGCTGAGCCCAGACAAGATATAATTCACCACGTGCACATTTATGTAAACTTACCATGAGACTACATTTATGTTCAGCCAGTACCAACCAATCCTCTTAAGTATTTCTAAGGTATTTGTACAAAAATATTCTTACAAGTTAAAAGTGTGACAAATTATACAATTATAATAACAATGCCCTTTATTTTAAAATGAAGTCCTCTTGACCAATGATTTACATTGCCTCTGCCTAATTTGTAGTTGGTATTCAATTTTCACGCAAACAAGTCAAAAAAGCCCAAAACTAAACATGTCTAATATGCGTTATCTAGGCAATTAGAAGATTGGGAAATCAAGCTTTGTTTTTCTTTTAACAGATGTAGTAAAGCCAGATTATTTTTTCAGATTCTATTTATGTTAAGAAAACAGGATGGTTTTGTAGACCGTACATGAGTATTACTATCTCTCTACAAATGACGAACCAGGCTCTGAGGAATTTAGAAAGTATCCCCAAACCAGGAAGTGGCAGAGCAAGGACTCTTGTCTAGATTCCCTTTCAAAATTTTGAATTCTCCTTACCAGCATATGGCCTCTCTTAGATGGAGTGAGTGACTTTCAAGAGCAGAAAGAAAAATGAGAGAATAACAACAGGTGAAATATTCTAAAATGGTCTAAGAAATTTAGAAAAAGGTTCAGATGATCAGAAATTCTATTATGGAAGGCTTTCACCTTCTCAATCAAAATCTGAGTGTCCACTGTATACCAGGGACCTGGACACAAAAACGAACAGAAAAAGTCCTTGATCGAAATAAAGGACCAGGCAATATAAAACAAACACTTTCAAAGAAAATTACAATAAAATATTATAAAAGCAGTAACACAAAGTGCTCTATGCAAGCAAGAGAAAGGGTGCCAACTTTGGGTGGCCAAAGTCTGAAAAGATTTTATTTGAGAAACACGTCAGACACTGTGCAAGAAACTGGGGACAGTGATAAATAAAACAGATGGTATTGTCACTCTCATGGAGCTTGCATTACTGTAGGAGAAGAGACAGCAAATAAATGAGGTCATCCCATGTAGTAATAAATGCCATAATGGAAATTAAACTGAGCAACATATAGAGACAACTGGGCCACCACTTTCAGTTGGAATGTCAAGGAAGAACATTTGAGACAACGAGAAACACCTGAGAAGTCAGGGGTGTATGCTGCTACCAATCGTTATCACTTAACCTCTGGGGCAAAATCATTAAGTTTTTAAAAAATCAGCACCGGGACTTTCCTGGTGGCGCAGTGGTTAAGAATCTGCCTGCCCATGTGGTTTTGGTAGAAGGACGTGCTCTCACTCCCTCTTGCAAGAACAACAGAATCACAACTAACTGCTGAACAATCATCAACAGGAAGACACTGGAACTCACCAAAAAAGATACCCCACGTCCAAAGACAAAGGAGAAGCCACAGTGAGGTGGCAGGAGGGGCGCAATCACAATAAAATCAAATCCCATAACTGCTGGGCGGGTAACTCACAAACTGGAGAACACTTATACCAGAGAAGCCCACCCACTGGAGTGAAGGTTCTGAGCCCCACGTCAGGCTACCGAACCTGGGGATCCAGCAACAGGAGGAGGAATTCCTAGAGAATCAGACCTTGAAGGCTAGCAGGATTTGATTGCAGGACTTTGACAGGACTGGTGGAAACAGAGACTCCACTCTTGGAGGGCACACACAAAGTAGTCTGCGCATCGGAACCCAGGGGAAGGCGCAGTGACCCCATAGGAAACTGAACCAGAATTACCTGCTAGTGTAGGAAGGTCTACTACAGAGGTGGAGGATGGCTCTGTCTCACCCTGATGACAAGGACACTGGCAGCAGAAGTTCTGGGAAGTACTCCTTGGTGTGAGCCCTCCAGAGTCTGCCATTAGCCCCATCAAAGAGCACGGGTAGGCTCCAGTGTTGGGTTGCCTCAGGCCAAACAACCAACAGGGAGGGAACCCAGCCCCACCCATCAGCAGTCAAGTACATTAAAGTTTTACTGAGCCCTGGCCTCCAGAGCAACAGCCAGCTCTACCCACCACCAGTCCCTCCCATCAGAAAACTTGCACAAGCCTCTTAGATAGCCTCATCCACCAGAGGGCAGACAGCAGAAGCAAGAACTACAATCCTGCAGCCTGTGGAACAAAACCCACATTCACAGAAAGATAGACAAGATGAAAAGGCACAGGGCTATGTACCAGATGAAGAAATAAGATAAAACCCCAGAAAAACAACTAAATGAAGTGGAGATAGGAAACCTTCTAGAAAAAGAATTCAGAATAATGATAGTGAAGATGATCCAGGACCTCGGAAAACGAATGGAGGCAAAGATTGAGAAGATGCGAGAAATGTTTAAAAAGACCTAGAGGAATTAAAGAACAAACAAACAGAGATGAACAATACAATAACTGAAATGAAAACTACACTAGAAGGAATCAATAGCAGAATAACTGAGGCAGAAGAATGGATAAACGACCTGGAAGACAGAATGGTGGAATTCACTGCTGTGGAACAGAATAAAGAAAAAAGAATGAAAAGAAATGAAGACAGCCTAAGAGACCTCTGGGACAATATTAAACGCAACAACATTTACATTATAGGGGTCCCAGAAGGAGAAGAGAGAGAGAAAGGACCCAAGAAAATATTTGACGAGATTATAGTTGAAAACTTCCCTAATATGGGAAAGGAAATAGCCACCCAAGTACAGGAAGCGCAGAGAGTCCCATATAGGATAAACCCAAGGAGAAACATGCCAAGACACATAGTAATCAAGCTTGCAAAAATTAAAGACAAAGAAAAATTATTGAAAGCAGCAAGGGAAAAATGACAAATAACATACAAGGGAACTCCCATAAGGTTAACAGCTGATTTCTCAGCAGAAACGCTACAAGCCAAAAGGAGTGCCATGATATAATTAAAGTGATGAAAGGGAAGAACGTACAACCAAGATTTCTCCACTCGGCAAGGATCTCATTCAGATTTGATGGAGAAATCAAAAGCTTTACAGACAAGCAAAAGCTAAGAGAATTCAGCACCACCAAGCCAGCTCTACAACAAATGCTAAAAGAACTTCTCTAAGTGGGAAATACAAGAGGACAAAAGGTCATACAAAAACAAACCCAAAACAATTAAGAAAATGGTAATAGGAACATACATATCGATAATTACCTTGAACGTGAATGGATTAAATGCTCCAACCAAAAGACACAGGCTTGCTGAATGGATACAAAAACAAGACCCATACCCACTTCAGACCAAGGGACACATACAGACTGAAAGTGAAGGGATGGAAAAAGATATTCCATGCAAATGGAAATCAAAAGAAAGCTGGAGTAGCAATACTCATATCAGATAAAATAGACTTTCAGATAAAGAATGCTACAAGAGACAAGGAAGGACACTACATAATGATCAAGGGATCAACCCGAGAAGAAGATATAACAATTATAAACATATATGCACCATACATAGGAGCACCTCAATACATAAGGCAACTGCTAACAGCTAAAAAAGAGGAAATCGACAGTAACACAATAATAGTGCGGGACGTTAACACCTCACTTACACCAATGGACAGATCATCCAAACAGAAAATTAATAATGAAACACAAGCTTTAAATGCCACAATAGACCATATAGATTTAATTGATATTTATAGAACATTCCATCCAAAAACAGCAGATTACACTTTCTTCTCAAGTGCACACGGAACATTCTCCAGGATAGATTGCATCTTGGGCCACAAATCAAGCCTCAGTAAATTTAAAAAATTGAAATCATATCAAGCATCTTTTCTGACCACAACACTATGAGATTAGAAATCAATTACAGGGAAAAAAAACGTAAAAAACACAAACACATGGCGGCTAAACACTACGTTACTAAATAATCAAGGGATCACTGAAGAAATCAAAGAGGAAATCAAAAAATACCTAGAAACAAATGACAATGGAGACACGACGACCCAAAACCTATGGGATGCATCAAAAGAAGTTCTAAGAGGGAAGTGTATAGCAAAACAATCCTACCTTAAGAAACAGGAAACATCTCGAATAAACAATCTAAGCTTGCACCTAAAGCAATTAGAGAAAGAAGAACAAAAAAACCCCAAAGTTAGCAGAAGGAAAGAAATCATAAAGATCAGATGAGAAATAAATGAAAAAGGAATGAAGGAAACGATAGCAAAGATCAATAAAACTAAAAGCTGGTTCTTTGAGAAGATAAACAAAGTTGATTAACCATTAGCCAGACTCATCAAGAAAAAAAGGGAGAAGACTCAAATCAATAGAATTGGAAATGAAAAAGGAGAAGTAACAACTGACACTGCAGAAATACAAAAGATCATGAGAGATTACTACAAGCAACTCTATGCCAATAAAGTGGACAACCTGGAAGAAATGGACAAATTCTTAGAAATGCACAAACTGCCAAGACTGAATCAGGAAGAAATAGAAAATATGAACAGACCAATCACAAGCACTGAAATTGAAACTGTGATTAAAAATCTTCCAACATACAAAAGCCCAGGACCAGATGGCTTCACAGGCAAATTCTACCAAACATTTAGAGAAGAGCTAACACCTATCCTTCTCAAACTCTTCCAAAATATAGCAGAGGGAGGAACACTCCCAAACTCATTCTACGAGGCCACCATCACCCTGATACCAAAACCAGACAAAGATGTCACAAAGAAAGAAAACTACAGGCCGATATCACTGATGAACAGAGATGCAAAAATGCTCAACAAAACACTAGCAAACACAATCCAACAGCACATAAAGAGGATCATACGCCATGATCAAATGGGGTTTATTCCAGGAATGCAAGGATTCTTCAATATATGCAAATCAATCAACGTGATACACCATATTAACAAATTGAAGGAGAAAAACCATATGGTCATCTCAATAGATGTAGAGAAAGCTTTTGACAAAATTCA
Source organism: Aethalodelphis obliquidens (assembly GCF_003676395.1). NCBI lineage: Eukaryota > Metazoa > Chordata > Mammalia > Artiodactyla > Delphinidae > Aethalodelphis > Aethalodelphis obliquidens. The sequence goes on along the minus strand of NW_020837948.1, from coordinate 40,521,283 downwards.
ACACCCATTTATAGTAAAAACCCTGCAGAAAGTAGGCATAGAGGGAACTTTCCTCAACATAATAAAAGCCATATATGACAAACCCACAGCCAACATCATCCTCAATGGTGAAAAATTGAAAGCATTTCCACTAAGATCAGGAACAAGACAAGGTTGCCCACTCTCACCACTCTTATTCAACATAGTTTTGGAAGTTTTAGCTACAGCAATCAGAGAAGAAAAGGAAATAAAAGGAATCCAAATCGGAAAAGAAGAAGTAAAACTGTCACTGTTTGCAGATGACATGATACTATACATAGAGAATCCTAAAGATGCCAACAGAAAACTACTAGAGCTAATCAATGAATTTGGTAAAGCAGCAGGATACAAAATTAATGCACAGAAATCTCTTGCATTCCTATACACTAATGATGAAAAATCTGAAAGTGAAATCAAGAAAACACTCCCATTTACCATTGCAACAAAAAGAATAAAATATCTAGGAATAAACCTACCTAAGGAGACAAAAGACCTGTATGCAGAAAACTATAAGACACTGATGAAAGAAATTAAAGATGATACAAATAGATGGAGAGATATACCATGTTCTTGGATTGGGAGAATCAACATTGTGAAAATGACTCTACTACCCAAAGCAATCTACAGATGCAATGCAATCCCTATCAAAGTACCACTGGCATTTTTCACAGAACTAGAACAAAAAATTTCACAATTTGTATGGAAACACAAAAGACCCCGAATAGCCAAAGCAATATTGAGAACAAAAAACGGAGCTGGAGGAATCAGGCTCCCTGACTTCGGACTATACTACAAATCTACAGTAATCAAGACAGTATGGTACTGGCACAAAAACAGAAAGATAGATCAATGGAACAGGATAGAAAGCCCAGAGATAAACCCACACACATGTGGTCACCTTATCTTTGATAAAGGAGGCAGGAATGTACAGTGGAGAAAGGACAGCCTCTTCAATAAGTGGTGCTGGGAAAACTGGACGGGTACATGTAAAAGTATGAGATTAGAACACTCCCTAACACCATACACAAAAATAAGCTCAAAACGGATTAAAGACCTAAATGTAAGGCCAGAAACTATCAAACTCTTAGAGGAAAACATAGGCAGAACACTCTATGACACAAATCACAGTAAGATCCTTTTTGACCCACCTCCTAGAGAAATGGAAATAAAAACAAAAATAAACAAATGGGACCTAATGAAATTTCAAAGCTTTTGCACAGTAAAGGAAACCATAAACAAGACCAAAAGACAACCCTCAGAATGGGAGAAAATATTTGCAAATGAAGCAACCGACAAAGGATTAATCTCCAAAATTTACAAGCAGCTCATGCAGCTCAATAATCAAAAAACAAACAACCCAATCCAAAAATGGGCAGAAGACCTAAACAGACATTTCTCCAAAGAAGATATACAGACTGCCAACAAACACATGAAAGAATGCTCAACATCTTTAATCATTAGAGAAATGCAAATCAAAACTACTATGAGATATCATCTCACACCAGTCAGAATGGCCATCATCAAAAAATCTAGAAACAATAAATGCTGGAGAGGGTGTGGAGAAAAGGGAACACTCTTGCACTGCTAGTGGGAATGTGAATTGGTACAGCCACTATGGAGAACAGTATGGAGTTTCCTTAAAAAACTATAAATAGAACTACCCTATGACCCAGCAATCCCACTACTGGGCATATACCCTGAGAAAACCATAATTCAAAAAGAGTCATGTACCAAAATGTTCATTGCAGCTCTATTTACAATAGCCAGGAGATGGAAACAACCTAAGTGTCCATCGTTGGATGAATGGATAAAGAAGATGTGGCACATATATACAATGGAATATTACTCAGCCATAAAAAGAAATGAAATTGAGTTATTTGTAGTGAGATGGATGGACCTAGAGTCTGTCATACAGAGTGAAGTAAGTCAGAAAGAGAAAGACAAATACCGTATGCTAACACATATATATGGAATCTAAGAAAAAAAATGTCATGAAGAACCTAGGGGTAAGACAGGAATAAAGACACAGACCTACTAGAGAATGGACTTGAGGATATGGGGAGGGGGAAGGGTAAGCTGTGACAAAGTGAGATAGTGGCATGGACATATATACACTACCAAACGTAAGGTAGATAGCTAGTGGGAAGCAACCTCATAGCACAGGCAGATCAACTCGGTGCTTTGTGACCACCTAGAGGGGTGCGATAGGGAGGGTGGGAGGGAGGGAGATGCAAGAGAGAAGAGATGTGGGAACATATGTATATGTATAACTGATTCACTTTTTTATAAAGCAGAAACTAACACACCATTGTAAAGCAATTATACTGCAATAAACATGTCAAAAAAAAAATAAAAAACCCATGCACCCCAATGTTCATTGCAGCACTATTTACAATAGCCAGGTCATGGAAGTAACCTAAATGCCCATCCACAGACGAATGGATAAAGAAGGTGTGGTACGTATATACAATGGAATACTACTCAGACATAAAAAGGAACGAAATTGGGTCATTTGTTGAGACGTCGATGGATCTAGAGACTGTGATACAGAATGAAGTAAGTTAGAAAGGGAAAAACATCGTATATTAACATATATATGTGGAACCTAGAAAAATGGTACAGATGAACCAGTTTGCAGAGCAGAAACTGAGACACAGATGTAGAGATTAAACGTATGTACACCAAGGGGGGAAAACTGCGGGGGGGTGGGGGGTGGGGATGGTGGTGTGATGAATTGGGTGATTGAGATTGACATGTATACACTGATGTGTATAAAATTGATGACTAATAAGAACCTGCTGTATAAAAAAATAAAAGAATTTTTTAAAAATCAACATTTCTAAAACTGATCGGGGGGGGCAGTAAAGAGTTACATATGGCTGCTAGTCAAGAAAGTATTCATACAAGAGAAAAAAAAAGAACTACAAACAATAAATGCTGGAGAGGGTGTGGAGAAAAGGGAACCCTCTTGCACTGTTGGTGGGGATGTAAACTGATACAGCCACTATGGAGAACAGTATGGAGGTTCCTTATAAAACTAAAAATAGAACTATCGTAGGACCCAGCAATCCCATTACTGGGCATATACCCTAAGAAAACCATAATTCGAAAAGAGTCATGTACCACAATGTTCACTGCAGCTCTATTTACAATAGCCAGGACAAGGAAGCAACCTAAGTGTCCATCAACAGATGAATGGATAAAGAAGATGTGGCACATATATACAATGGAATATTATTCAGCCATAAAAAGAAATGAACTTGAGTTTTTAAAGTGAGGTAGATGGACTTAGAGACTGTTATACAGAGTGAAGCAAGTCAGAAAGAGAAAAACAAATACCGTATGCTAACACATATATATGGAATCTAAAAAAAAAAATGCTTCTGAAGAACCTAGGGGTGGGACAAGAATAAAGATGCAGACGTAGGGAATGGAATTGAGGACACAGGGAGGGGGAAAGGTAAACTGGGACGAAGTGGGAGAGTGGCATGGACATATATATACTACCAAATGTAAAATAGATAGGTAGTGGGAAGCAGCCACATAGCACAGGGAGATCAGCTCGGTGCTTTGTGTCCACCTAGAGGGGTGGGATAGGGAGGGTAGGAGGGAGACTCAAGAGGGAGGAGATATGGGGATACATGTATATGTATAGCTGATTCACTTTGTTATACAGCAGCAACTAACACACCATTGTAAAGCAATTATACTCCAATAAAGATGTTAATAAGTAAATAAAGCAAATGAGAGAATGCAAAAAAGAATCCACCTGGCAATGCAGGGGGCACGGGTTTGTCCTGGTTCGGGAAGATCCCACATGCTGCTGAACAACTAAGCCCGTGTGCCACAACTACTTAGCCTGCACTCTAGAGCCCGCAAGGCACAACTACTGAGCCCGCGTGCCTAGAGCCCATGCTCTGCAACAAGAGAAGCCACGGCAATAACAAGCCCGTTCACTGCAACGAAGAGTTGCCCCCGCTGGCACAACTAGAGACGGCCCGTGCGCAGCAACGAAGACACAACGCAGCCAAAAAACAAATAAATAAAATTTAAAAATAAATTAATAAAATAAAATAAAACTCAGCACCTTTATTCTACACAGTTTACCTTCAGCCTAATAGCATAACTTCTCCGTAGCTCAAAATCTCTTGATTCAATTTTCATCCTTCCCCAGTATAAAAAAGAAGAAAAATCTCGGTTTTTTCCCAATCAACAGGGCTGCTCTCAGCTAGGCTGGCCCCAGCAGCGGCCTGGTGCTCACTGCACTGAGGGCTGTCCTCACCTTGGCCAGCTCTCCGGGAAGTGCAGGTTCCGATGAGGCTGCTGTGCTCCCAGTGCACCTCAAGTACGGGCAAGTGGGCAGGTTGGCAGGCGGAGGCCACCAACTCACACTGGCGTTCAGCCACTACTGCTGCATCTCCCCGGGGCCCTCGCTGGCCTTCGCCTCCACCGCAGCCTCTCTCACCCATCTGCAAATGGGCACACTCACCCCTGACTACTACCACTTATCTGTGACGGAGAACTTTGGGCCTGTTCTCATAGGCCCCGCGGCACGTGCGCTGTGACGTCAACGCGTCACACACAGGGCGTAGCAAAGCCGGGCGTAGCAAAGCCGGGCATAGGGTGAGGAAGCCGGGGATAGATTTCAGGCGCCGGACCCCGGAGGTTCGTGAATCGCTGGCCTCGGTGTTGCCGTACTCTGCGCCTGTCCAAACGTACCCCCAGGGCCGGTTATGGCGCAGGCACCGATCGGTTGTCTTGGCTTCTCCTCCACTTCACCCCTCCCCGAACTTTGCATGCCCTTGGAGACTGAAATGCCAACCCAGAGAACTGCACTTCTGCCTAAAATCAGAGACACTTAGGCCCCAGGGTTTTGGAACTGCCTGTGGAGAAGAGCAAATGGTGCTGACTGCGGTTGATTCATTTGCGATGAAAACACGGGCTCTAGTGATAGGGGTCCTGCCATACATCATTTTGAAGAAAATGGATGATAGTTTTAGGGAGAAAGCCCCAGAATAGTATCAGCAGAAAGATTTAAATCCAAGACTTAACACTAATTTTTGTCAACCCAATAACCTTTATTTTTCAGAGGTTTCTTCACCCTCAATCCACTCCCTAACCTAAAGTATCAAGTTTTTGTTAAATTACACCAGTAATAATTTTGGAAAAGTCATTAAAAAAATAATGTAGTATGATGTGATGTGAATAAGGGACCCCAAGATTAGAAGTCAAGAGACCCTGGGATATTAGTGTCAGGCTTGATCTGACTACCTGTAGGAACTACCAGTCACTTAATCCCTCAGCTCAAACTTATTAATCAGTAAAGTGAGGGAGCTGAAATAGAGGTCTTCAAAGTTTTGAGTGTCTGACCTTAGCAACTCTGATACATTATCACAGATAATGACTACATGTTTTTGTAGCTGTAATTTCCCCAGAATGAAAACCAAAAATTAGGGCACAGTGCAGGGAAAATAAGGACATACCTATAAAATATTGGCAAGAAAAAAAAAAAACAATTCTCAGTTAAAGCAAAATCTCTAAAGTTTAGTTCATTAAACCATATGGTTTTAAAAATATAAAAACGAATACATTTCGAAACCGGCCATTCTTGGTTTGTATACAGAAAGCAGGCTCTTGCTAAAATTCTTCAATGCTTAAAGTAGAAAACAGGAAGAAGACAGATATTTAGATCTCCCTGTTCCTTAGATCTTGCAACTTTCTTTTGTTACTAGCCAAAGTTTTCTCTTCCCTTTACTTTCTCAGCTTTCTTACTTCCTCTTTAGATTAATCCTTTGCATTCTGGCCCTGTGGGGGATTTTCTTTATAAAGTCTCCTCACCACCTCTAAGCCTTTTCTCAGTCTTCACCCTTTTCAAGCTTTATACTAGCTGATGCTGTTGATCGCCCATAATTCCTAAGATAGGCTTTTTCCTTCATGAGGTAATTTCCTATTTTATTTACCTGGATATTCTCTGTGTCTTCTCTCCCTTCTTCCTCTCCCTTTTTCTCCATACTCCAAAGTCTCCTACTTTATCCTTTTTTCATTAAACTCTTTTCCATGGCAATCACATCTGAACATTGGCTTAAATTACTATTTCTTGGTAGAAACTTCACAAATCCCTAACTCTGATACTATTCTCTGTTCAGAGTTTTCAAAATACCTACTGAACAAAATAATAATAAAATCACCAATTATTGAATGCTGACAAATCTAAGCACTTAACATATTGAATAAATATTATTAAATTTTCAAAAATGAAGTATTCACAGATATGTGATTAATATACAGTATATTGAGTACTTTTTAGTCTTATCACACCCAGTGTGTAGATACATGTGACAAAGGCTACTATATTTCAATATGCATTTGTGTATCTTGTAATGCTATTATAAATACTATTGTTTGGGGGAAAAGAGTTTATAGCTATGCATAATAATAAAAATAAGACATGTATCATCAACTCCTGAATAATGCCCTGAATCTTTACCACGTGGGAAGCCAATGTTTGTACTACTAGAACAGTAGTAACACACACCTGTTTACACTCTAACAAATTATTAAAAACCTGTTTACACTCTTACAAATTATTGAAGACCCCAGATAGCTTTTGTTTATGTGAGTTGTACCTACTGATAATACTTTACTAGAAATTAATACTGATACGTTTATAAAATATTTATTAATTCATATGGTAGGCAGCCTCTAAGATGGCCCACAATGATCCCTACCTCCTGATAGTCATGCCCTTGTGAAAAGTCATGCCCTTGTGAAATCCCCTCCCTTTGCTTTGCAGCCTGGATTTATTGACTCCTTTCAAAACACAGAGTTCAGCTGAAATGACGGGATGTCACTTCCAGGATTAGGTTACAAAAGGACTGTGGCTTCTGCCTTGCTTGTTCTCTCTCTCTCTCTCTCTCTTTCTCTCAATCTCTCTGAGGGAAGCCAGCTGCCATGTTGTAAGTTGTCCTATGAAGAGATCCATGTGGCAAGGAATTGATATCTTTGGCCAACAGCAGTGAGGAACTGGGTTCTGTCAATAGCTACATAGGCGAGCTGAGAAGATCCCCCTCCCTGTCAAGCCTTAAGATTACTGCAGCCCTGCTGACATCCTGATTATAGCTTTGTGAGAGACCCTAAGCCAGAGGTACCCAACTAAGCCACACCTGGATTCCTGACCCAAGATATGCTGAGATAATATTTATTGTTTTAAGCTGCTAAATTTGGGGGCAATTTGTTACACAGCAACATATAACTAATACAATTCATCTTAAAATAACAATAATAACATATTCTATGAAAAATAACTATTTCCCAAAAAGAAAAATGTAGTGACATGAGTGGTATTGTTTTCAATGTTTGCAAATCTCCCTAATGTCTAGTTTCATAGAAGACATCTGATTTCTCATATCTGCTTCTGAATTTAACCTGTTGCAGTACATTGTTTTGGTTGACATACATGAAGAAAACCCAGCCTTACCCAGACATGTAGTTGTGGAGGGAGTATTTTAATAGTCTTTCCTGATAACTGTGGATATTCTTCTTTAGTCTTATACCAGCATTCAGCAAGTGATAATTTCCTAAAGGTGAGTTTCAATGTAGAAACCATATACTCTTGTTACATTAAAATTTATTGGTCTGTCTTGCACTTTGAATCAATCATTTACTAATGCATGACTTTGTAACATCATGTATTGATCATTTTAGTAATATTGGTTCTCTGAGTTATACAAATCTTCCATTGATACGTTGCATTAGTTTCATTATACAACAACCTCCCTGCCTCCCACTAAAAAAAGAAAAAAAACTTTGTTAATATCACCACCATTCTTACCAGAAGAGCCTTTAAGTTTGGGGGGCTTGTTGTATTAGTTATCTACTATTGCATAGCAAATTATCCCAAGTTAGCAACTTAAAACAACAAATTTTTATTATTTCACAGTTTCAGTGGGTCAGGAATCTAGGAGTGGCATAGCTGGGTGGTTTGCCTCCAAGTCTTTCAAGAGGTTGCAGTCAAGCTGTTGGCTGGGCTGCAGTCATTTGAAAGTGCAACTGAGAGACAATCTACTTACAAACTCATTCAACATGCTGCTTGGCAGGCTTCAGAAGATCTACTTCCAAGTTCATTCACATGGTTACTTGCAAGCCTCAGTTCCTTGCCATGTGGGCCTTTCCATGGTCTGCTTGAGTCTCCTTATGACAGGGCAGCTGGCTTCCCTTTCCCAGGGATAAAAGACACACATACACACACACACACACACACACACACACACACACACACACACACACA
>NW_020837948.1:40244620-40512968 GCF_003676395.1 Aethalodelphis obliquidens | reverse complement strand
CACACACACACACACACACACACACACACACACACACACACACACACGGAGAGAGAGAGAATAAGAGAGCCAACCCAAGACAGAAGTCACAGTCATTTCATAGACTAGTGTCAATATGATAGCTCATCATTTCAGCCATGTTCTGTTCACTAGAAATGGTCCAGGCCAAACTCAACGGGAGGGAAGCTAAGCTCCACCTCTTGAGGGGAGCTGGATCAAAGAATGTGGAGACATAGCTACAAAACCACCACAAGTTGTCAAACTCATGATGCCGGATGCAAGTTCCTCCCAAATTATAATTTGTCCTTTAAAGCTCAAGCTTATCATTGGCAACAAACACTGTCAGTTGTTTTTCTTGAAATGACAGGCTTCTTTCATTTTTGAGAAAATATCTTGCCAAACACTCAACTCTATATAACCATAGTTTTTCTGTCAGTCATTCTTTCAAGTGAAAATGATCTTCTGTGAGAAAGCAGCAACTTTAGCTCACGACTCCAGCAAGTATACTATTGCTTTTCCTTGGGGCAATCATATATTTCAGTATGCACAGAAAAGCTTTATGCATACTTCCTATGAAATCACACAAAATATTAAAATGATGTATACTCAAGGGTAAATATTTAATAAAATGAATCATTTTTATTGCATCTTCTTAGGTAAAACTGACTTTTGGGGGGTACAGACTAGACTACTCAGAACTTCTGACTAGGAAAATCATTGTAGGAGCAGGTAAATCAAGAAAAGCTTCAAGGAGAAAGGTGTATATTGACATTGGGTGGGAGCTACTTTAAGACTGGCAGCGGGGAAGAAAGGTGGGAGAGGAAAATAAGCAAAACAGTGGGACTGGAATGAGATGAGCATGTTATGTTCAAGAACGAAGGGAAAGAAGGCTAATTTGGGAGCAAGCTGTGGACTTGATACAGGCACCTGTGAAGGGAAACAGCCTGATAGCCTCATAAAATAGATCCCACCTGAAGTGGCAGTGTGAGAGGAGGACTATTGGAAGTCCAAGGGCTGCTCAGGATTGTTAACTACCGGGAAATGCAGCGGGAGGGTCCCAGCAGGCTTCCATGAGACACAGAATCACCTTTGACTATTCTATTTCCCACTCCTGAGGGCACCAATGCTAGTCAAAACCATACAGTTAAATAAGAGCTTTTCCCCATCTTATCTTTTCTCCTTCCCTCTTGCATCTTTGAAAGGGCCAAAACCAGCAACCGATGAGAGAAAAGGGGTACTGAGAAGAGGAAGCGCAGCTTACCACAGCTGCCTCCTTCCTCCACTGTCGATTTCCAAGCCTGGCACAAAACAGGTACGAAAGGGAAGAAGTTTTAAATGGAATGAGATTAGAGTTTGGATTCTTATCCTGGACCAGACTCTAATTACTAAAAAGAGACTATTATTACCTGAGAGCAAACACAAAACTAAAAATCTACCTGAGAATTCAAGGGAGTAGAGGTGGAGCACAGTGAACTGGCACAAATTGACAGGGCAAGTTTGAAGGACAGTGGACAAAAAGATAGTTGCTTTCAGCTTGCACCCTACTAAGTTCACCTCCTGTAACGAAGTGGTTACAATAACTATTTATTGAGCACTTATTTTTGCAGGCTGAGGTTCTGCTGGCCATGTTTCAATGAATGGCCAAGATGTATTTATGTTTAGGAGAATGGTGTTTTCAGAGTGATTGGAACCAGGCTACCCAGAGTTCACATCCTAGCTCTGCTACTTAAAAAATGTGACATTGTTAATCTCTTGAACTCTCAGTTTCTTCATCTATAAAATGAAAATAAGTAATGCCTACCTCACAGGGGTGTGGTGAAGAGTGAAGGAGATAATATAGGTGCCATAACACAGCACCTGGTACATAGTGAGCCCTCAATAAATGGTAGCAATGATTATGATCTTTTCTTTTAATTGGAGTATAGCTGTTTTACAACGTTGTGTTAGTTTCTACTGTACAGCAAAGTGAAGTAGAGTTCCCTGTGCTACACAGCAGGCTCTTATTAGTTATCTATTTTATACATATTAGTGTATATATGTCAATCCTTATCTCCTGTTGACCTTTGAGCATTTGGATCCAGCCCAACCTGAAACAAACTCTACTCCCGGACTTTTCAGTTAAGTGAGCCAAAAAAATTCCCCCCTTTTCGGCTATGTGTATAGTGATCTACTACTGTGTAACAAGTTACCCCCAAACTTTGTGGCTTTAAACAACAACATTTAGTATCACAGTGTCTGTGGGTGAGGAATCTAGGGGTGGCATCTCTGGGTCCCCTGGCTCACAGCCCCTCATGAGATTACATAAAGATGTGAGCTTAGGCTGCTTCAGCTCAAAGCTTGATTGAGAAAGGGTCTCCTTCCAAGCTCACTTCTTGTAGCAGATTTCAGTTCCTGATGGGCTGTTGGATTGAGATCCTCAGTTCTTTGCTCTCTGTTGGTCAAAGGTGGCTCTCAGTTCCTTGCCATGTGGGCCTCTCCATAGGGTAGCTCACAATGTGACAGGTGGCTTCCACCAGAGCAAGCAACACAGAAGCCAGAGTCTTTTATCACTAAATTTTTTTTAAACATCTTTATTAGAGTATAATTGCTTTACAGTGGTGTGTTAGTTTCTGCTTTATAACAAAGTGAATCGATCATCATGATCTTAGTCAGTGTAGTGACCAAAAATATTATTTTAGAAAAATTTACCAGCTATTAGCATGTGAGATAGATTGAAAGTGAGTCAAGATTAGAATCTGGGAGAAAAATTAGGAACATTGTATAATAAAATGAGGCTAGAGTGGTAAACATAGGGATGAAAAAGAGGTGAATAGACAAATATAAGGGCTATTTGAGAGGAAAATGAACGTAAGAAGTACCTGCTTAGATATAATATGGTAAATAAAGGAGAAGAAAGAGTCAAAAGCAGCTTAAATTTTTAAAGCTTGGTTAGATGGGAGAATAATAGAAATGGAAGCAATAGAGCCATGGCACAATGAGCATGATTAGGTGAGTCAGAGAGGTGGGAAGAAAATATTTGTTTTGTTACATTTCAAACTTAGGTGACAGTGGGACTTCCAAGTGCAAATATCCTATAGATATTTGGAAAGTCATTTATTTATTTATTCATCTGTCTTGACAGGCTACTTAGATTCAGACACCATGCTAGGCTCTAAGGAGAACAACCTGGTAAAGAGTTGGAGTTTAAATGGGACATCTGGGCCAGAGAGACAGACTTGGGGGCCTTTATCATAAAGCTGTTCCCTGAAACCATGAATATTAGTCAATTTTCTAATGGAGTGTGTCAAGAGAAGATAATTTCTGGGTATATTCACAGTTAAGGAGACACAAGAAATGGCCTATGGGTGAGAAATAATCAGGATCACATGTTGTAATTATTTTTATATTAAATTTTAACCATCTACAGTTTATATTTAATTATGACCAAAAAAAAGGAGTTCTATAGTAGCTGTTCATATTTTTTAAACGCTTTATCTTGGAGTAATCATAGATTCACAGGAATTTGCAAAAATAGTAGAAAGGTTCCATTTGCCCTTCACCCAGTTTCCCCTAATGACTACGTCTTACATAGCTATAGTACAATATGAAAACCAGTAAAGTGGAGTCGGTATAATCCACTGACTTTATTCAGATCTCACCAGGTTTACATGCACTCACTTGTGTGTCTATATGTGTATAATTCTATGCCATGTTATTACACCATGTATGGATTCATGTCGTATTTCATCAATTGTTAAAATTTTTTTTTTCCTCATTCCAGTTACTTATGTAACTTGAAGAATCCACACCACAGAAATTTTTTTAAAGCATTTTTTGGTAGTTTACTGATATTCCCTAATGTTCAAACAGCCAAGGATAGCAAAGATCATAAAGATTTTTAAAACATTTAATTAGCAAGGAACTTGTAAATGTTTCACACTGTTGAATATATTGAACCAGATTCTTCTGAAACCTTTAGCCAGTCACTCACTGTTCCCCAAGTTCTTTATCAGTAAAATGTGAGTTATGATTTCTGAAGTCCTTTATAACCCTGCAGTTCTACAATTTTAAAATTCTAAGATCGCTTGTTCTCATGACATAAAGCAGAAACTTGTGATTACTGCATTAATTCTTTTGAGTCAGGGTCAGTCTCATACTTTATCAGACAGGTGACCAGTGGGGCAGTTCATCGTTGTCTTATTGTAAATAAGACCCTATTAGCTTGAAAGATTTTACATAGCTTCCACATGTGGCTGATGCCTCAGAAGGGCTTGCATATATTAGGTAATGGGAGAAAAAACTAATAATTGTTCAAAAACATATTTTTGAACAAAAATATTTGTTACCTGCTTATTTTTAATAATAATTTAACTAAAACATTATCAAAATTTGTGATACTCTGACCTGGGCCAGACAAGTGGGAGGCCTCCTCTGTTTAGGAAGACAATAGTATTAGACCAACTACCAAGAAAATTAATATTTGTAAACTGGATCCCCTTTATCCCTCCCAAAAAGATCTGAAATTGATTTCACAGAAATAGTAAAAGATTTTGTGCTTAGACAAAAGTGTTAGTAGAAGATCCATGTAAGGAAGCTCAGGGTTAAAGTAAATATTTGTAGGCTGAGTAAACACCACTTTGTAAAATTGCCATGAGATATAGACTTTGTACAGTGGTCACATTAGAAAGCTTGACAGACTTCCTGTTTTACGTATTGATGGCAAAACACAGCAGTAGTCAAGTTAGATTTCTAATTCAGTAATGTTCTAGGAAAAAAACAGTGAACTAAAGCACTTCATGATGTTACTTTCACTGGACTAAAGTTAATGGAGTAATTTAAATTCTTAAAGAATTGTTCAGTAGCTTGTTCCATTTAAAACTGTACTAGTAGTTCCAATTTCATGGTACCAAGATTCTCTCAAGGGAAAACTTACAAACACAAAGTGTTTGCTTTTAATCAACAGAGTTGGTAGAGAAAAGAAAAACAAAAAACTTCTCTCCAATAAGTGTAAAGTTTTACTTTTTTACTGCACATATAAATTTTTGGCAGAGAACCTGAACCCAATTTGGGCTGTAGATCTAGTTTACTCTCATATTTAAGAATAAGTATCCATTTTGGAAATACCCATCAAGGGAGGAATGCTACTAACTCAGGGAGGGAGGCCTGAATATTCCCAATTTACAGATGCTCAGAGGCCTTAAGTGATTTTCCCCTACCACACAGCTGTTGAGAGGCAGAAATGAGATAAGGACCAAGTCTGTCTGACGCAAACATTTACTGCTTTCAGGCATATTCTATGCTAATATCTATAAATCATTCCCATATCTTTACTTATATAAACAACAGAATTTCTGTTAGGGAGCATTCAGCATTTTGCTCCTGTATATTGCATTTATTTATTTACTTAAAAAGTCTCAATAAAGCACCAGTTGTATTAAATCAGATGACTTTTTTATTCAATTAAATTAAACTGAATGTTATCTTCTACTTTTTGGAAAAAGAAAATTAAAATTAAGTAAAATAGGGGAAAACAGTATTTGTAACATATATAACAAAGGGCTAAAATCTTCAATTCATATCGAATTCATAAATAAATATATACGTGCCAAAAGAAAAAATATTGGCAAAGACAATCACAAAGGAGTCCTCCATTTACTTAACAGCTATTTTCTGAATGCCTTCCATATACACTACATTTTGCTATGTGTTGGGGATAGAATGAGTAAGTATTTATTGACTTCATGCTATATTGCTAAAAAATGGTTTATTTAGGATAATTCCACCTTGAAAAAATGTATATATACATAAAAAATCTGGAAGGACATATATATAGTGGTTATTGATGGGTGTTTATTTGAAACAAAATAATGAACATGCATTTCTCTTGTAATAAATTTTTATTAAAAAGTATAAAACTTATAGGCATAAAATTATTCAGTTATTTCACCTAATGTCCGGGGTGGGGGGTTTGGTAATAAATATATATCTCTCTTTTCTTATCCAATGGAAGATGGATTCCAGTAGAAATGGATTCCTTTCTTTCTTTTATACCACTATAAATCCCGCTTCCTGGATCCTGCCCCAAGACACAACAGATACACCAACACTGACATACAGACATGCACTCAGAGATACAAATACATGGATATAAGACGGTCTCCTACACAGTAGACACACACCACACCAAGCTACACCACACCACACCACATCACACAGAAACACACACAGAGATACACAGTCTCATGAAAACTTACTTTAGTGTAAGAGAAAGAGTTGGCAGAGATCTGATGGTTTTAATCTCGGAAATAGCTTTCATTATTCTCTAAATTTCTCTTTATTTTTCATTTGAAATCCTTGAATGCAATATTTTTCATGCTTGCGTATTACAAAATGTATAATGATAGCTCTCTGATTGACCCCCTTTTGGGTTTTGGTTTTTGTGCCTAAATCGTCTGTTCCATCTATTTGTTTTGGGTATTAGACTATCTTGGGACATGTGACAGATACATGGCTGTAGCAGCTGATAGTCTAAGGAAATGGCAAATGGCTTTGGGGAATCAAAACAGATTAATATGGAACAGTTGATAGGAGACAGTAATTTTTTCACTTAAATGATTTAGTCACAATGAAAAGTTTTCTGATTCTCAACTTTTTCAGTTTTATAATTATGTACAGAGCTAGTGATTAAAATTCTCTTTAAAAGTCCAATAAATGTCAGCTGGTAATAATGTTTATGAAGTATTACATTGCCCTAATACAGTTTTGTAAAAAGAAAATTAACTGAGTATTTGTGGAGAATCTGCTTTAAGCCTAACACTATACATTTATTCGAATGACTATAGACTAGATTGAATTTCACTATACTCTAATAGCTACCCAATTTTTTATGTCATGTAAGAAGGCTTTTCATTTTTTTGTTTGATTTTTGTTTATCTAGAAGCCTTTTCGTTTTAAATGATTTTTATAGCTAATAACTGTCAGGAAGCACACGAATATTAACTGAAATCTCAAACAACACAGGAGTTAGTCAAAACCTATCTCAAGGGTACTATATTTCTAGTGTTTGTCCATGGTTTCTATTCAAACATAAATAATCCAAGGTTTCTATTACTCAGAAACTTTCCCAGATTTTCCTTTTTGATATTCCAGAGGGAGTCATCTATCTCCTTACTTTTCTATTTCTGTAAGGAAAGTAAGGGAGGCACGCAGTGAGAAAGGGATGAAAGACAAAACGTTTCCTACAGTGTTTGGGGTGGGGGGGTCACCGATTCCCAAAGCACTGCAATTTGACCTCTTCCCACCCTCAATGAAAAACAAAAAAAACACAACATTCCCCAGACCTTCTTTTATTTTTATAAATTTATTTATTTACTTATTGGCTGCGTTGAGTATTTGTTGCTGCGCGCGGACTTTCTCTAGTTGCGGCGAGGGGGGGCTACTGTTCCTTGCGGTGCGTGGGTTTCTCATTGCGGTGGCTTCTCTTGTTGCGGAGCACGGGCTGTAGGCGCGCAGGCTTCAATAGTTGTGGCTCGTGGGCTCTAGAGCGCAGGCTCAGTAGTTATGGCGCACAGGCTTCATTGCTCCGCGGCGTGTGGGATCTTCCCGGACCAGGGCTCGAATCTGTGTCCCCTGCATTGGCAGGTGGATTCTTAGCCACTGCGCGACCAGGGAAGTCCCAGTAACAAATCCTTTGATGATTCATTTGATTCCTTGAGACTAGGAAGTCTTTCGGTATCAAGAGAGGACTCAGTTACTTCCCAGAGGAACTGCACAACAGTTCAGTCTCAGGTAGATCTCAGGCAGATCCTCTGCTTGACATCCAAAAGGTAAATTAGATGTTTCCTTCCCTGGCTCACTCCTTTAATCATTTACATAAATTCTTAAATTCTAACATTTCTTTCAGTAACTAGAAAAGAAGGCAATTTCTCCCCTTCTCAATCTTATCTAAACGGAAACTCTGAGTACATCATCCAAACTTTAAACAATATTTATTTTGTTTGATATATACATTATATTTAAAAATATATATCATATAAAATCTGTATGTAAAGTATATCTTTATTCTTTTTTTGCTTAATATTTCTGCTTTATATTAAAGAGATAATAAGCTCCTTGCTAATAAGAACAAGACTCATCAAGTCACTTGTATAATACAATGGGGCAATAGAGGGTTTGTTCTTGCCATGTTGACCCTACTGTTTTTGAACTGAGGGTGTTTTCACACAAAAGCATTTTTTAATAAAAATAATTAATATCAGAAACAAACATTAATGAATATTGGAATTTTGTAGTCAGCTAAATTACCATTCAACAATAACAGTGAAATAACTTTTTTTCAGACAAAAATCAGAAGGATTTACCACAGAGAGGGCCTGTTCATTTTATTTTTGAATGACAGCTTAGCTGAAGAATTTTAAAAGAAGAAAATTCTGAAGGAAGGATGGATGTGAGAAGTAATATTAATAAAAGATCTGTTAGCACATGGATAAAACTAAACAAACATTAACCTTTAAAGTAATAATAACAAGGACTAAGTTTAGCAGTTAAAAAACACAAGCTAAAATACTGGACACCAATTACATGTAAGTTGGGGTGGGGTGGGGACATTATACATTAAGTTTACACATTAACTGATAAAGACTTGACATTCACATAATGTTAAATTGTTCTATCCAGGAACGTGTGTGGTGTGTGCTAGATTACATTTTCTAAAGATGCTCTAACAATATCTGCCAACCCACAAGCTCTGCTACAATGTGGCCTTAGCATTCCTCTCATCAAGAGATGGGGGTCTATGTCCTCTTCCCTTTAATCTGTCCTCTTCCCTTTACTTGTCACACATTTGTAAGCAACATAATACAGCTGAGGTGACACTGTATGGATTCTAAGACTAGGTTATGAAAGGTGATGCAGTTTCCTCCTTGTTCAGTGAGATACTCACTTCTGTATTCCTGAACCACCATGCAAGAAATCCAACTATCGTAAGGTCTCTAGGTTGTGAGGAAGCCACAAGGGAAGGGCACATGTAGGCCATCCTGTTGTCCCCCAGCTGAAGTCCCAGTCACTACAAGCATCAACTGCCAGACATGTAAGTGAAGATGCCTCCAGATGATTCCAGCCCCAAATCATCGGACCACTCAAAGCAGATGCACTACTGCAAGCCATTACAGTCTACCCACCTGAGGCCCCAGACATCATGGAGCAGAGACAAACCATTTCTACTGCGTCCTGTCTGAATCTCTGATCCACAGAAATGGTGAGCATTAGATGGCTGTTTGAAGCCACTATTTTCAGGATAATTTTGTTATCCTAGAAATAGTAACTAGAGGAATAGGGAATGCCTTTCCATTGGTTCAGTTCTTTTATTGTTTTTCCTACTAATGTTTAGTTTTCTTCATATGGATCTCATACATTTCTTGTTAACTGCATTCCAAAACATTTTAGCCTATTTGTTGCTATTATAAGTGGAATATTTTCTTGTATTTTCTAACTAGATGTTGTTTATATATATATGGATTATATGTATTCATTTGTTCCCAACCAACTTACTTGATTTTCTTATTGTTTTAATGATTTTCCTATTGATTCTCTTGGGACGTCCAGGCATACAATCATAACATCTGAAAATGATTTTATTCCTTTTTCCAATTTCTTATGTTTCTATTTTCTCTTTATTTTCTATTTGTCTTAGGTAAATTATGCTTTATACATGCTGAGTTTACATAAATTTATTTTTAAGTGGTTAAAGTTATCAGACTTTTCTTTTATGAGTAAGTTTCCTGAGGAACTACCAAGTGAAGATGCCTTGACAATTGTATATACAGTTCTGATGCTCAGGAGAGAAAACTGAGGTCAGAGAGTTTGAAATTTGAGAATCATCAATGTATAGACAATTGTAGAAGCCATGAGAACAGATGAAAGGGCTCCAGGAGGAAAAGTGTATAGCATGAGAAGAAAGAAAGTCTAGGACAGAACCTTAAGAAATGCCAGTATGTAAAAGATTGGCAGAACAAGGTAACCCTGAGAGTGACCACAGAGAGGTAGGAAAAAACAAGGAGAGTGCTTTGTAACAAAGGAAAAAAGATGGCATTTCAAGAATGGGGAAAACATCTGCAAGGTCTTGAGAAACCTGAGGAGAGTCTTCTGGATTGGGCAATATGGAGGCCATTGGTGACCTTGGAAAAAGCAGTTTGACTGGAATGGTGGGGATGAAAACTAGACTGTAGTGAGTTGAGAAATGAGTAGCACATGAGCAAGAGAGACTTATATGTAAACAACTCTTTGAATAAGTTTGGTTTAATTATTAGAATTAATAATGGGATTTAGCAAAAGTTCCTGAAGGCAAAAATCTATATAAAAAAAATCAACTGTATTTTTATATACCAACAACAAACAGGTAAAAGATGAAACAGGAAAAAGTTTCCCTATATGATGAAGTATAAGATATCAAGTATCTAGGAATAAACTTTAAAGAGTCATGTAATACCTCCATGGAGAAAATTATAAAACTAATTGAAAAACGTTAAAGAAGACCTACATAAATGGATAGATATACTATTGTCATAAACTGGAAGACTAAATCCCAAATTGACTTACAGACTTAATGCAATCCCAATTAAAATCTCAACTGATTTTTTTCATGGAACTTGACAATCGGATTCTAAAGATTCTAAAGATAGGACTGCAAAAGGTCAAAACAGCAAGGGACACTTGAAAAAGTAGAATTGGATGTAAGAGCTGTCCTAACACTATGATAATCAAGGCAGCATGGTATTGGCAGGATAGCCAAAAGACCAATGTAAAGCACAGACCCATGCATTTATAGACTCAACATAGGAAATATGTGGCACTGCAGAGCAATAGGGAAAGGATACTCTTTCAATACATGATGTTTGAACAATTGGATATTCATACGGAGGAAAAGAAAACTGTACATCCACTTTGCATCATATACAAAAGTCATTTCCAAGGTAGATTAAAGACTTACCTGTGAAAGGTGAAATATAAAACTTTTGAAATAATACAGAAAAGAAAATTATGATCTCAGGTTAGGGAGAAGTTTCTTAAACAAGACAGAGAAAGTCCTAACTAAAAAGGAAATACTGATAAAATTGACTTCGTTAAATTGAAGAACTTCAGAAAAATGAAGAAAGTGAGAAGATACAAGAATGAGAAGACATATTTACAACAGATATAGCCAACAAAGGACTATAATCTAGAATACAGAAATTCATATCAAGGGGAAAAGACCACCCAATGTAAAAATGGACAAAAGACTTCAACAGATATCTCAAAAGAATAAATCCAAATGGCCAATAAAATCAACCTTATTATTTGTCAGGGAAATGCCAGTTAAAATCACAATGACTTCCCACTAGAACTGGCAAAAATTCAAAGGTCTGAAAATAACAAGATGGTTACTTTGGTGAATAAATAGAGTAACAGACTCACTTATGTAGTATAGTGTAAATTGGAGCTACCACTTTGGAAAATTGTCTGGCATTATCTCATAAAATTAAATGTATGCATATTTTATAATATAGTAATCTCAGTCCTATGTATACGCTGTATAAAAAATAGTGTACATAGGTGCATGTACAAAAATGTTCATAAGTATTATTTATGATAGCCAGAAACTGTAATCAACACACATATTCATCAATACTAGAATCGACATATGAGCCATGGTACCTTCATGTACCAGAATTATATACAGCAATGAAAATGAATGACCTGTTGTTACATATAACAGCATGGATGAAACTTCTGTAAATAACACTGACAAGGGAAGCATGACACAACAGAATACATACACCATGACTCCACTTATATTAAGTTCAAAAGCAGGCAACTACATTCTCTAAGACTACATACTTGGGTAGTGTTTTGGTATACTCAAGCCAGGTAATTGAGGATTGTTTAATAAAAGGTGTGGGAAGGGTTTAAGAGAAGCTATAGGAAACAGTGCAGTGTTAGGGCTCATAACAGCAGGAGCCATAACGATCCCTAGGCAGGAAGGGGTAAGCAGAGGGAACCCAGAAGGAGAGAGTTGCATGAAGAGGTAAGCCCTCACAGGAACTGTGGCCTTTGGTTGGTGTGATGGGTAATTTTATTTGTCAACTTGGTTGGGCCACGGTGCCCAGATATTTGGTCAAACTCTTTCTGGATTTGATAAGATTTTTTTTTCTAAATATGAAATTAACACTTAAATCAGGGTTTCAAGTGAAACAGATTACCCTCCATAATATTGGTGGGCCTCATCCAATGGGTTGAAGGCCTTAATAGAACAAAGACTGACTTCCCCAATTAAGAAGGAAGTCTGCTGGCAGACTGCCTTTAGACTTGATCTGTACTCTTCCTCAGGTCTCCAGCCTGCTAGCCTAACTTGCAGATTTTGGATTTACCAAGCATCCACAATTACATGATCCAATTCCTTAAAATAAATCTCTCTCGTATAAATATATATACATATATATATATATAAAACAGTGTTTTTTATATGTATACACACACACACACACACACACACTCACATATCCTATTTTTTCTATTTCTCTGGCTAACCCCGATGAATAAAACCAGCCTAGTTAGCCCTTGGAGAGACGCCGTAGCACAGCAGCCAGAGGAGGGAAATATCCTGTCTCATTCTTCTCCCTCTGATCTCCCCATTGACTAAATGAAACTGAAAGCCAGAAAGGAAAAGAAGCCTGTTGATATAGTTCATACAAGTTAGCTTCCTAGTATACAGAGCAGGGTGGAGAAGAGAGAAGAGCAGGCCTTGACAGGCAAAGAGTTAAACTCATAAAGAAAAGCTTGGAAATTATTACCATAAAATTCAGGAAGGTAGTCACCTACAGAGGGGTGAGAAGGTAAGGATACAGAAGGGACCCATGGGTTGGGTGTATTTCCTTGATCAGCAGGGTGGGTCAATGAGTGTTTGTCTTACAATTATTCATTAAACTATACATTTAAGTTTTGTGCTTTTTCTGTATTTCATAATTTAAAAGTTTAAAGAAGAAAACAACATTCAACAATAAGAACTTGTATAATATATGAGTTCTAAGAGTCATAATAATTTTCCAGGTGAGCAAGTTTGTAGCACTTAAGTCTGTCTAAAACACTAGAGAAATTATTATGGACAAGCATACAAGTCCTGACAAGTGAAAGAACTAAATAACTCAGAACTCAAAACTTGTAAAAAGTTCCTTCCAGCCAGAGGGGGAAGAAAGAATAGTAGCTGGAGACTTGGATGTGTTTAAACGCTGATAGTAAAAAACAGTACAGAGGTAAATGTTGAAGGCACAGAAGAAAGGGGAAATAGATGGAGCGCAGTCCCTCCAATGTCAAAAGGGGAAGCACACACAGCACCACCAGAGGGACTAGCCTTGAATAAGATGAAGGATATTTACTGCACTGTGACTGAAGGAAAAAGAAAAGGATGTATGTGGCTGCATATCAATTTGTCAGCTTAGCAGTGGGAAGTTGAGGAGAGTTCCCCATCTGATGCTTCCTTTTTCCTCTGTGACAGAAAACATAAGGGAGGTAAAGGAAGAAAAAGATGCCAAAGTCAGAGATGGCAGACAGTGAGAAGGCTTGGACCACTTTGGAAAACAAGAGCATTAACTAGGTTTGCCAGGCAGTACCGAATGCCTGATTGAAGATGGAGACCATGAATTTGTAGCACCATTAATGTGCAGAGTTTTGTGGATTTCTACAGTAAAATGTAGCAACCCAGATATGCACAGAAAAATCAGACACCTGGATTGATCCAGGGTTGTTGGGGTTTCGGACTGAAGGACAATAGAACAAGGCATGTGAGGATAAAGACAGGAGATGTACCACGAGACCTCAAATGGATAGGGAAAGAAATGAAGAGAGAAGAGGGCTAGCAGGGAGGGAGAAAGTGGAAGGGTCAACGGTTTGGAGGTTCTTTGCGAGCATGAGCAGGGAGCAACCGAGTGATGGAAAAAAAATCACAGAATGTTGTATGTCCAGGCTGTAGAATGTTGGAATGCATTGTTTAGGTGTGAAGCAGTTGCAGATAGTGAGAGCACCTAGGATCTGACCACGGGAAAGGTGGGTTGAAGTGGAGTAGAAGTGAAGGTCACTGAAGATGAAGAGGCTAAGATGTTGAAAAGAGAATTCATGTGGATACTGACATCATGGAGGACCATGGACTTCTTGGGGTGAAGAGACGAACAGGGAACAGTCTACGTGTAAGGGGGTGAGGTAGGGGGGTTGACTGGAAGTTTGCTCAGCAACAGGAGAGAGAGAGGGGAGTATAGTTTCTCTTGGGTCTCAGAGAACAGAAGTTCTTCAGGAGGATGGAGGAGTAATGGTCTGGTTCTCCCTTTCTACTCTGATTGGAATTCCAGAAGGTAAACTGGAAAGTTTTGGCAGAAAGGAAAGTATGGGCAAACCTAGATGATCAGGATAACGTATAGTTGGGCCTGTAATAAGGATATCGGGGAATGGAGCATGTTAGGTTAAACAGGCTATAAAGTTTTCAAGAAGAATTTGCCCTAGAAATGCCCTGATATTGAGTAGTGGGTAGTATTGGTGGCCTAGATGCCAGGTTGGCTCTGGAAGGCTCCAAGTTTTTAGGTCACTCCTTGCTATGAGAATGTAGTAGTAAAACACACATGTGCATTATACACAGTTGTTTGCATACCAGTTCAGCAGGTTATCAGATTCCTTTGAAGTCTTTGTTAAGAACCATATTTAGAAGGTGGATTTGTGAATGTGGCTATTGGATAAACTTTGTTGCTAATTCCATCATGCAGACAGATATTAGCCTCTTCTAAAAGACTGAACCTGCCAATCAGAAGAGAAAACTTGAGAAAACTGATCAAGGCATAAATTGACTTAATGCAGTTTGCTCTGGAAAATAATATCTCTATAACAATTTAATGCTGCCATAACTCTAATTAAAGTGTTTATATATGCAAAACATCTTTGGGATCAAAATGACCTGTACCTTAAGTGCTTAATAAATGTTTGTTGAACTGAAAAGGTAATAAAGGGCTTCCCATGTAGACTTTCCTCAAGGAAAAAGAAGGTAGTCACGTATCCTAGATTTCTAGGCCCTTTGATAGTTAACCTTGTCATTATAAATGAACAAATTGGTATTCTAGTTTCTGCACAGCCCCTTTGTGCATTGGGTTAGTACAAGCTTCATCTCTTGAGTATGATCAGCTCTGGACACCTTGACAAAATAAAGTTTCTGGACTTGTAAAAGCAAGGAGTGAGCCCTGGAAAATGTGACTTGACTGAGGCAATGTCATCCTGAGGCTAGCCTGAGCAGCCCAGCTGGCCTCTCCCTGTGACATTTCTGGCATGGTTGTTTAGAACAGTGACTCTATTTAAATCAATTCGACCTCCTGCAATAAAAATCTTTGAGACCATGATGAAGTCATTAGCAAAACACTGTTGTAATCATCATTAATGCGAGACGACTGACTAAATTATTAGAAACCATAGTGAGTTAATAAAATACACTGGCTGAAAATGACTCCTAATTCTAGAGTCCAGCATGGGGAGTTACTAATTGTGTACAATTTGTGACTGTTCATGGGTAGCAACCTAGTAACAGACTGTTCCATTTTAAGGCTACAGCTAATGAGTACTAAAACTCTTGTAACAAAACAAAACAAAGGAAACTCTGCTTTTCTTGTCGGTTTTGTATTTTTTGTATTATGTTATACTTCACTGCTTCCTGCATTATGCCAGGGTTGCACATTTCTGAGTTTCATTCTTTTTGTTCATGGAATCATAGATCTTTCCCAGAATTCTGAAGAGTTAGACATAATGACCCGTAAAAACAAGATTTTTTCCTACATGGCAAACATTCCAATAACAATTACTGATTATCCTACTGTTTCTGTTCACCCACAAAAAGATAGTTTCTAACTAACCAGTTCAACAAAATGTGGTTTCTTTCCAGAAGGAAAGAGTTTTCTTGCCCCTCAGAACTTCATAAATTCTCTTTAGGATTTCATAAATTCTCTTTAAGTCATAAGGTAAACAAGGCCCATCCTTTAATTTTACCTGGTGTCAAGTAGTTTAACTATTATTTTTATATTAAATCAACAATGATACTATGACTTAATGACAAAACTTGAGAAGACAAAAAAAAAAAATCTGGGCTTGTGGTGGGGAACTTATGCTGCTACCTGGGTGGCAGGTTAGGGATGGGAATGTTAGGGGCTTTGCTCAAGTACCTCTCATTTGGGGGATATTCAGTGGAAAATTTGAGAGGCTGTGCTTGCCACTGGGATTAGTTCAGAAGTGCCTTTGCTTTTAGTTTTCCCTATTTATCGCTTCATGGAGGAAGGTCTGAATGCTGTTTAATGTAGACTGAATTGCCTGGTCTCACCTTAGTCCTAACTCCGGAAGGAGCTTGTAACTAGTACTAGAACATCTTGAGGAAGGACATGGAACAAGCCCCTTCATTAGCAGAAACTGTATTGGCCCTGTAGGAGTAGGGCAGTTATTGGGTGAAAAGGGGTTGGATCTGGCTACAGAGGGGGTGGGGGTCAGGGGGGAGGGAGAAACTGTAATATCGCTGGAGAGATGATAATAATCACACAAGTGCAGACATTTTAGTTTGAAAGTGAGAGGAGACAGTACCCACCAAAAATAGTTCTCAAGTCCCAGATTTAGATTTTTAAAATTGAATGGGCTCTAGAAAGGAGTGTAGAGAGCAATGTCAGTAAAAATGTGCCCCAGGGGATCTCTAGAGAAAGTGAGGAGCAGGAAAAAGGGAAGACAAAACAACATCCTTCAGATAAGCTAGATGAGCTGTTAGAACACCAGAAGGACTATTCCCCAAGGTTACAAGCTGCCAACGTAATATTTAATGGTATCAGTAGGGCTTTCCTCAGAAAAAAAGATCGCTAAGGGCTTCCCTGGTGGCGCAGTGGTTGGGAGTCCGCCTGCCCATGCAGGGGACACGGGTTCGTGCCCCGGTCTGGGAGGATCCCACGTGCCGCGGAGCGGCTGGGCCCGTGAGCCATGGCCGCTGGGCCTGCGCGTCCGGAGCCTGTGCTCTGCGGCGGGAGGGGCCGCAGCAGTGAGAGGCCCGCGTACCGCAAAAAAAAAAAAAAAAAAAAAAAAGATTGCTAAGAAAATGTCAATTGTTGTTCACTGTAAAAAGAGTTTAACTGCAGACAGGATTAAAGACTCAGAAGTGAAAAGTAAAAAGCAAGTCTAGAAAAATAGAATCAGCAGTATTGTCTGAGGGCAGAAGTCACATTACGCAGCTAGTGATAGCTGTTGAATGAAAAAAGGAGAACATTTGAAAGCATGCCTGTGAAATGCTCCAGTTGGGGTAATGCCCAATGGATGGCCATGGCAGAGATGCATGTACCTGAACAAGTAAAAGGAGTACAAGAGGTGGGGAAGACTTGAAAGGGATTTGCCGTTGGAAACTGCATAACTTTTATTACAGTTAAAACTAGAGCCAGATGATAACAATCTATTTTTTAATGTATTCGAATTCTTCCAAAAGGAGGTCTATCAGCAAAGTATTATACCATTTAAATCTAATACCCTATATTTCTGTATGGCTACAAATGGAACATTTCACAAAATATTATGCATAAATAAATGACACAATCAATAGTGCTTGATTATGATACTCGCATATATATTTTTCCAGGGCTGAATAACAGAGCAGGCCTATTAAAGGCCAAACAACCAGGTTTCTTTGAAGTTCAAACCTTTGAAAAATGCTGGTAAGAAATGGGCAATCCTGATTCCAAGGAACAAATTTTCTGGCATTTTAAAGTAACATTTTAACTGAAAAACAGAACAATTGTTTGAAAAACATGATTGGGCACAATAATAGAGGTGGGTGGATAATATAAGTTCAAACGCACATTTTAGACCTTTTCCGAAAGAGCTCAGGGTAGTTGGATTTTGCACATACATAACATTCTGGATTCTCACTTTAGCTTCTCCAAACAGAATTAATGGTATTGCAGCCTTGTGGTTTAGAAGAAATCCACAATTTAGAAGAAAGCTGTTGGCTATTTCTCTGGGAAGATTTATCCAAGTAATAAAATGAGTAACAACTTTTCTTATGACTGACTGTATGGTTACTGACCCTGGTACGTGACTTTGCTTAGGTTACTCTATGTGAAGTACTGCAAGCTATAGTTGTTTAAAAAAAAAAAAGCTAATCTTGAATTTTGTGATTTTTGTGTAAATTTGCAAACTTTATCTCTCATTAGATTACTTAATACAATACAAATACATTTTTCACTGGGCTGATTTCTAGGCAAGTAGGTGTGCAGTTTATCTGTGTTACCTTCTCCTATCTTCCCTTTACTTCCTCTCCCACAGCTTTCCTTCAGCAGTCCCCAGCCCAATGCCCTGTTCTGCTTCCTGGCAGTCCAAGACTCCACTGTGGTTTCCTTCTAAGCCTGCTCTCTAAGACACAGCGTTAGACACCAGACCAGTAGTCTCCAAACTCTTCTGACTGAGTCTCCTATTGGAAAGAATTTTGAGCATACCCCCAATATCTTTATAAATGACATGCATGTATTACTGTTAATATATTATGAATACAATAAAACATACTGAAATTGAAGATTTTCAATAGATGAGATAAAGATGAAGTAAATCATATTTTAAATAATTTCAAAATGTATTACTAATAATACAAAATATACTTTTCTCTAGCATGTTATTGTTAACAAAGCCTTTTAGGGGAACAATAATTGAATATGCCTCATTATTCTTTAGATCTTGGGTCAATATTTTGTGATACAGCAACACAGATGTCTGCTTTTATGTTCAGTTTATTTAAAGGCTCTCTGAAAAGAATTCACAAAGATACGGGTATTTAAATGGAAGAACTGCTTCATTAGCTGGGTTGCTAAATCATACCTATTTTTCAGTCTCATCACTCATTATGCAAAGATTTTGGTTAAATCTGATGGATGCATTTCCATTTTACCTAATGTTACTCAAGTGGATTAAAAAATCCTATAAGATATCAGAGTTTTTATAGGTTACATGCATTTTCAATTGCAAAAATTACATATAAAGGGAAAATTTTCAAACATCAACATAGCATAGTGGGGACTTCCCTGGTGGCGCAGTGGTTAAGAATCCACCTACCAATGTGGGGGACACGGGTTCGAGCCCTGGTCCAGGAAGATCCCACATGCCGTGGAGCAACTAAGCCTATGAGTCACAATTACTGAGCCCATGCGCCACAACTACTGAAGCCCGTGCACCTAGAGCCCATGCTCCACAAAAAAGAGAAACCACCACAGTGAGAAGTCTTCACAGGGCAATGAAGAGTAGCCCCCCGCTCACCACAACTAGAGAAAGTCCGCACACAGCAATGGAGACCCAACGCAGCCAAAAATAAATAAATAAATTAATTAATTTTAAACAAACAAACATAGCATAGTCGGTAAGGACATAGACCCTGGAGCCAATTGTCTAAGAATCCCAGCTCCTGGATTCTTACTACTTGTATAGCTGTGGGCAAATTACTTAGCCTCTCTGTGCCAAAATTTTCTCTCCTGTAAATTAGGATAGTAATAGAACCAACTCAATAGGGTTATTTGAGAATTTAAAAAGTCAACATTTATAAAGCAGTTAATATGATATCTGGCATATACTAAGTATTATTTAAGTATGTTAAGAAATATAGGGAGACTTCTCATGCCCTGCTATTGGGAGTGTAATACTTAAAACCACTTTTGAAATCAGTTGGGTACTATCTACCAAAGTTGGAAATACACATGCCCTGTGATCCAGCATACCCACCAAGATATTATATTTTAAAACGAGAGTGGTCCTAGTGGCTTTGTTTGTAATAGGCAAAAACTAGAAATAATACACACGTGCATCTAAAATGGGATGGATAAGGACTCCTCTGGTGGTCCAGTGGTTAAGAGTCCGCCTTCCAACACAGGAGAAGTGGGTTCCATCCCTTGTCGGGGAACTAAGGTCTCACATGCCGAGGGGCAACTAAGCCTGCGTGCTCTACAGCCCGCATGTGCCACAACTAGAGAGCCCATGCACCACAACTAGAGAGAAGACCGCATGCCGCAACTAAGACCTGACACAACCAAATAAATAAATAAATAAAATATTTTTAAAAATAAATAAATAAAATGGGATGGATAAGAAAATGATAATTTATATATCCACTGGATGCTATTCTGCAATACAAAGGAATGAAAGGAACAAACCACGGCTACATCAACATAAATGAATCTTACAAATGATGATGAGTCCAAGAAACAAGATGCAAAAGAGTCTGTAGAGTGTGATGCCACTTATATAAAGTTCAAAGAGAGGAAAAAACAAAATATTAGCTTAGGAATGCACATATAGGTAGCAAAACTGTAAGGAAAAATAAATAAATAATCATCACAAAAGTCAGGCTCATGATTATCTTTAAGAAAAAGAAGAAAACTGCAACTGAGGAGGGGCACCTGTGTGTGTGTGGGGGGCAGTGTTTGGGTGTGTGCACCCTTGCATGAGTGATGATAATGTTCTATCTTCTGGCCTAGGAGATTGCTTAGGAATGTTTATTTTATAATTATTTATTAACTACGTGCATAGGTATTATGCACTTTTCTGTATGTATTATATTTCACAGTGAAGAAAAATCTTAAAACTGTTATACAAGGTTTCTTTCCACAAAATTAACCTCAGTTTCTGGCTCCAGCTTCTTTGCTGGAATAACTGCTTATGAGATACACCTCAAATGAATTTCATGTGGTTGCTCTCCCTGTAATCTTAACTTGGAATCCTTCCTTTCTTTAAAAAAATTTTTTTAAGTCTAAGTAACTCATCCATCGGTGGTTACACTTACACAAGTTTTGCATAAAACACAGTTTTTATTTTTTTAAGTCAATTGTTGAAAATACCATTCAAAGATGTATTAGAGAAAAAATACCTTCTCTACTATAGTTTTCCTTTGGCGGCTCACAGAATCGTCACTTTAAAATGCATCTCATTATTGAAACACAATCTAGTAAACACCGCACTGAAACAGAATCTATCCAATACCATAATGTGAGACATATTAAAAACATCTGTGCTTTCCATTTAACATTATAGTAAACTTCCCACATTGTGTAACATGTTCCAATACTTGTGTCATTAGGTCTTTAGCAATGTTTTATATGCGTATTCTCAAGGTATTTGCTGTCAAAGGAATGCAGTTTCTTTTTTCCATCTGTGTTCCATGTGTTATTTCAAACATTTTTATCTTCACAAGAAGAAAACTATTTTCCCAATGGTATGTTGCTTTTTGACTTTTTATTCTTAAGGAAGCTCAGAAAAGGCTTCATAGCATTTATAATTGGTGAATTTTCTTTAAAGTATTGGCTTGAATCATACACTCCTTAAATATTTTAGAAATATTGTTGAGCTTTATGAGTTTGGATGTCTACTTTTTAAGTGGTTAGCTAACAGTGATCAGTTCAGAACATCATTATCTGTAATACATAATTTGGGTGAAGATGTTAGTAAAACTAGATATAAATTCATACTTAAAACAGTTTTAGAAATAATTTTAACTAGCATTGCCAACTTCTTGTCAGATCTAATTAGTCATTAGTTTTTCATCTTGCAGTGTGGCTCCAAAAAGGGCGCCAGAAATGTCAGCTCAGCCCATTGTGTTTGCCTGTTCTTGCATTATTAACACTGTCTCCACTGATCCATGCTATAATAGTTTACTTAAATATGATCTGTAAATCCATTTAGTTAGATACAGAAACTGCAACATGTGGCAATATGTTAAAAGTGAACACAGGAGAGTCCTCCCCTCCCCACACAGTGAGCGGCTGTGCTACCACCCTCTCCCCAGAGCACCCTGAGTGCCTGCCCACTTAATGCATCAAGTTTGGGGTGCCACTACCAATCCTCACATTAAATATTAGTAGGGCTTAATTTCTTTCCCTCTTTTTTTTGGGGGGGGAATATATGTGTTTGAAGATAAAAGTTCAAATATCTTTTCTGGAATTTCAGGGGTCAACTTCTGTATCTTACACTCATATGTGGCTACATTTTATCTGGGGATAAGAACATCTATCAGAATGAATATGAAACAGTGGCATTCGAGCCAGGAAAATAGAAAAACATACTGTTTGGGCTGGAGGACCTTCCTTGTGTGTTCTGCAGTGACCTTGAAGTTGGAGGACATATGATAATCCAATTTGTTACACCCTGGTAAAAGTGCAAACAAACAGACAAACAAACACTTAATGCTACTAATGAGGGAAACTACAAATATATAAACCAAATAAAAATTGTACATAAAAGAGAATTAATTATTTAAAAAGTAGTCTTAAGATAATTATGAAAAGAATCTTTAAGATATCAGGAAATGGACCATCTGTGACACTGTATTAGACAAGATAAGTAATACTAGCTGCTGTAATAATTGACCCCAGAATGTCTGGCTTAACTCAATAAAGATCTATTTTCTCACCCATATCACAGTACAAAGCATGCTGTGAGAAGGCTCTGCTATAACTCGTCATTCAGAGACTCAGGCTTCTTCTAAGCTGCAGATCAACACATGGCTTCAAGGTTGACCCGGCTTCATCCAGTTGGTAGATGGATGGATGAAAAAAAATGGAGAAGGTCCACCTTCTCTTAACTGCTCAGCAGGGATCGTATTTCACTAGTGAGAACTAATTACATGGCCCTATCTACATGCAAAAACTTTGGGAAATGTACTTTATCTATGGGTTCCGGAAGAGGAAATGGGTTTGGTGAGCATCTAGACAGGCTTTTGTCATATAAACAGAGGTTGGTCTAGGGATTCCAAAGCTATAACTTGAGTATCACCAGGTCTGACTTTGGAAATCCCTTGGGAAGCCTCTACCACTCTCTTTTCTGCCTGCTGCAATAAAGGAATCAGAACACCAGCACTAATTTTAGCTCTTGCTGTTCCCTGAATCAGCCACGATCTTCCACATCTCTACCTCTGCATGTGATTTGTATATGACGTCTGTCCATTCTTTCCACCAATACTTCTAACCACCGATTCCTCCAAATCTAGCAAGCTTCTCTTCATCTTCTAAGACCTAACACAATGGTTACTTCCTCCATGAACGTCTCTCTGATGACACACAAGGCACATATCTCTTCTTAACGTTCACTGAACTTTATCCATGTACTTTGTTCCTACCTCTATTACTGAATGCATAAGCCTGTATTATAATTTTTACGGAACAAGTATGTTTTCAAAAGGATTGAATGCATTAATATTCACAACACGGTGACCATTAACAATATTGAATAGATTTAGCTTCTCAAGGGTGAGGACAGAGTCTTATGTATCTTAGTATCTCCCATGCCTACCAGCACAGACCTGGCTCACATACTCAATAACTGAGGAAAAAATGAACACTGTCTCCCTTCCTTCCACTTCCCAGCAACTCTAACTCTTAACTCTCTCTCTCTCTCTCATATATATATATATAGTGGTGAAACACAAAATTTACCATCTTCACCATTTAAAAGTATACATTAATATATGCACCTTGTTTGCAACAGATCTTTTAACTTTTTCATCTTACAAAATGGGAACTTTATACTCACAGAATTCCCCATTTTCCTCTCCCCTCAGCCCCTTAAAACCAGCATTCTGCTTTCTGTTTCTAAGAGTTTGACTGCCTTAGATACCTCATGTAAGTGGAATAAGCAGTCTTTGTCTTTCTATGACTAGCTTATTGCCCTGGAGATTCATTCATGTTGTAACATATGACAAGATTTCCCCCTTTTTTAAGGCTGAATAATATTTCATTGTATGTATATACTACATTTTTCTTTATTCATTCACCCATTCTAGTGTCTTTGTTTTTGACTTGTGGTTACTGGAGAGGATTGATGACCCCAGAGAAAAGGTGATCCTGTACTCTCAAAGATTTCAGGATGTTTTAGGTTCTAGAGACTAAAAGAGAAACTATACTGAGTGCAAAGGAAATTAGATTTTTAAAAAATCAGTGACAACATAAAGAATGCCCCCCATTATACCCTATTTGAGCATGAGAAACTATTAAACTACTTTCAGTTGAGCAACCAAGGGCCCATAATAAAAAGTAGTTCACATTCCAAAGGGCTCTTACCCTAGGCTTTTCACTGTCCTACTCAGCACCTCCTGTTTCATACCCTCAAAATAGCTCGGTTGAGAAAAGAAACAGCAACATTTTAAAGTCGGGCTAAATACATAAATAAATAAAAGGATAAACAAGAACTCTTTCAACACAGAGCACTTGTAAGAATTTTCATGTTTATGGAGAAGCAGAGCCCCAGAGTAAACTCTGGCCCTTCTTGGAATTAGTGGATTCCAGTCTTCATTTGCATTGAGGCAGTTTGAGGCCCTTTGGGGACATTCACAGCCTTTACTTCAGGGCGTTATCATGAAAGAATCTAAAGTATCCTTGCATTAGCATGATCGTTATTTTTTCAGCTGGTCTGAGGAGGTATTATTAAACATGTGGCCATAATATGTACAGAAAAATCTCCACATAAACTAGCATTTAGCATGTAAACACAAACACCTCACTCGTAACTGGTTTCTAAAACTATCATAATAAGAACCTCAACACTTAAAAAAAAAAGCAAAAAACCCTTAAGTTTTTGGTAAAAGATGCCGAATATAGCTTGAAGTAGTAAATAATCCTTCTGAAGCGATATTAGCGAATTAGTTGCTGCGTGAACAAAGAACCTTTTCTGCACCAGGATGAATGTTGCCTTTATTTTTTTCCTCACAAGTATGATTCTAGAAAACAGCTGTACTACATGTTGACAAATGACAAAGCGGCAGACTTGCTAAAACACTTTTTGGTCAAGGCCAAGAGGGGAAAAAAAAAAAAATTGGGGCTGCTGGAGCGGCCAGCGAGCTGGACTCCCAGGGAAGCTGGCTTCCCTCACCTCTTTTTTTTCCAGTCTTTAGGGAGCAGGGGCCTCACCGACCCACCCTCCCCTTTCCCCGGCTCTGGTTACAGCCTGTCGAGTTGAACAAACTTGCTGCAGGCGGATTGGCGATCGGGAGCTCTCGGGCTGGGGCGTCGTATTTATTAATTTATATTCCGCGGCGCCCCGCGCGCGGGCCGCTCTTTTGTACCCGGCCGCCGCCGCCCGGGCTCCGGGGCCTCAGCGAGGAGCGCGGCCCCCTCGTCCTCCCGACCCCCAAGGCCGGCACGTGCTGCTCCCGCCCGCCCGCCCGGCCCGCCCGGCCCGCCAAGGGGGCGGAGGCCCGGCTTTTCTCCTACCCTCTCTGGGCCAGAAGGAGGGGGAGCGGCGGCGGCAGCAGCAGCAGCAGCCGGAGGAGGCGACTACTGACCGGCCGAGGGAGCGCGGCGGAGCGGGGTTACGGCGTCCGGCAACGCTCGGCGGCCGCCGGGGAGGCGGGAGCGGCGCAGCCGGCCGGGATGTTCCCTGGCACTTCCTGACTGGCTGGCCGCGCGCACACGGCCAGACTCGCACGCCCTCGGCCCCCGTGGCTCGCTCGCTCGCTGGCTCGCGCGGGCCCGCTCTGCGTCGGCCGCGCAGCGGGGGAGGTGCGCTAGGGGGGACGCGGCCCGGCATGAGCTGATTGCGGGTGGATACGCCGCGGACGGGCTCCTAGAAGCCGTGAGGAGCCGCTTTTCTCCGAGTCGCCGCCCTGCCCTTGGATTTGAGATCATGTATGTACGCGTCGCGGTCCTGCCATTGTCTCTACCCCAGCGCGTGCCGTGCGCCCCTGGGCGAGGGGCTCGTGCCCACCCCCGCCGCGCGCTGCCCCCCGCACTTCCTGTTGGGATGAAAGGGAGCCTCGCGCCGACCACGCGCCTTTTCTCCCCCTCGCCCCCGTCTCTGCCGTGTAGGTCCATTCACATCGTGGCGCTGGGGAACGAGGGGGACGCGTTTCACCAGGACAATCGGCCGTCGGGGCTCATCCGCACTTACCTGGGGAGAAGCCCGCTGGTCTCAGGGGACGAAAGCAGCTTGTTGCTGAACGCGACCAGTACGGTCGCGCGTCCCGTGTTCACCGAGTATCAGGCCAGCGCGTTTGGGAACGTCAAGCTAGTGGTCCACGACTGTCCCGTCTGGGTAAGGGCCCGCAGCTGCTCTGTGCAGAGGCTGATGGAGCTTTCCTTTTCTTTCTTTCTCTCTTTTTTTTTTTCTCCTCCCCCTTTTTCCCCTTTCATGAATGTGGACGTCTGGGTCACCTGGGGAGAGTTTTTAAAACATTTTGGGGAAAATCTTTGGTCCTTCGTTTCATTGGGCAGGGTCCAGCCTAGGCAGAGAACACTCTTAGAAGGGAAAAAGCCCCAGTGGGAATGTGAAGCACTTAACGCGTACACTTCACGACTCTGGGTTGTCCCTTGGTAGACAGATGACTGAATGTCCCAACCCCAAGGGACGAGGTCACTAAGTTTCACCAGCAGACAGCAATGTTTTTTCATGCCTACCCTGTGGGTGATATAAAATATTAGTGTTCTAAAAATAAAGATCTCTGAAAGCTCAACACAGCAAAAATACATTTCACTGGGGCGGCTCAGAAATAGGACCCCTGGAAAGGGGGCGGGAAAGACAGGGACTGAGAATTAATTTTAAACGATTCTTTTATAGCACTATCCACCTTTGAAAAAATTTAATTAGTGTTTTTAATTTTAATAATGCAGATATTCTTGATATATTTAGCCATTTCTTTTTAGTGACCTGTAAATCAGAAATATTGCTAATACTGTTTTGGGACTTGAAAAAGCTTTAAAATTTGCTATAATTAAAAGAAATCGTAATGAAGTTGATAAATGCTAGTCTGAGTGATAAAAGAAGAAATCTACTCTCTGACATGTATAAATGTTTTCAGTACACAATAGCATCATGTTTTGAATGTTTTCATGTAATCTTACTCGAAAGTTTCTGATTCTTTACTAGTATAAAACTTATGTTGCAGCTAAGTATTATATTTTATAACAGAAGAAAGTTTAATGTCTAAAAAAATACAGATATCATTATGTGAGATTTACATTTAAACTGCACTTTAAGAAAACCGAATTAGGGACTATAGGGAACTAATACACCTTTCCAAAGAAATGTATAGCATGTACGTAAAAACATTTCTTATGCAAATTTCCATATTACTGAAAGAAAAGATCACTTGCCCAAATAAATTTTCAGCTAAAGTAAATTTAATAGGCTAAAATAAATGAAAAATGGGCTTTTTCAATAACAGGGATGCTATTAAATTCCTAATTATGACAGTGATGATGCTGATCATGGAAGCATTGGTAGAGAACTTACTGG
Source organism: Aethalodelphis obliquidens (assembly GCF_003676395.1). NCBI lineage: Eukaryota > Metazoa > Chordata > Mammalia > Artiodactyla > Delphinidae > Aethalodelphis > Aethalodelphis obliquidens. The sequence goes on along the minus strand of NW_020837948.1, from coordinate 40,485,710 downwards.
CTGGAGTCCATGCAAGCAAATGAAACCCTTCTTTTACTTTGGTCATTTCATTGTGAAAAATCTTACAGTCTAAAAACTAATTGGTTCTACACTCAGTTGAACAAATGTTGAGTGAATAGAGTAAATAAATGTAAGGAAAATAAAATAAGCTGAATTAGGATGTTAGGTTAACCTTTCCTGCTTTTTCTTTGAGCAGTGAACTCTTTCCTTTTTATGTTGTTAGTTTAGCAAAAGCAAATACTTGTGATCCCATGGATTGTAGTAAATGAAATCTTCCAAATCGATTGAAATAAGCCTTCACAGTCTGGATTTTTTTGGTCTTAAGTTTATTGTTATGTTTTATTATGTTAATCACCTTTTGTTTGGTTAGACTCTGGCCTTTTTTAAGACATTGAGTTTGTAACCAGGCACAGTTTTCTGGGTTATAGTGGTCTTCAGACATAGTAGAATACATTTGTAGAGCTACTCTTTATGAGGTGCTTTTCTTCTCTTGGTGGTAAGTAAAAGCCCGTCAGAGATATGAAAGTTGATTGTATTCATCAGCTGGTATTTGCCATGTACTGAATCAGAATATGAAACATAGCAGAGCAGATAGAGCACAGGTTTTGATATCAAAAGGACCTGATTTCAGATCCTCACCTTGCGAGTTAGTGGCTGTGTTCCTGGGTAAAGTCACTCATCCTCTCCTAGCTTTATTTACTCTGTGTGTAAAATAAACATAATAATCCCTGCCTCCCAGAGCTGTGCTGAAGAATAAATGAGTTAGTATGTGTAAAGTTCTTAACATCTAGACGGGCATGTAGTAAGTAATCAATAAGCGGTAGCTACGATAATAATAAAGTGTTTATCACAACTTTAGTATATCCGTGTATTGCTTAAATGAAGCAAAAGTAAAGTTTTCCCACACATCATTCAAGATCTCCACACAAATAAAGTACATAGAGGCAGCCGTGTTAGTACTTAGTAGATGCTGTATTGCAGCCTCACAACCAAGTAGAATAAAATTGTTGTTTTGCTGTAAAAAATTAAGATTATTTTTCAACAGATGAGTTCCATTCCTCAAATGTGGCTCCAAGCCTCGTGTTGCATAACTGCCTAGAGGAAATCCTGGAACTGATTTACAAGGGGTGGGAGAATTTGATTTCCTTCATATTTCTAGAAACCAGTGGAGCATTTTCTCTTTGAGACAGTTTGAGAAGAAATGTAGCATTGTTTTCTTGGAGTTAGAGTGAGGTAGTTGTGCTTCTCTTCCCTAGTTTTCTTCTGTATATCCGCAGCCTCACTCTGGATCTTTGCCATGTATACTTGGCACTTTTTAAATAAATGTGCTTCAAATTCATTACATGTAGCTTATTGTTTAGTATGTCTCTGAAACCCACCCTTTTTTGTTATATTATTATTTCATTTCTAGATCTTTTCCTGTTTACCAAAAATATTCCATAAAAAGCAATGAGATAATCTATGCACACTTTTCTTGGGCAGGGTTTGAAGCTCTGATTTGTATTAAAAATAAAATTATTTATAGATTTATATCCTCAGTACCACAGAGTTAATGAAGCCAAAACCCATTTCCTCGTGACATTTTCCCTTAAATGTCTCCTTTTTCTTTCTACACGTCTCCAGTAACTCTGGAATTTTGAACTATTTGGAATGCAGAGAGCAGTTACTTTTGATTTGTTCTCTCAGAGTTAAATGGCTGCTTGATATTGGTCCCACTTAAGTTTAGTTTGTTCATCCCATTCATCTAACTTTGTCCTCTTTCTTTATTGTATTTATATACCCTGTTGTACGTATATACTTTGAGCTTGACTACTGTAACAGATACAGCTGGAACTGAATGGGTTTTGTGGTTTGGGATTTGGAAATTAGCATAGAGCTCTGCTGGGAAGCTTTCACATTTTCTTGATCTGTGTCCCAATTCACTTCTCCCTCCTCTTACATCCTCCACTAAGTTCAAGAATTTTGCCTTTGCTGTTTATATCCCCATAGTTTGCGTTTTTTTGTTTTTTGTTTTTTTTTGGTTTTTAAATCTTCCTCTAAAAAGGCTCTGTCCATCCCACTCTCAGTAAAGTATTCATATCTAAAAATTCTGCAATTCTTGTTACGCAGAATATACTTGTAGGAAATGGGCAGGTTGTGAGGGTGTAGGGAATTGGGAGAGGCTTTGCTGGGGCATGGCGGTGTACTGGTGAGAAGAAGCTCTCTGCAAAAGGGCATTGCTGTGACACTTCTCCAGAATTTGCTAACAGGATAAAAGCTCTGTCACAACTGATTGATTCAAACCCTGGTTTGGACTCATATTTCAAAGTGCAGACTTTCATAGCCCAACAGTTTTGGACTTGTTAGCCATATCTAGCTGTCTATTTTCTTAATCTAGCTTTATTACATCCTAGGAATACATACCAAAGGCCACATGAAAGGACAAATAATGATTAATAGTTAACCAGAATGTGAGAAGGAAGCCACTTATGCATATTTAGCAATGGTATTAAGGTACATAACGATATTTTTCTTATACCACTATTCACACAGTAACTTTGAAAAATTATTTTTAAAATATCAAGGTGCAAAGTTTTAAGGAGTAGTGTCCATAATAAATTACTTTTGGCCCTAATTCTAAATATGAATATTATTAGCTGTAGTCCAAAAGTAAACATTTCAAAATTGGAAAGGTTTATCCTGAATTTTTAATTGATATGAACAAAATACATGAATTGCACATATACTCCTTACCATGTTAACATCATCTTATAATACACACTATCTTTTTGTGGAGGCATACCCCTCCGCGCCCCTTGTTCCCCTCACATGCACACTATATATATGCAGTACTGTCCAAAGAATGGATAAAGTTGAAAAATATATATGAATTTTGAGATATGGATAAAATATATGGAACTCCACAGAATTCACAGGGTATTATCAATACAATCTAAGTGACTGAACAATCCTGCATTATCTAACTGGGTCACAGAAAATCCTCTGAAGCTTCCTTACTCACATTGATGCTCTTGCATCTCATGCATAGTGTTAATTTTTGAAACTATTAGGTGATAAAGCTATGGCATAATTTTATTTTATTTTATTGTATATGGTATTTTATTTATGTTTTACTTCATGTGCATAAATCTAGCATTCTGATTTTTTGTACTTAGTCCTAGTAGATTGTTATTTTTTTTTAAATGTCTTTATTGGAGTACAATTGCTTAACAATGGTGTGTTAGTTTCTGCTTTATAACAAAGTGAATCAGCTATACATACACATATATCCCCATATCTCCTCCCTCTTGCGTCTCCCTCCTGCCCTCCCTATCCCACCCCTCTAGGTGGTCACAAAGCACCGAGCTGATCTCCCTGTGCTATGCGGCTGCTTCCCATTAGCTATCTGTTTTACATTTGGTAGTATATATAAGTCCATGCCACTCTCTCACTTCGTCCCAGCTTACCCTTCCCCCTCCCCATGTCAAGTCTATTCTCTACATCTGTGTCTTTATTTTTGTCCTGCCCCTAAGTTCTTCTTTTTTTTTTTTAGATTCCATATATATGTGTTAGCATACAGTACTTGTTTTTCTCTTTCTGACTTACTTCACTCTGTATGACAGACTCTAGGTCCATCCACCTCATTACAGATAGCTCAATTTCGTTTCCTTTTATGGCTGAGTAATATTCCATTGTATATCTGTGCCACATCTTTATTCATTCATCTGTCCATGAACACTTAGGTTGCTTCCACGTCCTGGCTGTTGTGAATAGCTCTGCAGTGAACATTGTGATACATGACTCTTTTTGAATTATGGTTTTCTCAGTAAAAAAATGCCCAGTAGTGGGATTGCTGGTCATATGGTAGTTCTATTTTTAGTTTTTTAAGGAACCTTCATACTGTTTTCCATAGTGGCTGTATCAATTTACATTTCCACCAACAGTGCAAGAGGGTTCCCTTTTCTCCACACCCTCTCCAGCATTTACTGTTTGTAGAGTTTTTGACGATGGCCATTCTGACTGGTGCGAGGTGATACCTCATTGTATTTTTGATTTGCATTTCTCTAATGATTAGTGATGTTGAGCATTCTTTCATGTGTTTGTTGGCAATCTGTATATCTTCTTTGGAGAAATGTCTATTTAGGTCTTCTACCCATTTTTGGATTGGGTTGTTTGTTTTTTTGATATTGAGCTGCATGAGCTGCTTTTAAATTTTGGAGAATTTTTTATCCTTTGTTAGTTGCTTCATTTGCAAATATTTTCTCCCATTCAGAGGGTTGTCTTTTCATCTTGTTTATGTTTTTCTTTACTGTGCAAAAGCTTTGAAGTTTCATTAGGTCCCGTTTGTTTATTTTTATTTTTATTTCCATTTCTCTAGGAGGTGGGTCAAAAAGGATCTGGTTGTGATTTATGTCATAGAGTGTTCTGCCTGTGTTTTCCTCTAAGAGTTTTATAGTGTGTGACCTTACATTTAGGTCTTTAATCCATTTTAAGTTTATTTTTGTGTATGATGTTAGGGAGTGCTCTAATTTCATTCTTTTACACGTAGCTGTCCAGTTTTCCCAGCACCACTTATTGAAGAGGCTGTCTTTTCTCCATTGTATATTCTTGCCTCCTTTATCAAAGATAAGGTGACCATATGTGCGTGGGTTTATCTCTGGGCTTTCTATCCTGTTCCATTGATCTATATTTCTGTTTTTATGCCAGTACCACACTGTCTTGATTACTGTAGCTTTGTAGCATAGTCTGAAGCCCGGGAGCCTGATTCCTCCAGCTCCAGTTTTCCTTCTCAAGATTGCTTTGGCTATTTGGGGTCTTTTGTGTTTCCATACAATTGTGTAATTTTTTGTTCTAGTTCTGTGAAAAATGCCTTTGGTAGTTTGATAGGGATTGCATTGAATCTGTAGATTGCTTTGGGTAGTATAGTCATTTTCACACTGTTGATTCTTCCAATCCAAGAACATGGTATATCTCGATCTGTTTGTATCATCTTTAATTTCTTTCATCAGTGTCTTTTAATTTTCTGCATATAGGTCTTTTGTCTCCTTCGGTAGGTTTATTCCTAGGTATTTTATTCTTTTTGTTGCAGTGGTAAATGGGAGTGTTTCCTTAATTTCTCTTTCAGATTTTTCATCCTTAGTGTATAGGAATGCAAGAGAATTCTGTGCATTAGTTTTGTGTCCTGCTACTTTACAAAATTCATTGATTAGCTCTAATAGTTTTCTGGTAGCGTCTTTGGAATTCTTTACATGTAGTATCATGTCATCTGCAGACAGTGACAGCTTTCCTTCTTCTTTTCCAATATGGATTCCTTTTATTTCTTTTCTTCTCTGATTGCTGTGGCTAAAACTTCCAAAACTGTGTTGAATAATAGTGGTGAGAGTGGACAACCTTGTCTTGTTCCTGATCTTAGAGGAAATGGTTTCAGTTTTCACCTCTGAGAACAATGTTGGCTGTGGATTTGTCACATATGGCCTGTATTATGTTGAGGAAAGTTCCCTCTATGCCTACTTTCTGGAGGGTTTTTATCATAAATGGGTGTTGAATTTTGTTGAAAGCTTTTTCTGCATCTATTGAGATGATCGTATGGTTTTTATCCTTTAATTTGTTAATATGGTTTATCACATTGATTGATTTGCATATATTGAATAATCCTTGCATTCTTGGGATAAGAACCCCACTTGATCATGGTGTATGATTGTTTTAATGTGCTGTTTGATTCTGTTTGCTAGTATTTTTGCACGTATGTTTATCAGTGATATTGGCCTGTAGTTTTCTTTTTTTGTGACATCTTTGTCTGGTTTTGGTATCAGGGTGATGGTGGCCTCATAGAATGAGTTTGGGAGTGTTCCTCCCTCTGCTATATTTTGGAAGAGTTTGAGAAGGATAGGTGTTAGCTCTTCTCTAAATGTTTGATAGAATTTGCCTGTGAAGCCATCTGGTCCTAGGCTTTTGTTTGTTGGAAGATTTTTAATCACAGTCTCAATTTCAGTGCTTGTGATTGGCCTGTTTATATTTTCTATTTCTTCTTGGTTCAGTCTTGGAAGGTTGTGCTTTTCTAAGGATTTGTCCATTTCTTTTTTTTTTTTTTTTCAATATGTGGGCCTCTCACTGTTGTGGCCTCTCCCGTTGCGGAGCATAGGCTCCGGACATGCAGGCTCAGTGGCCATGGCTCATGGGCCCAGCCACTCCGCGGCATGTGGGATCCTCCCAGTCCCCTGCATCGGCAGGCGGACTCTCAACCACTGCGCCACCAGGGAAGCCCCTGTCCGTTTCTTCCAGGGTGTCCATTTTATTGGCATATAGCTGCTTGTAGTAATCTTTCATGATCCTTTGTTTTTCTGCAGTGTCAGTTGTTACTTTTTCATTTCTAATTGTATTGATTTGAGTCTTCTCCCATTTTTTCTTGATGAGTCTGGCTAATGTTTTGTGGCATAATTTTAAAACAAAGTGTTCATTTTTAAGTACAGGTGTTTAAAGAGGTTGCTTATTCCATCAGAGTCTCAGGAATTCTCTAGATTCTATTTTATCACTACATAGTTGTCCAGGCTAAATGAATAAATTAAAAAATTTAAAGACTTGATAGACTTCAAACGTTTTAAATTTTACGTAGTTACTTTTTTAAAAATAAATTTTAAAAATGAATTCCAAAAATTAAAATATAGTAAAAAAGTTAATCTAATATGTTACAGTTTATTTCATGATGGATTTGAAGATAAGCAGACTAAAGATTGCTCTTTACATTTTGGTTTAGGACATTTTTGACAGTGATTGGTACACCTCTCGAAATCTAATTGGAGGTGCTGACATCATTGTGATCAAATACAACGTAAATGACAAGTTTTCATTTCACGAAGTGAAGGATAATTATATTCCAGTGATAAAAAGAGCATTAAATTCAGTTCCAGTAATCATTGCTGCTGTTGGTACAAGACAAAATGGTAAGTATTTAATTTTTCTTTTATATGAGAGTGCAGGTACCATATTAATTTTGAATAGCATTAAGCTTATTAATGATTAGTACAGTTTTTTTTTTTTGAAAGCAAAATGACTGGGTTTAAATGCCATCTGTTATCTCTTCATCATTGGATATGATAATGGGACATCAAAGGAAAGTATCACAAACTACTGCTGTGATTCTGATGGGTACAAGTTTGTCTTTTAAACTGCTGTTCTATAGAAGTGAAGGAAGTCAGTAATTGTGTTCTTTTTGATATAGGAGAGGTATTAGGCTGACCCTGAGCCCTGGAAAACTCTTTTTGACAATCTAAGGGACTATTCAGTTGGGAAGGACAGATTGTTCCCATAAGAATGTGGGATTGGGAGCAGCGCTTTTAGGTAGGTAGCAATGAGTGAGCTGAATACACTGGCAACACCACCTAAGAGAGAGGATTGTTGACTCCGTAGCTGATGGGTTAATTTGGTTCAGTCAATTTCAGTAGTTGCTTCTGTGCATACTGTTGGCAGATATCTCAGGGTCAACTCAGAATCCACTTTGAATTGGTGGTATTTTATAGTTCTTAGTGGTTATTTCCTCAGTAAATGTGTCTTAAAATTTCATTTTTACTCATTTTTTCATTTTTATTGAAGTATAGCAAAATAAAGGACATTAGACTTCACTAATTTTAGAGCACAGTTTAATGCATTTTTGCACATATATACAGCTATGCAACCATGACATATCTCAAGATCTAGAACATTTGCCTCACTCCAGAAGCTTCTCATGCCTCTTCCCAGTTGATAACACCCCTCCGCAGAGATAATTGCTATTCTGACTTCATAGATTAGATTCTGACAACATAGATTAGTTTTATCTATTCTTGACCTTCATACAGATGGAATTATATAGTATGTAGTGTCTTGTGTTGGCCTAATTTCAGTTAGCGTGATACTTTTGAGATTCATCCATGCTGAACTTATCTGTAATACATTCTTTTTATTGCTGTGTATTATTCCATTGTATGAATACACCATGATTTCTTTCTTTCTTTCTTTCCTTTTATTTATTTATTTATTTTTATTTTTGGCTGCTTTGGGTCTTTGTTGCTGTGCGTGGGCTTTCTCTAGTTGTGGAGAGTGGGGGCCGCTCTTCATTGCGGTGTGTGGGCTTCTCATTACGGTGGCTTCTCTTGTTGTGGAGCACAGGCTCTAGGTGCATGGGCTTCAGTAGTTGTGACATGAGGGCTTCAGTAGTTTGTGGCTCGTGAGCTCTAGAGCACAGGCTCAGTAGTTGTGGTGCATGGGCTTAGTTGCTCCATGGCATGTGGGATCTTCCCGGACCAGGGCTCGAACCCGTGTCCCCTGCATTGGCAGGCAGATTCTTAATCACTGTGCCACCAGGGAGTCCCCCATGATTTATTTCTGTATTCTCCTTTTAGTGATGCTTAGGTAGTTTCCTAGGAGTAGGATTGTTGGGTCATGTGGTAGGTATGTGTCTAGTATTAGTAGATATGAATAAAGCAGGCCTGACCCTTCTTTGACCGTATGTCCCCTCTACTTCCCTAACTTTCTTTTTATTGCTGGTCATGATTCTTGAACAAGTCATCCACACTTCCTGAGTGCACTTCCTGACTTCCCATTCATTCTTCAGTCCACTACAGTCTGACTTTGACTTTCACAATTACACTGGGTTGGTTTTCACTCAGGGCTGCCAGTTATATGCCTATTGCCAAATTTAATTTACATTTTAATAACAATCCTCTCTTTGAAATTATTCAAATACACCTCTCCCTCCACTTAATAAAGCTACTCTTTCTTTCCTGTTTGTTCTAATTCTCTTTCTTCTTTCCTGGCACCCTCATCCTCCCTTACACACATATACCAAATCAATACATCCAATAGTGGTTGCCCAGGGTCCCATCCTTCAGCTTCACCTCTTGCTATTTACTGTGACCGTGGACCTGCTAATCTGTTGCCCTAGCTTCCCCTGTATAGACACTGGTGATTACCCAGACTGTTTTTCTGGCTCCAGTCTCTCTCCTGACCCATGTCTCCACAGACATCTTCCTCTTTCTGCTGAGTTCCCTGTCTTGGTGAATGATGCCAAACCTATCCATTCACCCAAACAAGAATCATCCAACCCAACTTCCGTTCCTGTTCCCCATATCCAGTTGACTAAGATGCTCTTTTGATTTTATATTTTAAATTAACCTCAAATTCATTGCTTTCTTGGACCCAAACCAAGAATCATACCCCTAGACATATAAACAGTAATATGTATAAAATAGATAACTAATAAGAGCGTGCTGTATAAAAAATAAATAAAATTCAAAAATTCAAAAAAAAATTCATTGCTTTCTCATCATCTTCCCTGGATTTCAGTGCCTAGTCATTTAATTATCTCTCATAATGACCTTCATTTTGGTCTAAAGAGGCAGTTCCAGATTTGCAGGATCTGAAACTTACACAATTTTAGAGGTCCTTTGTAAGAAAAAAAACTACAAAATTACAGATACATATATGTATACAAATGAATATTTATTTAGAATGTGAAAAGAAAGCACAAGAAATTACAACTCCAAAAAAGCTGTCAAATACCACAGACATTAAAAAAAGTTTCTATTGTTTAAAAACCTGGGCCTCCCTGGTGGCACAGTGGTTAAGCATCCACCTGCCAATGCAGGGGACACGGATTTGAGCCCTGGTCTGGGAAGATCCCACATACCATGGAGCAACTAAGCCCGTGGGCCACAACTACTGAGCCTGCGCTCTAGAGCCCGTGAGCCACAGCTACTGAGGCCACAAACCACAACTACTGAAGCCTGCGCACCTAGAGCCCGTGCTCTGCAACAAGAGAAGCCACGGCAATGAGAAGCCTGTGCACCGCAATGAAGAGTAGCCCCCGCTTGCCACAACTAGAGAAAGCCCACACGCAGCAACTAAGACCCAATGCAGCCAAAAATAAATAAATAAATAAAATAATTAAAAGAACAAAAAAAGCCTGACACTTCTTTAACTTTTCTTATGTTTTTTGTGCTCACAGTCTTTGCAGTTCTTCACATGATAACCACTTTTTGAGATTTTCTATAGGGAGAAGAGAAAGATAGTTTTTCTTCCAGCGTATTTCTTCACTCTCCACATCTTTGTGATGCTGGGCACTTCGGTTTTTGTTTTGTTTGTTTTTCAGCTCTGCCTCTTTGTGTCGTGACGCCAAATTAGTCTGCACAGTGGGTGGAAGAAGCATTCCTGAAGGCCATTCATGTACCAAGACAGCTCGCAAACACTTACAAGGAAGTGACTACAAACCACAAATAATATCTCGCTAAACCTAAATTTAAATTCCCCTTAGCAGGATCCTAAAAATGTCCGTGGCTACTCCAGAGCTGCCTGATGCAAGGTGAAGTGAGCTGGACTGGAGAGAGACTTATGTCTTAACCAGACATAGTCAGAATATCTTATTTTGCAGATTTTACAAAAGCATACGTCATGTGAAAGAATCTAATGCCTAGGTTTCTCCCAAGGCTTGGAAACAGCCCACAAGGAAGGGCCTTGAAACTTAGGCTTCCTGGTAAATCAGCCTCTGGCCTCCTTTTCCTGCTTGGCTTCTTTCTGAAATGAATCCTCTCAGAATAATCATTCTAGAATATGTCAGATCATGGTACTCAATTCTTTAAAATCTTGAGAAACTTTCTTCTTTTTTTTTTCTAACTTTTATTTGCAAAATTTCAAATCTAAGAAACTTGATAAGAATAGGACAGTGAACTCCAGAAATTACAAATACAAACACACACACACACACACACACTTTGTTTTGTTTGAACCATTTAAGAGTAAATTGTAAACATTATGGGATTTCTTCAATCCTGATTAATTAAGCATGTCTCATCTAAGAACAGAGCCATTTTCCTATTAACCGTAATGCAATCATCACTCAAGAAATATACTATTACCTGTTATACTATTATTTAAAATATAACCCATATTCACATTTTTCCACGTATTCCAAAGCTGGTTTTATTGTTTTGTGTTCTTTTAATCCAGGATGAAATTAAGAACTATGTATTGCATTTAGTTGTCAAGTCTCCCTGGTCTCTTTTAATTCAGAACAGTTCCCAATCACCCAGCCTTTTTTTTGGGGGGTGGGGTATCTTTCATGACATTTTTAAAGAATCCAAGCCCATTATTTTGCATGATTCCTTCAGTTGTGATAACTGTGGTTACAAAATAGTGATTTCTTATCATTCCTTCTACACTTATTAGTTGGCATTCTTCTGTAAATAGGGCTTTCCCTTTTCTCTGCTCCCACATCTTTCTTTGAGTCACTATGATTCATGGTTTTTGTTTTTTTTTTTTTTTATGGTACGTGGGCCTCGCACTGTTGTGGCCTCTCCCATTGCGGAGCACAGGCTCCGGACGTGCAGGCTCAGCGGCCATGGCTCACGGGCCCAGCCGCTCCGCGGCATGTGGGATCTTCCCGGACCGGGGCACAAACCCGTGTCCCCTGCATCAGCAGGCGTACTCTCAACCACTGCACCACCAGGGAAGCCCCCATGGGTTTGTTTTTTAAATTCAGCATTTTATAATCTATTCTTCTCATTATTCTTTCTGATACTCCAGTTACCCCAAATTTGCCTAGAGGGAGCCTCTTCATGCTCTCTCCAATTAATTTGAGTCCTTCCTTGCTTTCTGGCACAGATGTTCCAGGCTCATCTTAGGCTTGGGCTGCTCTAGGACCCATGGGCCTCTCTACTTCTGCTGGGGTCCTCCAGCTAACCTCCCCTCATTTGCCCTTGGTCTCCTCCTCGACCCCCTTCGTGAGGCAATGAGCACTTACATGTTGCTGCAGTGCATGAGGTCCCACCTGTCCTCCAAGCCCCAGCATCCCTCTTTGGTCGTCCTGTGCGTACTGCCTGCAGCCCCTCAGGTGTTCCTAGTTTCTGGGCTGATGAGAGTCTCTCCTAATGTTTGAATGTTGCTGCATGTGCACACCTCCCTTCCTCCTCTCTCTTTCTCCCTCCCCCATCCCTTGCTTCTTTCCCTCCTTTCTCCTTCCCACCTCTTCCCCCTCCCCCTCATTATTTCATGATTTCTGTGATTTGGCAGGGAGAGGAGATTGCAGTGTGGGCTTAGCTTGCTCTCTTGAAAGTGGAAGTGATGTCTTCCCTTTTTTTCTCACCTTCAGGCCTCAGCATGTGTTATACTGTGTCATGATCTGAGTGGACTGGCCCTCTGCACAACCCCTGTCATATCTGCATAGCGAATTCATCCTTACCCTTTAAATCGTTGCCTCTTCTGTGAAGCCTTTCACAATCCCCCAGGCAGAGTTAATTTCTTCTCCTCTGTTCCTATGGTGATTTTGTACACCTTTATTTTAGTTTTTTTTTTTTTTTTTTTGGCTGCGTTGGGTCTTCCTTGCTTCACATGGGCTCTAGCTGTGGCGAGCGGGGGCTACTCTTCGTTGTGGTGCTCGGACTTTGCATTCGGTGCCTTCTCTTCTTGCGGAGCTCAGGCTCTAGGTGCGTGGGCTTCAGTAGTGGTGGCACGTGGGCTCAGTAGTTGCGGCTCGTGGGCTCTAGAGGGCAGGCTCAGTAGTTGTGGCGCACGGGCTTAGTTGCTCCGCGGCTTGTAGGATCTTCCCGGACCAGGGCTCGACCCCATGTCCCCTGCATTGGCAGGCGGATTCTTAACCACTGCACCACCAAGCAAGCCCCAGTACTTATAATTATCTGCAGTCGTATCTGTCTTGGCTCAGTTGACCATGAGTTTCATTTATCTGTGTATCTTTATATCCCTGCTATTTGAGGTGTGGTAGGTGCTCAGTTTGTTCAGTGAGTGAATGAATGGCTTTATGAATCATATACAGAAGTGAAAAGATCATTTTCACTAACAGGATGAAATTAATTGACCTTGTAAGATGTGATTACAAAGCTAAATCTGTCTCTTCAACTCAAGGACACGTATTGCTCCTCCCTCCTCCAATCCCTTGCAGTCTGTGGAACTGTGCTAGGTGTTCTGGTAACTCCTCTCTCCAGCTCCTTTAAGAACAACTTCAGCAAACACAATCAGTCTCATCTCTTTCCTTGTTATACATGTTTTGACAAGCTTGACTGTGTGTGTGTCTTCATAATACTTGGCTCTGAATAAATTTTTGGCTTTTACTAAATACTGAATCTATCTTTAGAGTAGAAATTTTTCTCCAGACTTGACAAAGGTGTATTCATAGCCTTAAGTTCCTGAAAGCGGGCATCCTATCTTTTCTTTTTGGAGCTCTGACAGTGCCTAGTACATTGCAAGGCTGGAATTCCTCAAAGGATTTCTAAGAATCTCAAGCACTGGCAAGATTGTAAGAATCACCCTATAAGTTCTCAAGTCCATTGCTTTGAAAGAGATGCCATTCATTTTAATTCCAGAGTTACATTGTGTTTGCTTTTAAAAATAATAGACGTTTTGTGATAACACCTTGAAAGATAATATATAAGAAAAAAAAATAAAAGACTACAGTGTTAACTAGAAGAATAACACTGATTCTGAAGTTCCAGGACTCTGAGGTAGGCTCATAGGAGCGAGTCCTGAAGAAGGCACCACAATTTAAGATTATATTGGGTCTTCTCATTGTTCCTGATGAAATGCTAAATGTAGGTTTATTTAATCCATAATGTTTTATTGATTCTCCTACCTAATATGTAATGACTAGGCATTTTTCCTTTTGGGTGCAAGTGAACAACAAAAAAAAATGTCTTCTGTGACATAGAGGAGACATAATGATTGGATATAAGGAGGCACTTTCTAGGTTGGTAAGATGCTTGTGGCTACACACAATGGAAAACCCCACTCAGCTGGATTAAACCTGACACTAGCGAGATTTTCCCTGAAACCAAGTTTATTTCCTAGCCATTATTTTACATTATGCTCTCTTAATTTTTCACTCAACACACTGCTGACTTTATTTTTGTCCAGAAATAAAGTTTAATAAGATGATCTGCCTACCCACCCCATTCCATCAGCATAAGGAGAGCTTTGTAGTCATAAGAAGATCTCTGTCTTCAGAAAATCAAAGGCGCTGTTTATGAAGGCTTTGTAAAGAATGTGAAATACCAATGTGTTATTTTTCAAGATAGGCTAAATTGTGTTGGTAACTTTATTTGTTCCGAACCAAAAATGATCTTAGAAAAAGTAAATGCAAGAACTCAGATTAGGATTTGTTGTATAATTTAGAGAAACCAAGGCTTCATTTTTAAATCACCACATCTTTGGAATTAATAATTTTTTACTCAAACTAAATTTTTATCTTATCTTTTGATGGCTCCTTATCAGGTAGAGCAAGTAACAGTTGTATTGTTTCTCCATCTCTAACACACAAGGAGAGTTGGACAAGTCAGTTAACCTCTCTGAGCTTCAGCTTCCTCCTCTGCAAAATGAGGATGTGAATACATGGTTTCTGAGCTCAAAATGCTTTCAGTGAAGCTAAATTATCTAAGTCGTATGTGTATGTGCACACGTGCATGTTACATGTATAGTATGCACGTGCACTGAATATCCTTAGCGTGCATGCCATGTGTACATACATTTGCTCCATCTCTATGCAGTTCATTGGTAGGACATTTGTTGTGTATGCTGTGGTGGGGAGTAGCCTAAATGCCCTTTCAGGACCACTGTACTTACTCCCTCAGTTACCTGGTCTTTAGGCCGCTGATGGTGAACAGCTGAGTCCCTTTCCAGGCATTATCCCTGTGCTGATAGAAGCCGCTTGCCCAAGGCTTTGCTCCCTCCACAGGGCAGCCCTCCTTTAATTACTGGCTGATGTAGGGATACAAAGGCCCAGCTTTGTATGGAGAACCACTCTAAAGGGCCATCAAAGCTCCAGAGGCCCCTGTCAAATGGCTCAGGTCTCTGTTGCAACAGCATTGCAGTTCAAATTCTTCCTCTGCCCAGACCTGCTTCCTACACCCTTGAGAAGAGACGTTCTCAAGATTACCCCCGAGTAAACCTCCAGCACATCAGTCTCCATCTCAGAGTCTGCTTCTCAGGGAAGCCAGCCTACAACAAAATGCTCTTTTAGAAACGGATTTACCCCCTTTTAACTTGGCTGCCTTTTGACCAATGACATATCTGATAATGTAGCATGAAACAAAACAAAGCTGGCTGACGGATATGGAGTTGAACATACATTTTCAGCGTTATGAAGGTGTGTCCTTAAAGATGGGTTGATGTACAACCTTCCCAGCCATAGATCTGTACGTGGTACAGCCATGACTCTTGGGACAGTTCACATTTTGAGTAATTACTTTTTATTCCTTCAGCTTTTAATTTTTTAATTTTGAAGCAGAAGATAAAAAGTGACTGGATTTGATCTCTGCAGTCGAATACTTTAGAGTTCAATAATTGAAATGTGTGGATGAATAAGAATGTACTTCATATGCAATTTACAAAGACTGGCAATTTTGCAGCCTTAGAGGTTGAGGTCAAGTTGAGGATTCTATTAAAATAAAAGTATAAGATCTATTCAAACTTAGTGAATATATTTAAAGTTTATTACAAAAAAAAAAAAAAGCTCCAATCCATGGTTTCTGTGGGCAGTCAGGTTGTTGATTTTGTATTGATATTCCGGATGTCAAGGTTGTATAAAAGGAAGCAGACCTGGCATTACCGTCTGATTGGTCTAATTACTATAATAGCCTTGGTAATATTCATTCACCTATTTAAAAATTCTTCTGTTTTCTAAGGTCCTATTCATTCTTCTTGCATTTAAAGCTTGTTTATTTTAGGGACCTTGCTGTTATCACTGACACTTCTCATTCAGAGTCTAGTGAATAGTGGGTATATTAAATGGCCCTGAAGTGTGATTCTGGCATGAGCTCTTAATTTGCTGTTTAATGTCCAGGTTGTCTAGGTACATCTTTTCATGTTTAATTTCAAAAGTCTTTGTTCCTCATATTCATTTTCTCAGAAGAGTTACCTTGCACATGCCCACTGTGTACCTCAGACAGAGGGAGCTGTGTCAGTACGACGGAAGGGATCCAACTTGCTAAAGAACTAGGAGCCACCTATCTGGAACTACACAGCCTTGATGACTTCTACATAGGAAAATATTTTGGAGGAGTGGTAAGTGGAAATTCCAGTCACATAAATTAGAGTCATTTGTCAGGTTGGCTCGTTAGCTGTTTTCCATAGCATCAATTAGAACTTTAGTTTTAAAAGCAGGATTAGTGTTTAACCTTGTGAAATAAAACGGGAGCAAATACAAAAAAGGTTTTGTCAGAGTAAAGCTCTCTAAGTTTGCTTTTCTCTCCAAATGAAACATTTTCTGTTGTCTAACATGATAATTTGAATTTTCCATTTGATGACACTTTACACAAACCCGTGATGTCTGTTTAGCAACTGACATTTTGTCACTTTTAGTGAAAAGATTTAGTAATCTTTACACAGCTTGATGAGCCTGGCGACCTGAACCATCAGGGCCTGAAAGTTCTCCTTCATTTCTGTCTGCTACTTGAGAAGAATGATTTTTCTTCGCTATGTGTGCTTCGGCAAGGTTTCATATACTCCTGATTTTGCTGTAGCTCAAAAAATATCCAGAGGAACTACGTGTACAAATGGCTTCTTGTTAGACAGGTAGTGGGGAGCCAGCGTCTGTTGCTGTGTTGCAGAGGCATCCATTGGGTCCTGCAGGCATTTTGAGGCCCACCTTAGCCCACAGCGCCTACCCTACGACACTAGGACTGCGTGGCCCTTGGAGAATACCTGTGGAGTTGTATCATTTAAGCACTACTGACTTTGGAACTCTCTTTCCAACCCTCTAAGGAGTGACTCCTTTCAACAGACAAATCTAGTAAACATTGACAAGAGACTTAAACCAAAGTAAACCCCACATTAAACGGGAGCACTTTGGATTCTCCATCAGTTCCCTAGCTCTTCATCAAGTACTTTATCCAGTATGCCAGGCTATTCATTGTATATATTCATGTCAAAATGTTGAGGTTTCTACAGATGACCAGAGAAATTTCATTTGTTCTAGAGTTACTCAACTCCAAATAAGAACCAAAGATAAAATAAGAACCCAATATAATAGTTCTGATTTCTGTCAAATATAAATGGCTATTATTCATTCAGTAATGTAAAGAAACAATAATACAGCATTAAGGAAGATACACTCACAATTGATGTTATCAATGACTGTGAGAATCTTCTGTCTTATTTGTTTAGTGATGAGCAGTGGGTAGAAAGGTAAAGAGGGGTGAAATATAATTTTTCTGTCAAGCTGATTATATTGTAGTGGCTTAAAAAAATCCTAGTTCTAAGAATTTTACATTTCCCTGAAATTCCTAGGGAGTTGTGGGTGTGTCGGGGAAGATAGTCTGGTTTCATTTGTTGGAGAAGATGGAGCTCTTGGGGGCCTTTGGTCTCCTGGTTCCCCTTTCCAGGTTCCTGACCCTGAACTTCTCAGGATCGCTCTTCGCATTTCCCAACTCTCACTTTCTCTTCTTTTCTCTCATTGTTTCTCTTTGTTCCTAACACCTAGTGTTGGAGGCATGATGAGAATTGAAGATGTGGTCGAAGTCAGGAGAAAAACTTGGCGGTTTCTTTTTTCGCTAACTCAAGACTTAATGAGAATATGAAAATAAGATGAGAAAGGTCTCGTTTTAGACTCTTGAATAGTAAAGTACAGCTGGGATCTTGAGTGTAAGAAACAATGGTGTTTGCAGGAATATGGATGGAGTGATAATGTCAGAGTGAAAGGAGCATTTTACTATCTTGTGTTTAAGAGTCGGGGAGGAAGAGCTGTGCAGTGTTACCCTCAGACCTGGGCAAGGGTGGCATGTGCTGTGGAGCTCTAGAAAGCCTTATCTGGTCCTCCAGGGGGAGGGGGTTGCACCCCTTCCCACAGGGCACGAGTTGATGGAGCCATGGGGATGTGCCCACTACAGCTAGTAGCTCCCTTCCTGACCTGCATCATCCATGTGGTAGCCACTAGCCACACGTGGCTGTTTATATTTAAATTAGTTAAA
This sequence comes from Aethalodelphis obliquidens, assembly GCF_003676395.1. Lineage (NCBI taxonomy): Eukaryota > Metazoa > Chordata > Mammalia > Artiodactyla > Delphinidae > Aethalodelphis > Aethalodelphis obliquidens. Next base: position 40,467,786 of record NW_020837948.1, on the reverse strand, counting down.
AAATAATTCAGTTCCTCAGGTGAACTATCTACATTTCAGGTACTCTATAGCTACATGTAGCTAGTGGCTACTGTTCCGATGATTAGCACCAATGTTATAGGACATTTCCATCAAAACAAAGCAGAGAGTTCTGTGGAACAGTGCTGTAACCATGCTCCCAAACCCGGGACCCCAGAATTCTCTGACCAGCTGGCTCTGAATCTATTTCCCAGGTCTGTACAAGCCTCTTTCCTGGGTCTGTCCTCTTGAAGGTGGACTGCATGGCTGGTGTTTGCACCCCTAGTCCTGAGTGGTGGCTGAGGGGTGACTGCATATGAGGAGTTGGGGAGGGGACAGTGGATGGAGCTTGGTTGTATAGGTGTGGATGTCCACCTGTATGCACCAGCCTCCTCAGGTGAGCAGGTGTGTGTTGGAGGAGGGGGAGAGAAGAGGAGGGGTGGTTTTCGGTCCCAGGAGTTAGGGGCCAGCTCTCCCTATGCTGCATGAAACTCCGAGGACTCTAAGAATTTAAATCTGAGCCTGGCTTTCCAGGCTTTAATGATGACATACTGGTCAAAGCAGGAGGATAGAATATATTTTACGTAACAGTTTATTTTCTTGATTTACAATGCTTAAATATTTAGGTATGTGGTATGTGGACCTCCATTTGTACTTTTGCCCCAGGCCTCGTACGCCTAGAGCTATGTAAGTGCATGTGGTTAAGATATTTAATTTATAAAATAAATGATGTATTTCAAAGTAACTTACTCAGGAAAAAAAGTAGAGTGCGTGTGAACTTTCCTAGTTGATATGGGTGTATGTAGCATAGAGCCAGATCTGTTCTTGCCTTGAATTTCTCTAGTATTAGTTGCTGTGGTTGCCCACAAGATGGTTATTGGCAGTCACACAGTTGTACTGCTTGGCTTTCTTGATTATTCAAGAGAAAATACAGTTCCTGCTTGATTGATAGTTTATTTATGTTTAGACAAGGCACAATCTGTTCTACTTGAAAGATTTTTGTCTTTTTTTAATAAAACAAATTGTTTAAAAGTGTTTGCTAAAGCATACATGTAGTCGGTACTGGCATTAAAAACACGGCAGATGTGGTTTGGGGTACAAATAATCATGTCAGATACATCATTTCGTTGGAGCTTTAATTAAAATTTGATTCATGTTTTAGTTGGAGTATTTTATGATTCAAGCTTTAAATCAGAAGACAAGTGAAAAAATGAAGAAAAGGAAAATGAGCAACTCGTTTCACGGAATTAGACCACCTCAGCTTGAACAACCAGGTGCATTTATTAGCCAATGTCTAGACATTCAGTTGATATTTATTGTAGATCATTTCAGAAGTCATAGCAGTTGTTCTCAATTTTGAGTGTGTTCGGGACTCGTTTGGCATTTTGATTCAGTAAATCTGGGATGGAGCCTGAATCTGATTTTTAAATAAGCTTCCCAGATGATTCAGAAGCAGGTGGTACCTGGACCACATTTTGAGGACTGTTGTCTTGAAAACTTGAGCCTATGTATTCTTAAAAATAGTGTGTGTGGTAGAGAGCTGTTCTAGATTACAGTCTAATGAGAAATAACCAAATGTAATGCATGAAACTTGAGTGGATCCTGGTTCAATAAAAACATCTAAAAGATGTTCTTGGGACAGTTGGGTAAAATTTCAATATGGACAGGAAATTAGATGATATTATGGAATTACTGTTAATTTTCTTATGTACGATAATAGTATTGTGGTTAATAGAAGAATGTCCTTATTTTTAGGAGATAAATGTGAAAGTATTTAGAACTGAACTATCCTGATGATTACAACTTACTTTTAAATGGTTCGTGAGTGAGAGAGGGAGAGAGAAAATCTAGAGATAAAGCCAAAAATGACAAAATATTAATAATTATAGAATTTAAGGGCAAGATATATGTGTGCTCATTGTATCATTCTTTCAACTTTTTTGTGTGTTTGAAAATGTTCATAATACAAGGTTAGAAGACAATAGTTAAAAATAAATAAAATTACATCAACTGTTAGCAGAATTTTTTTTTTTTTTTTGTGGTACGCGGGCCTCTCACTGCTGTGGCCTCTCCCGCTGCGGAGCACTGGCGCCGGACGGCGCAGGCTGAGCGGCCATGGCTCACGGGCCCAGCCGCTCCGCAGCATGTGGGATCCTCCCAGACCGGGGCTCGAACCCGAATCCCCTGCATCGGCAGGTGGGCTCTCAACCACTGCGCCACCAGGGAAGCCCTGTTATCAGAATTTATTGCATAATTTTGTGATAGCAATGGTAAACTAGTACTCTATTCAGGTCAATTAATTATGGATATTATTTTTAAAAGGTACTTGATAAATATTTGTTGAATGAATGAATGTAAGTTAACAAACCAGGAAAGTATAGATTTGTACAGGAAGTCAATTCCAAGTTTTAAAAAATGTGAATACATAGACCGTTAAATTGACTTTGCACTTTGTGGTGTGCACAGTGAAAGGGGCCACGTGGTCTGTTATGTAGCAAACACTGGAGCCTTAAGTACCTTCTGGACGAGAAGAGGAGTGGGGAATAGCCAAATAAATAATACTGACAGATAATTTCTTAGTTCTTATTAATCAAGAAGAGAAAACATACCAGTTCCTCAGAGAAAGCAAAGCATTTCATGTCATTTAGCACTAAAAGGAGTTTCTCCTGTGGGTCTTCATTTGGGAATGCTAGGTGGGATAGTGGGCAGGGCCTTCAGGAGTGTCCTGTCAGCAGTACAGCCTCAGCTTCCACAAGGCTGTCTCTTGTACCCCTTCCAATGGGAGAGATGTGGAATTGCACTGATTGTAACCCAGGGTCCAGTCTGGGTTCACACTGAACATAACCCAGTCTGAGTACACATTTGTTCTGGTGCTGACTTGTTCTAAGGACAGATCCTGGGCTCTGGGGCACATGGTTTTCAAACTGTTCTCAGACTTTAAGGGTCTGTAAGGTGCCTCTGGCAGTGGAGAGGAGGCTGGGTAGGGTACAATGCAGAAAGAGTCTGCCTCCCAACCTACCTTGTTGTTGTCCATTTTGTAGACAGGAGTTTTGCTTTAGAATAAAGAATTTTTATTCCTGAAGAAGTTTGAATTGCACTTGTTTAGATGGTTGCATAACCTTCAAGCAACCCTTCACAGATCACACTGTCCTCAGCGCAGCTGTTGCAGAGAGTTCACAATTAGGACCTATGATGAGGGCCTAGATTGTGGTCCTCTGTGTGGAGGTCCTGCATTGATGGAGGCTAATCTAATTTTGTTAGCAATCACGCTAGGAAATGGAAGGTAACGTCCCCTCTTGGAACTCAGGGAGCCTAACAGCAATCTCCCTGAGGTGTACTGAGGGGAAGGAGCTGGTTCTCGGGAAGTATAGTGTTTTACCAGGAGGAAAAAAAAAATTTAGCATCAGAATAAAATGTTCACGATGGTTTCAAACAGTAGAGTCTAAGACTCTGAGCCCTAGCTTTGAACAGCTGCAGTTTTAACAATTTATCCCTCCACCTCCATTTCTAGTCCCAGAAAGAAAGCAACTTCAGATGTGAGGTTGGGTTCTTCAGAATTTATTCAGTAATTTCTTTGAGTTTTTTCATCAGGTGAAAGTAAAGGATGATGGCAACCAACATACTAAAATTCAGTATTTGGAGAAAAATTTTATTTTGGGACACACATAGTGAGAAATGCTCTTTATGGCATTAGTACATTTTTCATTTGCACTACACAGAGTAAATACAGTATTTCTGTGTGTCTGTTTTAATCCCTGGATAGTTAGTTTATATGTGTTCATAATTAGATTGAGCTATACAGAAAGTGCTGTTTTATAGGTCAAAAATGGCCAAATATTGGCAACTTCATATAATTCAACCTAATAATACTAAAAAATATTGTTTTGTTGTGTTTAAAATAAACCGGAAATGATGGGGGCCCATAGACCTAAAGAATAATTTATTATTTTTTTTCTTCTTTGAAACAGAAAAAATGCCTGTTTTGAAGGCTGAAGCATCACATTATAATGCTGACCTAAATAACTTGCTGTTCTGCTGCCAGTGCGTGGACGTGGTATTTTACAACCCAGATTTAAAGGAAGTGGCTGAGGCTCACAAGATCGTTCTCTGTGCCGTCAGCCATGTTTTCATGCTGCTTTTCAATGTGAAGAGTCCTGCTGACATTCAGGATTCCAGTATCATCCGAACTACCCAGGATCTCTTTGCTATAAACAGAGATCCTGCGTTTCCAGGTGCTAGCCAGGAGTCTCCAGGCAACCCACCCTTACGAGTCATTGTTAAAGATGCCCTCTTCTGTTCTTGTTTATCGGACATTCTGCGCTTCATTTATTCAGGTATCTTGTCAAATGGTTCTGGCACATTCTCATAAGCTTTTGAAATGAAGTATGGCCTGTGGTCTCAGGTATACTGGTTGGTTTCACGTTTCTTTTCTTCCTACCATCTGAGGTGACGATTATACATGAAGTAGTATTTGCTTTATCGATAGGAATTGGTCCAAGCTTTCTGTCTCTTTACAAGTTTCCTTGCCTTGGTTTTAAATCTACTTGTAAAAACAATAATCTCTTTTCCTATTGAACAGCTATGTTAGTACTTTATTTTTAAAAAACTCCAAAATGTGAAAATACAAGAATTTATTGTCCAGTTTAACTTTAAAGAAATAAAATACTTCAAGTATATATGAAAATAAGTGTCTTTAGCTACTTATTCATTTGTTTTGTTTGACCCAGATTTTGGAGGGAATTGAGGAGAGAAGTTAGCATGGTCATTGCATTCAGTTTAGCAACTAGAAACAGTTGCTGAAGTTAGTCTAAAGTTAGTTCAAGCTGAGATCTGATCAACTTTGACTGTGATTATTTTAGACTTTACTTCTTTTATTTACTGTGCTCTTTGTAATATTCAGCTTATCAATTGTTTTTCTTCTTGTCCTTTAAAAAACTGAGTAGCATGTATATTCTAAAAATTAGACTCTTTATGAGTTATTTTAGCAAATGAACTAAAAGTCTCACATCTAAGTGTCCTATATAGGAATGGAAAAGCATGGATGTAAAGTGATTTTTAAAGTAAGCATCTAAATATACATTTTCTGAAGATTTCTCTCTTTTTTTTTTGCAATATGTGGGCCTCTCACTGCTGTGGCCTCTGCCGCTGTGGAGCACAGGCTCCAGACGCGCAGGCTCAGCGGCCATGGCTCACAGGCCCAGCCGCTCCGCGGCATGTGGGATCCTCCCAGACCGGGGCACGAACCCGCATCCCCTGCATCGGCAGGCGGACTCTCAACCACTGCGCCACCAGGGAATCCCTCTCTTTTAAAAAAAATATTATTTATTTATTTATGGCTGCATTGGGTCTTCGTTGCTGCGCACGGGCTTTCTCTAGTTGCGGTGAGCGGGGGCTACTCTTCGTTGCGGTGCGTGGGCTTCACTTGTCGCGGAGCACGGGCTCTAGGCGTGCAGGCTTCAGTAGTTGTGGCACGTGGGCTCAGTAGTTGTGGCTCACGGGCTCCAGAGCACAGGCTCAGTAGTTGTGGTGCACGGGCTTAGTTGCTCTGTGGCATGTGGGATCTTCCCGGATCAGGGCTTGAACCTGTGTTCCCTGCATTGGCAGGTGGATTCTTAACCATGGCGCCACCAGGGAAGTCCCAGATTTCTCTCTTCTTTAATTTTCTTTTTCTACTTGGAATCATCTGCTGATGAATTATTAGGTTGAGGTAGATCCTTCTCTGCAATGTGTCGGGAGAAACATTTATGATCTGTTTTTAGACTTCAGAATTGGAGATTGATGACAAGTTTATAAAAGTTTGCAAATAAAGAAAAAAGTATTATTTAGCATCAAAGATTTGGGTAGCCTTCAGTTGAAATGATTGATGTTAAGATTTCCCTTTTTTTCATTTGGGTTGTTTTTAGTTTTAAAAGTTAAAATAAAAATTAATGGTTGTGAAAAATACAGTTGCAGCATGCAGATTTAAGTGGTTTAAAAATATACATATTGGAGTAGAATGTGATGGTAGGTATTAAATCCATTGTTCAGTGAATATTGGCTTGGAAAAGGCATAAATAACCACTCCTAGAGAGCATACCAGCACAGTGCCTTCAGCATGGAGGCTTCTCTGTAAGTGCTGGTTGAACTAGTGAGTAGACTCTAGTAGCTGTGAATCATATGAATAAACCAGATAAGTTAGAGACTTCATTTAGTACTACGGATTTTTATGTTTAAACTTAGAATCTCACAGTTCAGAATTTAAGACTAATTTTGAAAAACCAAAATGTTTACATGTTAAAGAAAAAAAAGTCTTTAATGATATGTCAGAGAACCATGAAGGAAGTGTTTGGCTTTTCTTTTCAATGAGTTTGCTGTTGAAATTATAAATTATTTAGCAAGTTTCCCACAGTATCCATTAAATACTTTCAAAGGCACACAAACACTTTGAGGTCAGTTTTATCCTCTTTAATACGGTAGCAATAAAATAGCTAGATGTCTCTCCAGTGACAGAACCTGCTTGTCTTTCTCCTAGGGAGTAATTTTTTTTTAACTGTAAAATTAATACTTGCAGATGGAAAAAAGGGGGAAAGAAAAGAAAAAGTTATCCTCATCCCCCAGTCCCCTTCCCCAGAGTCCATTATAACTTTTTCATGTGTTCACTCTAATGCATTTTGAAAGAAATTAATATATTGAGAAACTTGCATTAATGAAAATGTAATTTTTGGTGAGTGCTGTTTTCTGGGAACCACAGGTAGTTTCCATGGCTGGAGCACAGAGTGGGAGGTGATGACTGGAAGGAGCTGAGGCTGGCAAGGCCAGTGGGAGCTCTTCCTGCTGTCCTTAGAAGCTGATCTAGAATTTTATGCATGATCAGACTGGGCTTTAGAAAGATCATCTCTGGTGATGGTGGGAAGACAGGAGTCCAGTCAGAAGGCCCTGTTATTCTGGAGCTCAGCCTTAGGAAGGCCAACATTCTGACAACAGGTAGTTGGTTGGTCTTGCGGCTTGTCCATCATCTGGACCGGTGCTTTTCAAACCTTAAAGTGCATACAAGTCACCTGGCGATCTTGTTAATGTACAGATTCTGATTCAGTGGGACTGGGGTGGGGCATGAGGTTCTGCATTTCCAACAGTCTCCAGGCAGTGCTGAGGCCATGGATCACAAGTAGCTGCAGCACCTGCTCTTGAAAGAACTGGGACCAGCCACAGCAGATAAGGGCCTGGAATTCAGCCCAGAGGCCCAGGAGAGGAACCCAGTTATTAGTCTCAGGGCACAGGGTCAGAATGGAGTCAGCTGCAAGGCTGACTGATGCGGAGCTCTCTGGAACTGGGGCTGCCTGTGCCTTCTTGTAGCCCCTGCCTGAAGTTGGGGAAAGTGAATGCTTAGCAGTTGGGTGAAAACTAAGTAAGCCTGGGAATAGGGCAGAGGGGCATGATGGCAGGGAGGAGTTGCTGAGCTACAAGCCCTTGACCAGTTCAGAGCTCAGGCTTTGTAGTCTGATACTGAGCTATTAACGTTTCTGCTTTGAACTCTGCTTGTACGTGACCCAGTCAAGAGGTGGTGTCAGGTATGACCAGGGCCACAGGCCATTGACCTGGGGCTACAGGGAGACCCGGATGTGGGTTGAGGAAACGGGAAAATAAATGCTTTAGCAGGTACCTGTTAATTATTCTTTAATTATTTACAAAGTATAACCTTAGACTCAAGCAAAAATGATATTGTTTGCTGTGTTTGAAAGACATTAAAGCTATATTTGCACAGTAAAGACAATTTTGAAAAATGCAGAAAATTTGTTAAGAGAAGAAAAATCAACCAGATTCCCATTCTCAAATGTCTAAGCGTTTATTGATGTTTTGTTTTACCCTTTTAGTCTTTCTGAATAGGTTACTTTATTTATTTATTTTTTATTTTTTTATTTTTTTGCGGTACGCGGGCCTCTCACTGTTGTGGCCTCTCCCGTTGCGGAGCACAGGCTCCGGACGCGCAGGCTCAGCAGCCATGGCTCACGGGCGCAGTCGCTCCGCGGCATGTGGGATCCTCCCAGACCGGGGCACGAACCTGTGTCCCCTGCATCGGCAGGCGGACTCTCAACCACTGCGCCACCAGGGAAGCCCTGAATAGGTTACTTTAAAAAAAAAAAAAATTTGTTTTTAATCAAAGCAAACTAAAATATTAAACCTAATTTTTTTTTTCTTAGAGACTTCAATAAAGAGGCCAGGCTTGTGTGTTTTGTTTGTTTGTTTGTCTTATTGTTGTTGAACATTTAAAAACTTTTGAACAGAGCACAAGTCTTAAGACCCAATTACACACTGGTTTCCTCACAGCAGCCCAGGCCTGCCCGCGGGTTATGTAGGGAACCGCGGAGGACAGGAGCCAGTTGTACTCACGTCAGTTGGGCTGGGATACACAGGCAGAACTCCATGACAGGGCGTGCTTGGGAATATTTGCCCTGAGCAAAAACATGGGCTGGAAAACCCTATTAAACCTATCTCCTGCTTTATATTTAAAAAAATGAACCAAATTACAAAGACTGTCTTAATTCTTTTTAAATAACATGTTTCTTTTTTTTTAACCTTTAGGAATTTGAAATTTTGTAGGTACTGTGTCACCATGGACGTTTGGGTCCTGTATTTAGGAAGGGCCTGTTTCATCCTCTGGTTAACACTTTACCCATATAATAAAGGCTGCTGTTTATTTTCCTATTCAAATTTCTGAGCAAACAGATACAGTGAAAGTGTGTATGTTTTGCATATGTTAATTTCCTCTTGGAAACTGCTAACGCTGCGTAATGTCTGAGTACTTAATGACTAATACTGAGGGAAGAATAATCTGAAAAGTGAGGCCAGTGGTTTCCTGGTCTTGAGGAGTAATCCTTAAATGGTGTACAATTGTAACATTCTTATAATATACTACACAGTCTTTATGCTGGCAAATTCCTGAGTCACGCGATCTCAGATGGTGAGGAATTGAAGTCTTTGTAAGAGCCTCAAGAATTTAGCTTTGAGCTCTTCCTGCCACAGATGGCCCTTAGAATTTCACATCACTTAATGAAATGCTGCCAGAGTAAATGAATCTGTGGAAATGAGCATAGTATTCTCCAGCTCCTGAAATTTTTCTGCACTGCATGAAAACACAGCTGAATGCACACGGGTAGACCATGCTCTCTAAGGGTCTAAGTAAATAGGTGCTCTGAGAAGTTAACTAAAGAAAATCACAGTCAGTTATGCAAGACAAGTCCTAGAGCTCTGCTGTACATACAACATTATGCCTTTTGTTAACATAATGTATTGTGTACTTAAAATGATGTTAGGAGGATAGATCTCATGTTAAATGTTATTACCACACACACACAAAAAAAGAAAAGAAAATCTTAGCCTGACTATTGCTTTATTAGCACCTAAGTGTCAAAGATGGTTTGATTAGCATTTCTAATTATGAAAACAGCCCAATCATTAGAGTGCCCTTATGAACTAGTCTTACTTTCCTTTTCAGTTATTGGATCTTTCTGTGTCTGTTCTCAAACAGATTGGTGGACTGTAGAGATTTACCTGCTACTAATCCCGTATATTTAGATTTGATGCTTACTTTCTTTCAGATACTCTTCTGAATGGAGATATATTGTGTAGATGTTCTTTAGTTAATATAATTTTACTTTTAAGAAACAATATCTGTGCTGTCCTTTAACATGCATGAGTGTAGACAGTCAAAACTACATACATACACTGTTGCATGCCACTGACCCTGTTTTTGGTTTTTTTTTTTTTTTGCGGTACGTGGGCCTCTCACTGTTGTGGCCTCAGACCATTGCAGAGCACAGGCTCCGGACGCGCAGGCTCAGCGGCCATGGCTCACGGGCCCAGCCGCTCCGCGGCATGTGGGATTTTCCCGGACCGGGGCACGAACCCGTGTCCCCTGCATCGGCAGGCGGACTCTCAACCACTGCGCCACCAGGGAAGCCCTGACCCTGGGTTTTGATAGTGGATGAAATGTCTAAAGGAAGAGCAATAGTTGTCAGCTCTCAATGCACATTAGAATCACCTGGGAGGCTCTTAAAATTGATGTCCGGGCCTCAGCCTGAGAAATTCTAATCTAACTGGTCTGGGGATAAAACCTCCTCCAATGGTATTTTATAAAAGATCTCCAGGTAAATGTAATGCACAGCTAGAGGTGAGAATCACTGGCATAGAGTGAATTTTCTTGATTTGGGGTCCCTTGGCTTCTAAGGCGTTCTTCTACTCTTAACATTTTTAAAAAATATTTTTAATTACCTTTTTTATTATTTTTTAACATCTTTTTTGGAGTATAATTGCTTTACAATGGTGTGTTAGTTTCTGCTTTGTAACAAAGTGAATCAGCTATACTCCTAACATTTTTATACAGTCTGCAATGTCTGTATGTGCATTGGAAATTTTCGGGAGTGGTGAGCCAAAAATTTATCAGATTGTGAAAAGAGTACGTGACTTTAAGTTGAAAATTATTAGTCGAGGAAGAGGAAAACTACTACACTTCGCTTCTGTCAGCATTCTTGTCAAGGGCAGGTAAGGAGAAGTTAGGCAAACATGCTAAGTGCTGCAGGGCTCAGCTGTAATGAGGCCTGAGAGCAACTGGACTGTCAATTTGACTCTTCCGATGAGCTTTGGATCTCCTTGGTACAGCCTAACTGCAATTGCCTGATCTCATTGGTTCAATAAATGTTTATTCTGTGCCCTCTCCACTCCCCAGTATTCATGAAGGCATCTGGCAAAGTTCTGGGTACATGAAGGGAAACATCAGAAGAGCTAGATTGAGAGTAGATAGGAAAGGATCTCGAGTTACCCAGAGAGGTGAAGCGACTTGCCTAAATTAACACCAGTCATTACTGGCAGAGATAAAACTAGAAACTGGGTCTCCCAGTTGTGTCTACACCTTTTTGAGTTATATTTTTAGGAGTTAGGACTTTCTATAAGCCATGGGATGGATAGGGGTAATCTCAAAATACACTTTTGGAAATTTATCAGCATTGATAACAAGATACATTTGATGGGGAAAAGGCCACCCAGGAGCAGGGAGGCTGGGTAGGAGGCTGCTGTAGGCCAAGTGAGAGGAGTGTTTGGGGAAAAGGGGAGCTTTTGTTGACCCTGTGTTTTGTCAGACACGGAGGAAAAGGGGCTGACAGAATTGAAGTGAGCCTAGAAAGAGATGGCTTGAAAGTGGGTTGGGGTGAAAACAAGGGAGGAAGGGACCAGGTGGGGTGATTTTTTTCTAATGTCATGGTTGTGTAGCTCATCAGAAAATTATCGAGCTCCCTTCTTCAGGGTGGTTCTGTAGACTTGGCTGTGGAACATCCTACTCTGACCCTGACAATGCATGAGACCTTCTGAATACATTCTGCTCCTTTGCCTGGTGGCAGTCACTACTCTCCATGATGAGTATGATTTAATTCAACCTTAGAAAGGACCACAACTACCTCTTACTCAGGGCAAGTAAATAATTTGGGTTTGGACCACTTGTGACGGGAACTCATATACTAGCCACTGCTGTTATCACTAGCTGATCACCTACTATAAAGAGATAGTAGCTGTTCAGGAAGAAGGACTCCAGGTTTTGAGAAATAATTTAGGTGAAGGCAAACTTTTTTTTTTTTTTTGCGGTACGTGGGCCTCTCACTGCTGTGTCCTCTCCCGTTGCGGAGCACAGGCTCCGGACGCGCAGGCTCAGCGGCCATGGCTCATGGGCCCAGCCGCTCCGTGGCATGTGGGATCTTCCCGGACCGGGGCACGAACCCGTGTCCCCTGCATCGGCAGGCGGACTCTCAACCACTGCGCCACCAGGGAAGCCCCAAACTTTTTTTTTTAATGTGAGAGCTGTTTAAATGTTTTAGTGTAATTACATGGATATATATTTTATAAATAAAAATTAAAAGAAAATACTAAAAAAAAGGAACATTGATACCTAATAAAAGATTTATTTTTATTCCTGCTGTAACAGAAAATCCAATGTATATTAATTTGTTCACAGGCGCCTTCCAGTGGGAAGAATTGGAAGAAGATATCAGGAAGAAGTTGAAAGATTCTGGGGATGTTTCAAATGTAATTGAGAAAGTTAAATGTATTTTAAAAACACCAGGAAAGGTAAATTAGTTTATTGTAAGTTAGATTACTTTGACTTTCTCTGAATTGTAACTGATATACTATGGATGAATATACTGAGTCGTGAGGAGTGTCAATAATATATAGTTTTCCTTTAAGTATATTTTTTTCCGTTTAAATATTTTAAATATAAACATGATTTCTTGCTATCTGTGATTTTAATTCATGTAAGAATTCAAATATGTGTGAGTCATGTCTTTAAAATGTTGGTTTGTGAATTCCATTCTCTGAGACATTCCCCTGGGGCTCTGGGAATATGCAATCTATGTCAAGAATGAAGGGCTGTTGAATTTGTCCAGTTACAGTTAAGCTTGCTGTGGGGGGATGCCTTCTCACTGCTCATGATTTCACTCCAAACAGCTTTCAGGGGCAAGCCAGTTTCTGTGTGTGTCTTTTTCAAGAGTTCTGAGAAATCTGTTTGACTAGGTAGACAGTTAAGGATTTGTTTCTCACCTAGTATAGATTTAAAATTACACATTAGGTTCAAAGATTATAAAAATGTAGACTTCGTATATGGTCATAAACTTGTACACATGAAAGCTCTAGTAACTGAGATTGTGCAGAGTCTATAAGGGCCTTAAAAGTAGGTTTGTTAAATTTTAAGATGACTGCATTATACAGTTTAGCCAGTGTATTCTTATTTCAGATTCTGTGATAAACAAATTGGCTACAGTAGATAAAAAAGGTAAGTTGTGTGCAATGCTTAGCAGAATATAGGTTTATATTAACTGTAAAAAAAAGATTATTTCTTTAATTTTTATACAGATGACTGTCAATTCTACAACCTAAGTTTATTAACAATTTAAGGTAATATTTTAAAACTGCATCAACTTTTATAAAGACTCCCAACTATTTTTTAATTGAGAAAATGATCTCTCTCTTTTTTTTTTTAAACAAAGTAACATGGAATTAAGGGGCAAGACCTTTCTTTTCTTGTTTTACTAACACATTGAAGTAGGTACACAGAAGCTGTCCAGTTGTTCAGATGTATGGCTGGGTGGTAGCTCTCTTACAATTTAATTCAACTAAATAATTCTTTTGTAGAAACGTGCACATAAGCTTGCATTCTGCTTTTCATAAGTTCCCTAGATTAACTTGTTCATGGACCAGTGAAAATGTACATCTGTATTCTCTGCAGACTTCTGCCCTCCCATTTTTTTTCAAATTCAAGACTTAGGTGAGAGTTCCCTGGTGGCCCAGTGGTTAGGATTTGGGCTTTCACTGCCATGGCCTGGGTTCAATCCCTGGTCGGGGAACTGAGATCCAACAAGCCACGTGATGCAGCCAAAAAAAAAAAAAAAAAAAAAAAAATTCAAGACATAGGTGACAAGGAAATCTGTTATACAGATTCAGAATCTGTATATATCCATACCTGAAATAAATCTACACATACTCATGATGTACAAATTCATAAGCTTTATATAAATGGTTAGGATGGAAATGTTGCCTTTTGTTCTAAACCTGAGCCTTTCCTTGGGTTGGATTCTGAACACAGCCATTCCTTTGGGTACCAAGAATAAAACAAATTCTTCTGGGGGAAGGGAAAGCTGGGGACTATATTATTCCATGAAATTGAACTAAATTCCCTCCTTTGCAGAGGAGGACAGAAGAGTTCTTCTGTGGTTTCTTCCTGGGCTTTCTTGGGGTAAGGGACTCTCCTTCATTGAGTATTGGGAATCAGGAAGTAAACATTTAACCTGTGAGTCTGCCACAAATAACCTGTGGCTTTGAGTAAGTCTTCTCAGGGCTTTTTATAAAATGAGGGGTAAGCTGGCTGATTTCTAAAGCCCCTGCTAGCTCTCAGGTTCTGGTGATGCCTTTTCACTGTTCCTCTCCTTTATGTGTGGCAGTCACCCAGACCCTCTCCACGAGTTCCTTCAATGTGTATTAAAGTATATTGTGTGTAGGACCTGAGACTATAAGAGCAGGATTTGTATGATCCTGTTTTGGTTGTCTGTTTAGCTCATGGATGTCATTCTGGAGTGTATGTTCTTCTTTGAGAGGAAGGATAACATTTTTTCCTTCTCTCCAGACATTTTAACTTCCCACCATAGTAGATTAACCCAGAGTGGGGAGTAGGTGCCGTTTATTCTTATTGCTAAAGTTGTGTGCTTGGTTATTTCTTAGGGATAAAGCTTTCTGAATTCCCTACCTAGCCAAGCAGAGGGTCAGAGTCTGACCCAGGCTGAGGTTCTGAGCGTCAGTCAGGGAAATGGGTGATGGGGGAGGGAAGAGCAGCTGGCCCTCAGTTTCTGGGGTTGGCAGAAAGGATTGTCTGAAGGATCACAGAAAGGATAAACAAAGCATCAAATCCTGAGTGGGGAGCAGAGGAAGGCTGGAAACCCCAAGGTCAGACATGGTGTTCGGGGAGCCTGCCAGTTAGCAGTCGTGAGAGGACAGATAGGTGTGGTCATGGGACAGGTTCTTTAGAGCTCCAGGTTATAGATGCAGGCAACCTTTGATAATCAAGATTCCAGCAATGACGACTGTGGGCAGGAAAGATATTTAGGATTATAAGTTTGCAGATTAAGACGGAGATGAATTAATCCATCACTCTCAGGTGTTTTAATGTTGGATCTAGTGAGCAGTGGGACATGGTGTGATAGGTGAAACATATGTTTTCTTAATTACAAATTAAGTTTTGTGTATATATTTTCTTAATTAGTGAATAAACAAGCAGGTTGTATATGCAAACATATTTTACTAGGTGTTCATGTGAGATTGCACTACTGTTGTCTGTTTCCCAGCTAACAAAAGCCCGTGGGGGTCCAGGACCCCACAGCTTCTCAGCTGTAGAGTCGAGTTTTCACTTAGCCAATTCCTTCACCGCCGTGAGTGCTGCATAGGGCAGTGTTGCTCATTGACAGATAGCAGATGTAGTTCTTGAGGGTAAGTTTCCGTGAAAGCTGTGATCAGAGATGCCATAGAGTAGATAATCATTACTTCTTTAGACATTTAGCACAGTTTTCCAAATTCTCTAGGCAAATTACCAGAGCATATTGTATAACATTTCCCCTTGTATTTTTATTTTTCCTTATAGTTTAATTGCCTGAGGAACTGCAAAACCTATCAAGCCAGAAAACCTCTATGGTTTTATAACACTTCCCTCAAGTTTTTCCTTAATAAACCAATGCTTGCTGATGTCGTCTTCGAAATACAAGGTATAGTTCAATTTTTACAAAGTTCATTATTCATTTTTATTTCTTGTTTTCTTACCTGACTTTCTATTTCAGCTTTGAATATTTTGGGTGAAGGAGTGACTGTCCTCTATTGTAGGATGTAGATTAACACGGCTTGAATTTCGCCAAAAATTTTCTAGGGAAATGAGATATTTTATTAAAATAAGAAAAGAAATGGATATATTTTTTCCTTCTTTTTATTTCCTTACCCAATGTTTCATTAACTTGTAGGCACCAGCAAGGGATGGGGTGATCTGTAATATCACCCCCTTGTATATTGTTGTTTGTGTGTTTCTTTAAGGTCCTAGTTTTTGAATCATCTGAAACCAGCCCCCTTAACATTATATTACCTGTAGTTTATTTTTTCAGCTCTCTTAATTGAGCAAAAGGAGCTACTCTGGTTGAGGGTCATGCCTGGCTTACATCAGGCATCCTTAGATATTGCTACATTTTCTCCTTATGGCACTCAGAATTATCACCAGAGCAACGGAGAGCTGCTTTTTATCTCTGTAGGAAAGTAATGCTACCTAATTTTAATAAACATGAACTGTGTTAATGCCCATTATTGATTATTCGCTTGGACACTTTGGTCACTTTAGTAGATTGAAAGCATAGTATTAAAAATGAATTGTGAAATACCTTCAGTTATGCAAGAAGGCTAGAAGGAGTTGTTTCAGATGACTTAGGTAGCACTTCAGGTGGGCTATTACCAAAAGGAAGATATAATTTAATTTTATGGTAGAAATGTATGGCAGCTAACAGTAATTTACTTTTTAAAAATTTTCCCCAGAAAGATCGTTTTACTTGTAACTCTGGTCACTTGCCAAGACAAACAGTGAATTGGAAACTTTCCAAGGTGCCTTTGGCTAAGCTACTGTTAGTAGCTGCAATGTTAGCGTGGGCCACTGAGAATGGGACAGTGAGTGACCTTGAAATTATATAAAAAATGATTTGGAAAAAAGAAAGGTAACAAGGGACTAAATTTGCTTATAATTTGCGTAGGAAGCACTGACACCAAACATTGTTAATGTAACCTACTGAAAAGATTTTCATGGGGAATATTTAATGCATGAAAATATATGTTGTATTAAGAGAAAAGAAACAGCAGTGATGTGGAGAATCCTTTCTCATAGTCTTTTGCTTTTCTTCCATGATTCCACCTACCGGCCCTTTGCAGGCACCTGCTCACACCCCACCTTTGCAGACGCTGGATCTGCAAGGGTTCTTGTAATGCCTGTGCTGATGCTGAACGGCAGCTGCTCTAGTGCCCTTTGTAGCCTCCTCAGCTCAACAACCAAGGCCTCCAAGGGAATCAGGAGCAGAGTGAAGCAGGAATGGGTGGAAGCAGGGTCCAGCAACAGCTTCTCTGCCAGAAGCTGGAGGAGAGGCAAACTGCGCTCTGAGGAGTGTGGGGAGGGCAGCTTCCAGTGTGTAGAAGCAGCAGTGTTGTCTGCTCTGGAGGAGGGTCTGGAGCCCTAGCTCTAGCCTTGGCTTTGCATTCCAACCAGTGTGTGCCCTTGGGCAAGTCCTTAATATGTCTGGCCTTGAGTCTTCTCAGTTGTAGTGGAGAAAGTGAACCATGTAGAGTCTAAAAGGTCCTTTTTAGCGTTAAGCTTGATGAGATGATAGTAACAGACCAGGTCAGGGTCTTGCTTGGATGCATATTTCCTATATATAATAGGTTTATATATATATAATATATATATAATATATAATTATTTATATATAATACTATATACAATAGGTTTTGTTGTGTTACTTTACATTGCTGATCCTCTGTTTCCTCACCTATAAAATGGGGATACTAGTTTCTACCTGGGAGAGTGGTGAGTGGTCATGGAGATGAGATGGTGCATATAAAGGTGTGTTTAGAGGCCTGATGGGCAGACTCCACGACTCTTCCCCTACAGTGGCATCCAACACTGGTGGATCACTGCTTTTTTTGTGTTCTGAACCGAGGGCTGCAGCAAATCCTTTTTAAAAAATGTTCCAGGCATCACTGACAACTGGCTGGAGTTGACATGGGATATAAAACCTATTTACTATCTCTGAAATAAATAGTCATCAAATATATACATATACAAATATATATATATATATATATGTACACAAATATATGTGTACATGTATGTATATATATAAAAGTACCACCCACAATTTGTTGTTTGAGTTTGTATCTTTTTCCATTAAATACTTTTTAAAAAAAGCAGCTCTAAAACTAGTCATGGTAAACTTTTGGATCTGATGTAGAAAGATGTGTTTCCTTTTGACATTTGAATCTGTGCCTTGTGAAAAATACTTGTACAGAGTTATATTCTGTCTTGTTTACTTAGTACATATTCTAAATCTCTCTTGAGCTAGGCAGGTTTCCTGTTTTCAGAATAAAACAAAAAATGATTCTAAAAGTTTCATTTTTGAAACTTGGCAAGTAGTGTGAAGAAGGTATGACAAATGAAGTGTTTTATTTTAGTATATACTAAAAACAAAGATCTTTGATAATCTGTGCAAAGTTACTAGAAACTTGGGCTTTTAAATTTTGTTTCACTCTTAAAACTCTTTTCCTTAAAAAAAATTCTTAAAAAACAATAACAACAATTAAATACTCCAAAGGAAAGTTACTTTAGGCCTTGACATTTTGAAAGGACATGTTTATCTCTTAGCTTGAAAATTGATGTCCTTTTCCCCCCAGTAATTCTTCAGCTCTATCCTGTTGCTGTTGCATAAATAATCATTGCATTATTTTCATTCAGCATGTTTTATACAGTGCTTATACATTTATACAGTTTATATACAATGTTTAAAAATGTGACTATACTGAGGTATTGTATTACAGTTTCAAATAGAACAATTTATAACACCAAAACAGTAGTTTGAAAAGGTGAGAAACAGAAATGGATGTTTTCTTGGAGTTATAATGTTTTTTCAAACTAAATTCGAAGCTTGAAATGGGCTTTGAAAATGCTTTAAGGTACTGAGTGTTTTGTTGCTGGTTTTGTAACTCTGTTGTAACTACATTATCAACGGAAAATTTCTGTTAAAATTTTAAGGTTACCCATCAAGCTTCGTTCCCATCTGCTACTATCTACTGCGTATTTTCTTGCCAATCTTAAATCCCTCTGCTTAATCCAAGTGATAGGTCATCTAGTTTGTTTAAGCCATACTTCTAATTTTCTTTTTCTCTTTTTCATGGTTCCCTATTTAAGATTTTAAGACAAAAGTTGCAAGTCAAATAACATTGCCTGTTTGAATTCCTTTTTTTTTTTTTTTTTTTTTTTTGCGGTACTTGGGCCTCTCACTGTTGTGGCCTCCAGCCGCTCCGCGGCATGTGGGATCCTCCTGGACCGGGGCACGAACCCGTGTCCCCTGCCTCGGCAGGCGGACTCTCAACCACTGCGCCACCAGGGAAGCCCTGAATTCCTTTTTAATTACCGTGTACAAATATATCCAGCATGCTTTAGTTATGGAAACTGGTTATCCCCCAGAGATGGACACTATAACCTTGAGGGCAGGTGACCTAAAGGCAAAGAGGCAGAGAGGAAGGGGAAAGGGCTGAGAGGGGAGGCTGCCTGCTCATAGGTGTGAGGACCTGGGAAGAGAGCTCCTGTGGCTTCTCCCTGCGCCCTCCTGGGGGAGGTGCACCTGTGTGGGTGACAGTGCCAAGGAGTGAGCTCAGAACTGGCACTGTCAGGCATTGCGTATGGATCCTGAGGGATTATTGGCTTTGGAGAAGGTCACTGGGTTTACGTAGAACTTTTTTCTTCTTTTTCTGAGCCAGAAGATGTTTTGCATGGATTTCAAGAGGATGAAGAACAGTAATTGTAAATATTTTGGAGAAGAATATATGTCCCTGAGAAGTATGAGATTTAGGGGCTGCCGGGTGAAGACCCTTGGGCAGAGCAGAGTGGTCTGGCTTATGGTGTTACTTTCTGGAAAGCCACAGTTTTGTCACTTACACTGGCTGTGGTGTCTTCCACCAAACTAAAAGCTTGGCTGCTCCAAAGCAGGGTAGCTCCATGTTTCTCATCTTTGTACCAAACATGGTGATTGGCACATGGTGGATGCTTGGTGATGGTCTGTTGATCTGAGCTAGACTGAACTGAGGGCTCACTATGGGTTCGTGGTTTCCTAAGGTGGTGGGAGTGGTAAGAACTGCTTCTCCACCTGTGAGCCCTGGGCCACATGCGTCCCATCTGGCATTGCCTTGGTGCGGTGGCGCAGTAGCTGGAGAGCTTAGCAAGCTTTCACTGGAGAGTCAGTTTAGTGTAATGAGCTTCAGTGAGGGGTGTGCACTGAGGGGCCTTTAAAATTGAAAGCCGGGCTTCACTGGTGGCACAGTGGTTGAGAGTCCACCTGCCGATGCAGGGGACGCGGGTTCGTGACCCCGTCTGGAAAGATCCCACATGCCGCGGAGCGGCTGGGCCCGTGAGCCATGGCCGCTGAGCCTGCGCGTCCAGAGCCTGTGCTCTGCAATGGGAGAGGCCACAACAGTGAGAGGCCCGCGTACCGCAAAAAATAAAAATAAAAAAATTGAAAGCCGCTCTGGCGCTCCCACAAGCAGGCAGGCATTGTTCATTTAGGAAAGAGTTTCCCTGTGGAGGTAATATGACAGGGAGGAAGCAGGGGACTAGGTCATCCCCATCCACATCACCCATAAAGTCTGCAATGCTCCCCTTGGCCCCAGAAGAGATTCCCTTGCCATTCCTGCTGTGATCTATGGACTACTTAGGCTAAGGATGGTTTACTGTTTCTGATACAGGGAAGCCCAGCCAGGACTGTACTGTGAGTAATGGTTGTGTTTTCTTGTGAGACACCTGGGCAGGGGAGGGTGGTGGTGTCTCAAGCCAATTGCAAAGAATAGATGTTTCATGATAAAAAGACATGAAGCAAAATATTGCATTTCAGTGTTTCTATCTTTAGGAAATAAAAACTAAGTAACAAATAATTGCCTGACTTGCAAATTGTTGGTTTCAGAGTCCACTTCTGAACTCTTAATTTTTCAATTTATTTTAAAACTACGAAGTCTCCAAAGTTTAATACAGGTTATCACACCCACATCTGGTTTCTGAATATCAGCTTAGCTGTGCCTAATGCAATACCATTCTAATTAGAAGGAAAATTGCTAGGACAATAACTCTGCAAGTTTATCTCCCTTAGCTTTGTTTCCCTGTCGAACCTTACAGGTACGACGGTGCCAGCCCACAGGGCCGTCCTGGTGGCCCGGTGTGAAGTGATGGCGGCCATGTTTAATGGGAATTACATGGAAGCAAAGAGTGTTCTGATTCCAGTTTACGGTGTTTCCAAAGAGACTTTCTTGTCATTCTTGGAATACCTATACACAGACTCCTGTTGCCCAGGTGAGCCATTATAAATGTTAGACAGAATCTCATAACTCTTTCTTTCCTGATAACCCATTTTGAGAAATTGCTTTCTATGAAATCTCTTTTTGTTTAAGGTGTATGAGAGTTGACGTCATGGAATGTGCTAATAAGCAGGTGGAGGTGACTTGGGGACAGCAATGAACTTTCAGTCAATTCACGTGGATGAGCAGCGACTGGGTACCTCTTCTGGGCGCTCAGACCCTGGGATAAGCTCACATGTCCCAGCCAGCACCAACAACATGCTGATCGCTGTAGGCACCCTGGAAACGGAGGTGTCTTGTGGTACCCAGTGGCTACTTCACTTCTACACACTGGAGCAAAGAGCTCCTTAGAACACTGTCCCTTTCATGAGGAGAAAAGGGCTGGGCAGCTGCTGTTATGGCTCTGACTTCTGTTTGAGGCACTTCAAGGAATTTCAATATTCTGAGACTCCTTTGGTCATCTCTCTGGCCCAGAGGATGGCCTTTTTCTGACTTTTATTTAAAAACTAAAAAGTCTGACTTTTCCTGACTTCTCCTAGAGTCAGACTCTCCTGAAGCTGACTTATCCAAAAACTTTTCCTAAATGGTTTAGAATGCCCAGTGGACTGTGGGATTTATTTTCCTACTCACCATTAACTAGGAGCTGTCTATGGCAGCTTCAGGTTGGAACAGATCTTGCAGGTTTCCTGTAGCTGGAGGCACTTTGGAGAAATTGCAGAATCCTTTCAACAGGCCTGGAGCCTTGGGATGCAGGCATGGAAGCCCATTTTAATTAGTCTTTGTCTTTTGGCCAACAGATGGCTCGCACCACAAACACAACTAGAATAAGCCTGTGGTGGCTTAGTCCAGGAGCCTGAGACCTTGGTTACAGAACCTGTGCAAGAAAATACACATTTCAGACCATACCTCTCTTCAGGTTTACTGCTTTAATTTTAGATTTGGAAGACTTCCAATGTTCGTTATTGAAATCTCCTAAGTTTTAAACAAGTCATGAGCCCTCTAGTGAAAAGTTTTAGGAGTTCCAGAACAGAACATTCTTTTAATTGAATTAATTATGGTCTTGCAGCTTTCTGTAGAGTATTTTGGAGCCAGTTACAAAATCAGTGTTAAAGACTGGCTTATCATTTCTGTTTAATAAAAATGAAACCATTGGACTTCCCTGGTGGCGTGGTGGTTAAGAATCCGCCTGCTAATGCAGGGGACACAGATTCGAGCCCTGGTCCGGGAAGATCCCACATGCCGCAGAGCAGCTAAGCCTGTGCACCACAACTACTGAGCCTGCGCCCTAGAGCCCGCAAGCCACAGCTACTGAGCCAACGCACCCTAGAGCCCGTGCGCCACAACTACTGAAGTCTGCGTGCTCTAGGGCCCACGTGCCGCAACTACTGAGCCCGCATGCTGCAACTGCTGAAGCCCACGCGCCTAGAGCCTGTGCTCAGCAACAAGAGAAGCCGCCGCAATGAGAAGACCGCGCACCACAGCGAAGGGTAGCCCCCGCTTGCCGCAACTAGAGAAAGCCCACGCGCAGCGACGAAGACCCAATGCAGCCAAAAAAAAAAGACATCATTGATTCTCATCAGATCGTGTGTTATTGTGTATTTTATTATTTCACTATGGGCAAATTTATATATTAAATTTAAAAATTTGACCAGTTTTGAAATAATAAGGAAATTTGGTTTCTTAATCATCCTCTCACTAGAGTAATTGAAGGTTTGGATTTTAAGTTTTATCTTACTAATTAGAAAAAATGCTCAGAAAAGCAATAATAACTATAAGACAAAACACTTTAAAAATTGGTAAAAGGTGAAGGTGTGTGTGTGTGGGGAAATGAGTCAAAATGAATAATCAAAAAATTAAGCTGGATACTGGAAAATTTGCATTGGGAAAATTGCAGAAAGAAAAATAATCTATTCATTATGATAAATAGTTATCATACACGCTCTTCTTGGTTCCTAGCTACAAAGAATATAAGGCGTTTAAAGAGGGACAAGAAAGAATTACAGAGAAGTGTTAAAAAAACAAACAAAAAAACCTTGGTGACTGCCAGGGGTTGAGGGAAAGGGGAAGTGGGGAGTTAGTGCTTAATGAGTGCAGAGTTTCAGTTGGAAAAGAAGGAAAACGTTTTGGAGAAGGTAGTGGTGATGGTTATACAACAACATGAATGTACTTAATGCCACTAAACTTTACACTTAAAACTGATTAATGCTAGGGACTTCCCTGGTGGTCCACTGGTAAAGAATCCACCTTCCAATGCAGGGGACGCAGCTTGGATCCCTGGTCGGGGAACTAAGATCCCACATGCCGCGGAGCAACTAAACCCGCACCTCAACTAGAGAGCCTGCGTGCCACAAACTACAGGGCCCACGTGCCCTGGAGCCTGTGCGCCACAACTAGAGAGAGAGAACCCACACACTACCACTAGAGAGAAGCCTGCACACCACAGCAAAAGATCCTGCATGCTGCAACAAAGACCCAATGCAGCCAAAAAATAAATTTAAAAAACAAAAACAAGACCAAAAAACGATTAATGGTAAATTTTATGTTATGTTTATTTTACCACAATAAAAACAAAACAAACAAACCTGGGGACTAAAGCCAGAAGAAGAAAAATTGCAAGGATTTAGTATAGCTAGCAGACAGAATTACCCAGTAGCCCTGGAGTTGATTATTAAGGGCAATTGTAGAATCTCTTTCTCTGGAGAATTAAAAACAATAGCAACAGATTCACTTCTGTGTGTGAAGGCTTGAATGAATTCCTTTTAAAATGGAGTAATAGTTTAGATTGCTGACTTACCCCTTCAAGGCTTTTTTAGGCATTCTATTCTACATTGGATGATACAGTCAGCATTTTTTGTTTTTTTGTTGTTGTTTTGTTTTTAGGTCATAAAAGAAATGGTCTTATGGTCCATTTTCTCTTATTTCCCTTCTTGCATCAGCTGGCATTTTCCAGGCTATGTGTCTCCTGATCTGTGCAGAGATGTACCAAGTGTCCAGGCTGCAGCACATCTGTGAGCTGTTCATCATTACACAGCTGCAAAGCATGCCAAGCCGGGAACTGGCATCTATGAACCTCGATATAGTTGACCTGCTCAAAAAAGCCAAGGTAATTGGCCCTATGTATCTGGTGGTTTGATTTTTTAAAAAACATTACAAAAATTTTATTCACTCATTTTTTCTGTTCATTAAGAGATATATTAGTGCTTGTCGTACTTTGGAAATTTGGCTAAATGAAGTAAATGTGCCCTCACAACCATTTCTGCAGCTAGATAATTTTGAAGCATAGTGATTTTGAGCAATCCCTTTCTAAGGAGGTAGGATTTATCAATACAGAATTTTTTCAACTGAATGGTGGCCCTTATTAGTGTCAGTTGAGTGTGGTGCTGTATTATTTTGTATAGGCATTATAGAAAACAGAATTTACATTGAATTTCCCTCAAATGATCACATCTTAGGGTTCCTGAATGGAAAATGACAGGATTGGTCCGTACATACTGATAGAGATGGTTACGCAGAACTCATTTATTTGTTCGTTCGTTCATTCATTCGTTCATTCATTCACTCCACGAGCATGTTTTAAAGTTCTGGTTGTTTGTAGGAGGTATTGGTGTACTTCATCAATTCTTTCAAACACCTTTTGTTGAAATGTCTCATTGTTCGAGGAGTTATCCTACCATTCCATCGCCTGCCCTAAGACAGTTGTAGGGTTGCAGCAGTCATGGCACAGTGATGGGTACTGAACTTGCATTAAGCTGAACTTTCTAAGTCTTTTTCATAGGAATATATTTGATCCATTGTTACAGATGATCAGGACTTTGTAAAATATTACCTGGTGTACAACATATTGACTGTCCCTATGAACTCTGACATCCAGAATTAGGAAAATATGACAAATTTGTCTTCACCCAAGTTTCTAAAATAGAGCCACGTAATGGGGCAAAGGACTGACTCTGTGACAGCTAAAAGCTTGCCTCCACGCTGAGATGAATTTATTAATCAATATGTCTATTGCTCAGAATGGAAGAGAATTCATTTAAAGCACCTAGGTCTTCTCTTATTATCTCCATAACTATTTTGGAGTTCATTTCTCTCATAATCAAGTCTTCAGATCATACATATTGAATATTAGGGAAAAAAATTTCAAAAAATGAGTAACCTTCATCTCTCTTTGTAATATAATTACATTGAGCTTGGGATTAATAGCTATTCTCTAGATTTAAAAATTCTTTTTATTGTTTCTCGCATTTTTGCAACCTCCTTTTTTTTTTTTTGGCTGCGTTGGGTCTTTGTTGCAGTACGCAGGCTTCTCTTGTGGAGCATGGGCTCTAGGTGCGTGGGCTTCAGTAGTTGCAGCACATGGGCTCAGTAGTTGCAGCACGCGGGCTTCAGTAGTTGTGGCTTGTGGGCTCTAGAGCACAGGCTCAGTAGTTGTCGTGCACGGGCTTGCTCCATGGCATGTGGAATCTTCCTGGACCAGGGATTGAACCTGTGTCCCCTGCATTGGCAGGTGGCTTCTTAACCACGGCACCACCAGGGAAGTCCCTCCTGCATTTTTGATGTATCATTTTCGTACGTTCTAACAAGTCTGTCATACTTTTAAAAAATGGGCACAAGCTTTTCTTTCCTTATCTTGTAATATCCTTTTATATAGTTCACGCATAAGAGAACTTCCTACTTGGTTGCACTGATTTCTTTAAGTGCCCCCCCCAACCACACACACACAGACACATACACACACACACACACGTACACACAGTTCCTCATTAGCATCATTTATGATTGTATTGTCAGAAATTCTTCCTGACCCGTGTTCCCTGAATGTGTGGTTTCTGACTATGTGATTATCCTTTTTCCCTTTGAATTTTAAAAGTGTAAGATACCAACTTTTCTTGAATTTTACTGTTTGTTTCTGAAGACTTTTCTGTTTGCTAAGATTAAGCCTACCTTTACCGGTTTTCCTTTAGTCTATTCCTGGTGGTCCCTAATTTGCCAATTATGAATCACAGAAACAGGATAATTTTCTTCCTGTTTGAAGTTCTTAGGTTGAGGTTCAACTTCGCCAACCAGTTCATCTGTTGGTCAGACTTCAGTTAACCTTTCCCTCATTGCTTCTCTGACTTCTAGGAGGTGAAATTGTCTTTTGGCAGAATTAGCTTTCCAGTAGCTCTCTGAATAATTGAAATTTCCAATCCCTCTATCATCTCTGCCAGTTTTGTATTGTGTATCAGGAAAGCATCATTCATACTTTTGATACAAATAAGCAGTTTTGATACAGATGAGCTGGAACTCTCCTTTAACCTCTCTCAGTTCTTTACCATGATTCTACCTTCAGGTTCATATGTTTCCATGACGTTGAAACCTTAACACGCAACAGAGGCTTTTTTCCCTTAATCGGATCAGTTCCTTTGGATTGAGGTAGAGATTTCCTTATTCCTCCTCCCCTTTAAACCTTATCTTGGCAAACTTTGGTGATTCCTATGAAGTCCTGTTTACTCTCATATTAAAGTTTTAAACTCAAATTCTTGCTTATAATCTGTGCATTTAATATTTGGCTTCTTCAGGCCACCAGTTTTGTTTCTGACCTTTTCCTTGTGAGTTTTGGGGTACTTTTTCCACCATTATTATTCTTCACAGGGCTGTTAAATGCTGTAGCATTTGGTTTATGGTATATTTTAAATTTTCTTTTTAAAATTCTGTTGTTTATTTCAGTTTAAACTGTCTTCTCAAGTCAGCAGATATTCTTCCAAAAATGTAGTCTTTCCAGTGGGATGCATTCCATCTCTTGCCAAGAGCCCACAATTATGAAATCTTAAGTCTTATTCAAAAATAAAATTCTGCATTTGAACCATGTTTTTATAGCCAGCTGTTCATTTCTGTGGTCTCTCTCTCTTTCGAAGTCACAGTCCTTAGGCAGTGTTCTGAACGTCTGTTGGTAGGTTTTCTCCTCTGGATTAACCATCTAGTAGTGCTGGTGGCTTCTGTTAAAATAGCTCCACATTCTTGCTGTATTCCCTTGAGATCACTCATATTCATCTGCTAAAACATTAAGTGAAGAAAGATTGTTAATATGTGATGTGGTATTAGATGAACCATGAAGTCTCTTACAATTCAAAAATTGAGTGTCTATATAATTAAAATCAGAGGGACCTGTGAATTTATATGTAAAATATTCACACATTATAACTTTTAAAAAGAGTGATGCTTGAGTTTCATTCTTAAGATTTGAGATTACAAATCTGTCTTCAATTTAGCATTACTTATCGCTTACATACTATTTTTGAGTGTCCTTAAAAGAGCTATATTTAGCCTAAAGGTGGAAACAACCTAAATGTCCATCAACAGATGAATGAATAAACAAAATGTGGTATATATACATGATGGAATATTACTTGGCCTTAAAAAGGAATGGAATTTTAATGCATGGTGCAGCATGAATGAACCTTATGCTAAGTAAAATAAACCAGTCAGAAAAAGGACAAACATTGTATAATTTTGTATAACTTGTATAACTTATACGAGGTACCTGGAATAGCCAAATTCATAGAAAATAGAATAGTGGTTACCAGAACCTGGGAGTAGGAGGAAAGGGGAGTTATTGTTTAACTGTACACGTAAAGATGGTTAAAATGGTAAGTTTTATGTTATGTGTATTTTACCACAGTAATAATAAAAGAACTATACTCATGTTCCTAAGTTACCTGGCAGCATGCTACTGTAATCTGAATTGTGTGGTTAGGTGGATTAGTGAGTGTCACTGGGTTGGCACCAAGGTAATGATGTCATGGCCAAGTTTCTGAGTTTCCCTTCCATGAGCTATTGGAATTCAGGATGGATGATAAATGTGCTGGAAATCCTGCTCAGTGTAACAGTACATCCCAGTTAAAAGCAATTATTCAGACATAACCTTCTCATAGAAATAATTACATGTGGAAACCCATACCCTTAGATTGATGACATTTCCTCCTCAAAATATTCTTTGGTTTTCTCTGCAGGTGAATTTGTTGAGATATGGCCAGATGTATACCTTTGCTAACCATAATCTTCTCTCTGCTACACAGATATAAGTGCAGTTAGTGAAGGCCATGACCTTAGATGAAAAGCTTAAATGAAAGTCCTCAAGAACCTCTAGTAGTCTTTGTTACCCACAGATGCAGCCATGCATCTGCTTAAAGACATTCAGCCACTATAGCAGCCGTAGCTTGTTCTTCATTTGATTTGGTTTCTTCATTGATGTGCTTTTATTATTACTTGTTAATAATGCTCCCTTTTCCTTTCTGCTGTCTGAGTAGACTGAAGGCTGAATCATATACAGACACATTAAACGTGGAATTGGGCCCTCCGTGAGTTCTCCTGAACCATTCTCTCGATCTAATCATCATGTTGATGGTCATTATGTACAATATTGTTTCACTTTCCATTTTTCTTGCAGTTTCACCACTCTGATTGCCTCTCAACCTGGCTGCTTCATTTCATTGCCACTAACTACCTCATCTTCAGTCAGAAGCCTGAATTTCAGGATCTTTCAGGTAGATTGCTAATTAATGTTTTTGGAATGAAAAACCTTTACGTTCTTTGTTCTTAGATTTGAGACATAATTTGTAGGAATAGTAGTTTTTAAAAATAAAAAGGCAGTGTAAGACATTCCTTTTAAGTATGCAGTGTTGTAATTGAGGACACTTATAGTAACCGGTGTTTCATAAGAAGCTTGACCTGTGTTACACAAGAAGTTTCCTAATGATTGTTTCATAGCTCCCATCCATTTTTAAGTGCCTTTTCTTCTGAAGCAGAGAGAGAAGGGGGCCTCACATGACATTTGGTTGTGATAAATGGGATTTGGTTTTAACCACCTAAGTCAGAAGCAAAATTTAAATAGTACAGCTTTTTAAATTTTCTTTTTAAAAAGAAAAAATTATCCCTAGTATATAGTTCTGTTGTACTGGTATCTCCTGTCTCTACAGGAGTCCATTATATCATTCGACAATAACAATTTTTTATTGATCAAAGAGTGGTGCAAAATTTACTGAGCAGAGAGTATACTTAATGTGATTTTTTAAGGTAAATTATAAAGATTAAAACCAATCAAAGGGTGAGCTTCTGAGTGCTGCATAAGATGAAAGAAAATGAAAATAGAATAGTCATCGAAGTAGACAGTTTGGATACAATGGTTTGCTCATGTTATTGCCTAGAATAGACCCAAGGAATAATCAAGGTAAGGGGAGAAGGAAATGAAAGATCTCCTAGTCAAGTAGTTTCAAACTCTAAGTGGAGAAACCTCCTTGACGATGATGCCTGCAGTTCTTGTGAGGTGGGAGCAGAGAGCGAGGTGGGTGGCGCAGAAGAGGGAGAGGGGAGGAGAGGCTAGCACTCGCTGTTCTTGGACTCCTCCCTCCCACCTTCATCCAGAGTGGTTTCACTTTGACCTGCTGAGATCTTAGAATTCTATGTAAAATTTTGCTTGTAAAAGAGAATCTGCTGCTAGAAGAGGTGAGCATCTCTGGTTTCATTCAGCTGTACATTGCATATTTAAGGAAACCAAGAAACAGACAGTCAGTTTTGGGCAGATGTATTCAGCCAGTCAACAAACATTGTATGCCTATTGGGAGGCTGTTTATATAACTATTAGTGTGGAAGAGTAACATAATAAATCATAGCAGGACAATAGATATTTACTAACCATTTACTTTGTGCAAGAAACAAAGTTCATTCATAAACATAAGGCATACTTCCCCTTGCTGTTAGTTAGTAGGGGCATTCTTCCACAGTTATTCTTTAAGGAGGCAATTAAAAATGAAATAAATGAACATTGTGATTTTAGGACCCCCTTTATTATGCCACCTGAGGTCACCTTCATTTGTAAAAGACTAGTCAGATGATTTTCTACTTACTATTTTGTGTAGATATGTGATATACGTAGAGTACTATTACAGCCTTGGGGGAAGGATGCTCTCTAAATCCTATGAGTTATTAATCTTTATTTTATTCTGATACTTATACAATTGCCTATAAAGTATGTTATGACCACCACCTGGCACAGTGAGAAGCAGGACTCCAGGGTGTAAGTTGAGAAGGCAGGGTAAGAAAATGAGGCTGTGTCAGTGATGGTCTTATGTTCCTTTGATGGGAATTAAAACAGTATCCTGAGTGCTCTGATTTAGCGGTCCTTGTTCATGTCCAGGACCTGCTGTGATGTGTCCTTTTGGGCAGAGCAAAAGAAAGCCCCTGTGGATAAGGGAGAATTTGATAGTCTATATCAGCAGTCATAAACCGTCAGTCTATGGGTTGAATGTAACTTGCTAAGGGATTTTATTTGGACCACATGGTATTATAATTTTTTTAGTGTCAGTATTAAAAATTGTAACATGTCACATTTGAAAATCCAAATTTCTGGCTTCTTTTGACAAAGTTGGAAGATCTGGCTTCTCTGGGCCCATCTTCCCACATGGCAACAACCTGGAACTGAGCAGTGGCTACTCATTTAAAGGCGCGTGTCCTCTCCATGGTGCCATAGTCCCCTCTCCTCCCTGTTGCCTGACTCTTGGCCTACCTCACATGGTCACTTGAAATTGAAAAGGGTTCTTGTCACAGTCTCTTTACAGTTTCCTTAAAGAATTGCTCATTTTCAACTTCAAAAATCATCAAATTATTATTGGAATTCTGTGACATGTTTTCCCTTAACTGGGGGGTTTTCTTCTTTAGAGGGTGTTTAGAAATTTAAAAGTGAGACTGGAAAAGCTCTCAGGTTAATGCTGGCACCGATACGTCAGAACTCAGTGAAATAGTTCATTAAATACTAGGCATATTTTATATACTGGACTCTTATACGAAAACAAACAGCAATGCACAGGAATATGTTACCCTTGGCATTTATGGATTCGTTATTCTCACAGTTTCATTTATCTCAGTATTATGTTATATATTATTATGGAGTTTTTTGTCTCGTTTTGAGTTTTGCTGGCTACCAGAGCTCATCTCTGACAAGTTTTCTCTGTTTTTTTGCTTTTGTTTTTTTAATCTTAACTGAGGGAGCAGCCTTATGTCACCTTTGCTCCCTAATGAAACCTACAACTAATTTCCCCGGGCAGCTAGGTTGTTTCTTCTGATCCAGGCCCTGCAGCCTGGATCAAGACCTTGTTAATACAAATTATAATAGACGGGGTCAAACAGTAGATGGAGAAGTGAAAACTGACTTAGCAGAAGCAAACCTAAGTGCCCACAGAAGGGAATACCGATGAGAGACAAACTGATTCACCCAGCAGAATACTGTAAAGCCTTAGAAATTTGAGGTACCTGGTACTTCAGAAAGCAGGATGAGGCTTGGGACTGAAAGCCATAGGATTAGTTGAATGCTTTTGCTACACTCCATCCCACCCAGGCAGGCAAGTGCTTCTCCCTCATCATCACAGGAGTTTGGAGGTTTATTCCTGGATAAGTTAAACCAAAAAAGTTATAGAATCATGACCTCAGAGTATAGCGGAGATTGGGGCAAGGAGCTGGACTGAAAACATAGAGATCATGTGAAAGTGTCACATTATATAGTAACCCTCCAGCCTTCTTCCCATATCCAGGTTCCGGAATTCTGGCAGCCGGGTGTTTGACTCCCACCTCGACTACCACTTTGACACTCATACTCTGGGCATGAAATTGAAGCATCCTTCCCTGACCTCACATAAAAAACTGTAGGTGCAGTCATTTGAGAATTCTCTCAGTTAACCCAGTGGATATCTGTTCAGTTGTGCTACAGTGTATTCCACCAGTCAGCAAGTCCTGCCCATGCCCCAAAAGATTTCCAAACAGCTTTCTAGCATCTCACTCTTAAATATAAAGAGGCTAACTGAGGGTCAACAGATATTTGAGGCAGTGTCCAATGTGCAAGATGAATACCAAAAGCAAAACAAAATGAATAAAAACAGAAGAGAAGGAACTTACAAGAACAAAGAGTAGAAGAAAACCTTTTAAAAAAAACCTGTAATTAATATCTTCAAAGAATAAGAGATATACATTCATAAAACAGGGATAGAATGTTATAAAAAAGAAACAATATTCATAGAGACAGAGTATATAGAATGGTGGTTGCTGGGACTTGGGGAAAGGGGAAATGGAGTTGTTTGATGGGTATAGAGTTTTAGTTTTGCAGGATGAAAAGAGTTCTGGAGATTGGTTGACAACAGTGTGAATGTACTTAACACTACTGAACTATACACTTAAAAATAGTTAAGATGGGGGCTTCCCTGGTGGCGCAGTGGTTGAGAGTCCGCCTGCTGATGCAGGGGACACGGGTTTGTGCCCCGGTCTGGGAAGATCCCACATGCCACGGAGCGGCTGGGCCCGTGAGCCATGACCGCTGGGCCTGCGCGTCCAGAGCCTGTGCTCTGCAGCGGGAGAGGCCACAACAGTGAGAGGCCCGCGTACCGCAAAAAAAAAAAAAAAATAGTTAAGTGGAAAAAAACATAGTTAAGATGGAAAAACAAAAAAAAATAGTTAAGATGGTAAATTTTATATTATGTGTATTTTACCATAATTTTAAAAAAACAATAAAAGAACAAGAAGTTGCTCTTGAAAATTAGGATAGCAAAAATGAAACCATAACAAAAAAAACAAACAACTAAATAAATAAAAGAGTAGAAAGATAAAGGTAAGGAAATCTAGAAAGTAGGACAAAAAGGATGAAGAGACAGAAAAAGGTTTTTTTAAAAAGTTGGAGGCTCAATGCAGGAGGTGAAGTATCTCAGTAATAGAAGTTAATACAGGAAGAAAAAAGAAAAACAATGCTGAGGAGGAAATTATCAAAGAAATAATACAAGAAGTTATCCCAGTACTGAGGAACTGAGTCAACAGATTAAAAGGCTCTGCTAAGTGCTCAGCTTAACGAATAACAAGGTCTATCACTGGGGCGTGCAGGAACACCGACTATAAATAGAAAAATCTAAACGTTTACAGAATAAAAAAACCCACAGATCACTTATCAGCGACCATGAATCTGAATGGTAGTAGAGTTCTTAACAGCCTTGGAAACTAGAAAGCAGTGGAGTACTGTCTTCAACATACTGAGGGAAAATTTTCAACCTAGAATTCCATACCAAACCAAATGATCTATTGGGTGTAAGGACAGAGTAAAGACGTTTCATCACAAGCAAGGTCTCAAAAATACTTCTTATGCATGCTCTGCTTCAGGAAGCTAATAAAAGTTGTGCTTCACCAAAACTAGAGAAAACAGAGTGAAGAATCTGGAGTCCAGGAGTGGAGGGATCCAATGCAAAAGCATGAAGCAGGCATAGAAGGCAAGAGGGTACAGGGCTGTGAAGAGAGGGGTCTCCAGGGGAACACCGCCACCACCCCCATAGGAATGGCTAGATCCTCTGATAACTGTGGCCCCGTGGAAAACAGAATTGAGAGGACTTCAAAGAGTTTGGAAGGTTGAGTTAGCTACAAAGAAAACTAATTAAAGGAAAAAAACTAAAACAGTATATAATTGTGAATCACAGAATAACATAAATACTGATGACTGATTGAGGGGAGGGGAGGAAGTATACAGCAGAGCTTGGATCTCACCTATTACATAGGAAACCAATAGTTAATATCGAAACTTGATCCCAAATAAAATATATTCAATTAATATTCTTTTTCTGAAACTTTTAGTGGAAGAACGCAGTTTTGTTGAAAAGCACAGATGGCCATCAAATATGTACTTGAAGCAGCTTGCGGAATACAGGAAGTATATTCACTCCCGGAAATGTCGTTGCTTAGTAATGTAACCCTGGAGTTTTTATATACACACACTTCTTCTTGTTATGAAGAATGGGGTACTTCTGGGTTCTAGGAAAATTCTTGTGACTGCAACCGGTATGGGAGTTAAAAAAAAAAATCACCACACAGCTTAATATGCTTATTAGTTCTTATTGAAAAAAACTACTATTATGATCTTAAAAGGGAACAAAATATGCCATAGGCTAAAATTAAGACTTCACCCGAGTATATAAGGCTGTGTACAGCTATTTTTCCCTTTAAGATGCCCTATTGGTTTAGTGATATTAATACCCCTTCCATTTAAGAAATGTTTAAATTTTTAAAAAATTATGTAGGATTAATACAGAAATTTCATCATGTCTGATTAATTGCTCTATTAAAATAAGGGCCTTTTAAAGACCCAGTATGACTGTTTCTATAGTGAGAAATCTAGGAGAAGACTGATGAGGCTGAGGTCTTAGGAATAGAAATTTGCCTAGGATTTTGAAAGTGAACTGCCACTTCGTTCCAAATCAATGACAGTGAACCATAATGGAAAAAAAAATCTGGTTTTTATCTGAACAATGAGCTACCTTGTCTCTCGCCTGGTATTCTGATTAGGCAAGAAATCTATAGAGGACTGGCTTTGTGGCCATGTAACCCGTGTGCTTACACAAGGCCTCCTGCTTAGAAGGGCCCCATGCTCAGTTCAGTGCCCTGCGATCGCCATCTTAAAATTTGAAGAAGGGCCCTGCATTTTCACTGTGTACTGGGCCCCCCAGATTATGCATATCTCCTAGCAGGGTATGTTTTCTTGCTCAAACGTTATTATCTCTGAAAGCAGAAAAGAGGCACTGACATCAAGGAAAGAGAGGGAAGCTTGCTGAGGGAAGAGATCATATGGGGTTCCCCCCATGGGAAAGTCTGTACCACCCATGGCCTCCCTCCTCTGCCACCTCCGCTGGCAAGTGAGAAATGCATCATGTTGGTTTCACCTTGTAACACTCACAATTCTGGCACTACACAGAGGAATACTTTCTTGATCATTCTCTTAAGACCAGGATGTTGGTAAAAGTGACTGACCAGTGTGACTTTAATATGCACTTATAAAAATGCTCATAGGAAAAGACGCTTTCTAGAGAATTTGCAATCAAAGGCTCAAGAGTTTTTCTTCTTTCAGTGTATTTACTAAGATTAGGATGTCAGTGGCTTGAATTTTGTGAATTCTTTCTGAGGACTGAAAGGGTATTTGATGAGGAATAGCATGAACCTTGTCCTTCAAGATTATCTAATAAGTTCAGAGAAAGGATATAAATCAAGACTTGTTACATGTAGAGAAAATGGTACTAAGACACAGGACAAAATTATAGTTTCTCTTGTATCACATGTCAACAGAAACAGTTACATCAGAAGCTCACAAGCTGAGAGATGGAAAACCAGATTACTGTTTGTTGTTAGCATCATTTTCATCTGTAATTCAGTATTGGAATATATTTTTCTTTTAATTGCCAGTGACTTTAGAATACACATAGTTTTTCCAGCTGTTCAAAGGTTTGATTAAACAGTTTTATACCGTAGTATAGACACAATACTATACAGTTAGTCCTTGGATGTATACCAACACCGTCAGAGTAAAACGGTAAAAGTCCCCTACAAATATCTTACAAGAAACCTGATTTTAATTGGATTGTGTTGATAAATATTACTGGAATGCATTTATTTTTTGTATTTAACTCACTTGAGCTAATCAACTATTGAGAAATTCCACTTGACAAAGATTAGCATTGGAAAGAGTAGATACTGTAGTAGATTTTTAGAAATTCATTCACATTTAAGGCCTTTTAAAATACAGTGATAGCCTTTTGCTTTTCATAAGCATTTTCTTACCCGTGCATTAATTACAACACTTAAAATTCTAAGTCAATCTTAACTTTTAATCTAGGAAATTAAAAAATATAAGTTCTAAAGCAAAATATTTTCTTGAAAATACTATTTAGCATTTCAGTAGACCATAGATAGTTTCTAGGTTGTTGGACAAAAGTGGAAGTTGGGTTTGGGAGCTGGTGCTCTGCTGGTGCTGTGCATGTAGTTTTTATTATGAAAGTTCTTTGCCACCTGTGAGTAACTCAAACACCCCGATGTCACAGCTCTCCTGGGCTAGTCAGAACAGTAGTCAAATTAGACTAGACTCTTCAGTACCTTTGAATTAACTCAATTTAAAATAACAAGATTTTTTTTTTTAGAAAAAACCTTACAGACTGTCTTGGAGAAATGAGTGCTCTTTTTGAGTTTTTCTAATTGAAAGATTATTTCTAGATGAATGTATGCTTTGTGCTGATCTGTGCTTCAATATATTTACCAATCATTTTAATTAGAGAAGATACTGTATGGTAGAACTAAGGCTTTTTCTTTCTGGGCCAGGTTTTCACCTTATATAACCCTTGTATAATTCTGACTACTCTGTGTTCATATTGTAGAGAGTAGGCTTATAATATAGAAGGTTCAGTAACATAGCTGAAATTCACCCTTTCTAAGCCAGCATGGTGGCTTCATATTGGGCAGAAGCAGAAAACTGAAGAATTGGATAAATTTGACTTCCAAGACAGCTGAACTTTTCAACTGTAGTTTTAAAAACTACACT
Source organism: Aethalodelphis obliquidens (assembly GCF_003676395.1). NCBI lineage: Eukaryota > Metazoa > Chordata > Mammalia > Artiodactyla > Delphinidae > Aethalodelphis > Aethalodelphis obliquidens. The sequence continues at coordinate 40,431,782 of NW_020837948.1, read as the reverse complement.
ACACTGATATAGCTAATTAGACAAAAACATCCTCAAGAGTATTTTATTTAATTTAAAGCATCTGTTTAATTCAATCTTTAATAATTTTGCAAAGAAGGGTATGTGTGTATTTTAATATAGCCTGACCTGAATTTATATGTTTTTAGTTTTAGTATTTAACATTTTTGTAACAAATAAACCTTTTTTTAAAACAAGTTCAACACAGTGTCATGTAGTTATTTTCACCTTGTTGAATTGCTGAAGTAACTTTGGGAATTCTGCCTTGTATTTCTCAAGCGTAATTGTGCTTCATGAAAACCACTATGCGTAAAATATTTAGAATGTTGTTGATATGCTAGATGTGTGTGATGAGATAAAGAAATTTATATTACCTTTAACAGCTGATAGCAGAATTTCTCTTAACAAAAATAACTGCAATTATTTAGAAAAATACTTTGATAATTATGTAGCCTAGAAATGAGCCCTTATAGGCTTTAGTGTTGGCTGGGGGCAAGACTTCTGAGAAATGGAGAAGCAACTTCACATAATAGAGGGTTGAGAATTTGGATCTTTCCAACAAAATGAAAAGGCAACCTATTGAATGGGAAAGTATTTCCAAGTCATATGTCTGGTAAAGTGTTAGATCCAAAATATGTAAAGAACTCATACAACTCAATAGCAAAAAACCCAAATAATCCAAATAAAAATATGCAGAGGTTCTGAATAGACATTTTTCCAAAGAAGACATACAGATGGCCAAGAGGTACATGAAGAGATTCTCAAGACCATAAATTTTCAGAGAAATGAAAATCAAAATCACAATGAGGTATCACCTCCCACCTGTCAGAATGGCTGTCATCAAAAAGACAAGAAATAACAGGTGTTAGCGAGGATGTGGAGAAAAGGGAACCATTGTGCACTGTAGGTGGAAAGGTAAATTGGTGCAGCCACTATGGAGGTTTCTCAAAAACTTAAAAATAGAACTACCATATGATCCAGCATTTCCACTTCTGGGTGTTTATCTGAAGAAGATGAAAATACTAACTCAAAAAGATATCTGTACTCCTGTGTTCATTGCAGCATTATTTACAATAGCCAAGATACGGGAACAACCTAAGTATCCATCAATGGATGAATGGATAAAGAAAATATGCTATCTATCTATCTATATATATATATCTATATATATATATATATATATATATATATATATATACACACAACGGAATATTATTCGGCCATAAAGTATAAAATCTTGCTATTTGTGACAATATGGATGGCCCTTGAGAATATTATGCTGAGTGAAAAAAGACAGAAAGACACATACCATATGATCTCACATATATATGGAATCTTAAACAAACTAAAACCCCCCAAAAAACTAAGCTCATAGATTTAGAGAACATATTGGTTCTCTAAGGCAAGGGATGGGGGGAGTGTGAAATGGATGAAGGGGATCAAAAGATGCAAATTTCCACTTACAAAATTGGTCCTGAGGATATAATGTACAGCATGGTGACTATAGTTAATATTACTATACTGTATATTTGGAAGCTAAGAGAATAGAGTTTAAAAGTTCTCATCACAAGGAAAAAAATTTGTAACTATGTATGGCAATGGATTTTTTTTTAACATCTTTATTGGAGTATAATTGCTTTACAGTGGTGTGTTAGTTTCTGCTGTATAACAAAGTGAATCAGCTATACATATATCCCAATATCCCCTCCCTCTTGCGTCTCCCTCCCACCCTCCCTATCCTACCCCTCTAGGTGGTCACAAAGCACCGAGCTGATCTCCCTGTGCTATGCAGCTGCTTCCCACTAGCTATCTCTTTTACATTTGGCAGTGTATATATGTCCATGCCTCTCTCCCACTTTGTCCCAGCTTACCCTTCCCCCTCCCCGTGTCCTCAAGTCCGGCAATGGATGTTAACTAGACTTTTTGTGGTGATCATTTTGCAGTATATGCAAATATCATTATGTTGTACACGTGAAACTAATATAATGTTATATGTCAATTATATCTCAATTTTAAAAAATTAGACCTTTCCAGGGTGGAGGAGCCCAGGTAGGAGGGGGAGAGAGATCAGGCAGCCATAACGTGAGGATGCAATGTGTGCTATATAATACAACAACTCCTCCCTAGAAGTTTCCTGAATTGTCAGTTAAGTCTCCTAAACCCATAAAGGCCTCCACAGTTCCATTGGAATTCTGTTCCTAACACAAATCTGACCTGGGAACGTACCCTTCTAGAAAACTCCCATTGCTTATTAGAGAACCTCCACAGTCCTCACTGCCAGCAAGGCCTTTCCTAACCTAGCCCCATCTTTCCTGCCTTGACAGGTAGAACTGTCCATCCAGATGTCTGTGTACGTGCACACTTCATGCTCTTCCCATGGCTTGGGTTGTGTTGCCGTTTCCTGTCTACTTTGCAAACTCCAGCATATGCTGTAGAGTGCCACTTATATTATCGTATCTCTTTTGCTTTCCGTGACTCTCCCAGGAAGAATTAGTTGCTTCTGCTTGTGTCTTTCCTTAGCTCTTTATTCATACCTTTCTTACGGCAGTTACTGCGTTTTAGGTGTTTACGTATTGTTGGGCTCTCTATGGTAATAACTTGAGGGCAGGTATCATGTCTTGATTTATCTTTGTGACCCAGGTGGTTGGCTGAAGGGGGAGTTGATGAACAGATAGACTGGAAGAGTGGTAGGTCATTGAGGGGTTGCAGAACACGTACAAAATGATCCTTGGGGACACTTCTGCCTGGGAGTCTCCACTGGAGGTTAGTGTGGTGCTCCAAGGACAAAGGACGACCCTGCCTGAAAAAGTGTCGGCGTTACACCCTCTACCCGACTCTTAATCGCCCTCCCCACCATGTTGCGATGGTTACAAAATTCCTGAGCCCACCTGGGCAACGGGACCTGTCCCAAATAAGGAAAGGCATCTGGCCTGTCTCTCTCCCACCCTATAGAAGGAAGGTATATGTGCCTCGACAAATCAGTGAACGAAATTTTCACCTCAGACCATTCTTTTGTTTTCTGGCTATAAAAACAGGTCAATAGCACATGTTCGGGCTCGACTCTCGCAGACTGCTAGGAAGTTGGCCCGCTGTTCTGGCAGTGACCCTTCCCTCTAATAAATTCTATCTTCTTTACATTCTGCCTTGTGTCTGGAAATTCTTTTCCAACCCGCGTTTGGACCACGACAGTTAGCAGTGAGATGGGCTGTGGCGGACAGAAAAGTTTCTGTTGTGCGTAATGAAGGGGAAACCACTCCAATGTTACACATAATGTTTAATGGCATACAAATAATTTCCCTGGCATGCGCTGGCTGTGTTCTCAAAATCTTAATTGTCCTGTTCTACTATCACAACTTAATGTTCAGTAATGATCAGATTATTATGAGAGTATCTGAGATTCTCTTACATGTTTAGAGCAAAGAGCTCTCTTATTTACTCCTATTTAAGAAAATACAATTTAGTAGACACAATATATTACTTATTTTAAAAAATTAAGTGAAAAGGAGATGGGATCTCAGCCCCTCTTCCTCTGTTGGCAACTTGGACTGGAGAGCCCGCAGAACTCTTTAACTCAAAACGAACTAACCAAAACTCAACCAGTAACTTTTCCTTAAAGGCTGAGCTTCGTCCTTCATCCAGGACTTAGTGCGTATCTTGTTTTGTTCACATCCAAGCCAACTGGTGCATCCTTTTATCTTGTTTCTTCTTCCCCTAGTAACTGCATCACCACTAAAATACTTTTCTCTTAATACCTATAACTCCTCTTACTCCAGAGTTCCTAGTGGTTTAGTCTCTGATGTGTCATGTTCAAGCAGAACAGCCAAACATTATTTAAAAGGTTTCTCATTCTTTTTATATTTTAGTGTTGTCATTTTGTGATAGGTGATATATTTACCTGGCTCAAAATACTACAAAAAGTATACTTTGGGAAGAGAGTTCTTGCTCCCATCTCTGTCCCTCATCACCCCATTTCCCACATTCCCATAGGTGATCACCTTCCTTTGTTTTTTATGCATCATTACAGTGTTTATTTATGGGAGTACAGGCAAAGGAAAATGCATAGTCTCATCTTTCTCCCTATGGTCAACAGAATAATGCCCTCCCTCCAACATCCACATCCTAATCCCCCAAACCTGTGAATGTTAACCTTTCATGGCAAAAGGGATTTTGCAGGCATGATTACCTTAAGACTCTGGATAAGGGACGATTATCCCGAATGGTCCATTTTGATCCCAAGGGCCTTTAAAAGAGGGAGGCAGTAGAGCAAGAGGAGAGGAGGCAACGTGAGGATGAGAGATTTAAAGACGCTACCATTTGAAGATAGAGGAAGGGGTCATGAGTCAAGGGAGAAGGACTGCCTCTAAAGCTGGAAAAGGCAACGAACCGATGCCGAACCCTGACCTCTGTGCACCGGCACCAAATTGAATCTCGGAGGGAGAGTTCTGGGTGAAGTAGAAGAGAATAGCTTTATTGCTTTGCCAGGCAAAGGGGGCCACAGCGGGCTAATATCCTCAAAACAGTGTATCCCATACCGGGGTGGGGGTGGTGGTGAGGGTGAGGGTTGTGAGGAGTCTTATAGTCAAGGGGCGGGATTTCTGATAAGGATCGGGGTGCGTGCAGGGCCTGCATCCCTTCAATCTAGAGATCATCTGGCATCCGGTGATCCCGTGATCTGTGGTGGTTCTCAGAATATTGAACTGTGACCTGCTTTCTGGAATGAAGAATGCTTCATCCAGTAGTTAACATCTTCCATTTGTTGGGGGTTTTAGTTCTGCAGAAGAGCTCAAAGATATTGTTATGTACATCCCTTGGGGGGGAACCAGGACCCTGCCCCAAGGCTACACTGTTGTTTCTTGACTGCTCCTCCCTTGTCTCTGCATTCTCTCACTTCCCTGATTTTAGCAACTGTTTGAAGCTGCCCTTTAGAACTCAGGGAAGGTCATAGAGGCTGAATGAAGCCTATTTCCTACAAACAGGAAGTAGGGGACGTAGAAAGACTTTCATGCCCTGGAGCCCCATTCGGTCCTGCTTGGTTTCAGAATTCTCCCTTCAGAGCCTACAGAAGGAACCAACTCTGTTGACATCCCGACTTTAGCCCAGTCAGACTGATTTTGAGCTTCTGACCCCCAAAACTAGAAGACAATCAATCTGTATTGTTTTAAAGCCATTAAGTTTATGATCATTTGTTAAAGCAGCAAAAGGAAACAAATATACCTCTTTTCTTATATAAAAATGACATGAATTATATCCTTTGTTCTCTTTAAGGAGGATTGGGTGGGTCTCAATACCTTGAACATTAGTAATTCATTAAACTGGTTGTTCTCAAACTGTAGCCATCATCAAATCACCTGAAGGCCTTTTAAAAACAACCCGGGACTCCCCTGGTGGTCCAGTGGTTAAGACTTCGCCTTCCAGTGCAGGGGGTGTGGGTTCAATCCCTTGTCGGGGAGCCAAGATCCCACCTGCCTCATGGCCAAGAACCCAAGACATAATACAGAAGCAATATTGTAACAAATTCAATAAAGACGATCCACATTTTTTAAAAAGTTTAAATAGAATAAAAACAGAACCCTGGACTCCAGCCCCTGAGTTCTGATTTTGCCAGTCTTGGTTGGGCCTTGAGAACCCACTAAACAATTCCATGTCTCTTGGGTCTGGAGCACCCAACTACTCCAGGGCTCCCTCCTCCATCAGTTTAACTTGACTTCTAGACCCATGTTCCTGTCTGTCTTCTTGAAAGTTCTTCTGGCTCTTTCACCTTCCCTTCATTTTGCTAATTCTGCTTCATAAGGGTTTGACCCAAAGACCAGAGTTTCCCCCTGAGGCCTGGGCCTGTGGAGCAGTCAGGCAGAGCAGAGCATCCCAGGATGATTTCTGCTGGTTGGGGAAGCCATGAGGGAGGTTTCAGGAGGTGGGGTCTCGACTCAGACACTCTCAGAATCGCACACTAGGCCTGCAGGCCTCACCTCGCACTGCCGTTGACCTTCCAATCTTCTGTCGAGCTTGGGCTTTCTTTAGGCTTATGCTGAGTACTGGGCCTTTTACCCTGTTACCCAACAGATGATATAGGGCTGGGAATTCTCAGTGAATTAATGTAAAACTAAATTCTGAAAGGACTTAGAAACAGCCCTATACGCACTATTTTTTTTTTTTTTTTTTTGCGGTACGCGGGCCTCTCACTGTTGTGGCCTCTCCCGTTGCGGAGCACAGGCTCCGGACGCACAGGCTCAGCGGCCATGGCTCACGGGCCCAGCCGCTCCACGGCATATGGGATCTTCCCAGAGCAGGGCACGAACCCATGTCCCCCGCATCGGCAGGCGGACTCTCAACCACTGAGCCACCAGGGAAGCCCCCTATATGCACTTTTAAACAGGAAATCTGAGTCCATCAATCTTTTCTGTTTATAATGACAGATTTTACTACTATCTCAGAATCTACTTTTTTCCTGAAAATTGTCTGCCTTTTTATTATCTTCCAATTAAAAAAATATATATTCACCTTCCCTGTAAGAATTAGAAACAATATTGGAGCACAATCATAAATAAATTATGTTTTTTACTCTAGAGGGCCTCATAGGACAAAGTTTGGTTAAACCAGTTTTGTGAGTCCTGGGAATTCTTTTTATAGGCAGCAGGTGACCACTGTCCCCTCACACAGGCTTGCTTCCAACTTCTGAGTGCTTTTCCTCCTCTTGAATGGAAGTATCTTGCTTTTGCCTGTACTTTAGTAAGTTTAAGGCTATTGAAAAATAACTACAAACTCCTCAGTTGCAGTTTTCATAAAATTAAAATTTATGTAGACTATATTTTCCTAGAAATCTCTTGTCTAATTCTCTCCCCGGGGCCACCTGGATAACTGGACACGTCACGGTTCTTGGGTCTTATGGCCCCTTTGTTGGAAGAGGAGTAGGGTGGTTTTTTTAAATTTATAGTGAGTTTCTCTGAGGAATGAATTGCCTCAGAGTAAATTAGGACATTTTAGTCTAGAGTAACTACATACCAAAGTCCTTGAGACACTATGGGTAAAACCCCTGGTAATAGGGTAGAAAGGCAGATTACAGTGCTGCAATGTCCAGGTACTGTTCACATGCTTTCCTTGACTTAGAAAGAAGAAGTTAGGATAACCTCCTTTGCAAGAATTCAGACGTGAAGATGATCACTTAAAGTAGGTACCCACCACCACCACCACCAACAAAAACAACACTTCCTCTTTTATATCCCTCACTATTTTTCATGGATATGGTAAGAAACAACACTTCCTCTTTTATATCCCTCACTAGTTTTCACGGATATGGTAAGAAAGGCTGATCTTGTATGGGACCTTAGTAGGCATCTGATTACTTGTATTTTACTTCATTTTTATGTGTCTTTTATCACCATTTCCAAAACATAATAGTTGCTTCAGAAATGTCTGTTGAATGTAATGGGGCACAGTTGATGGAGAACCCAGCAGAGTTACTGGCCTCCAAGTTGACAGTGTTGACTGCTGTGGCCCAGGGGCCCCATTTCTGCTTAGGGACCAAGGAACTTGACCAGAGGTTTGGCCCCAGGGAGGGGCAGAGAAGCCCCTCAAAACAGAAGCAGAGTGAGGCCCCACTCTCAAGGGACTTCAAGGGCAGGGCCTTCAGGGAGGGGTGAGTGTGGAAGGACAGGAGACACCCGAGGGATAACTTCAGGAGACTTTGGGGCTCGTGTCCTGCAGGCAGAGATGTAATCGAGTGAAATTTCTGTTACTACTCTTTAGAGGAACTCCATAAGCTGGCGAGGCTTGGGGAAATTGAAGTACTATTTATTATTTCAACATTACTATTTATTGCCCTTTTACTAAGTGCCAGGCATTTTGCATATGTTATTTCCTCTTCAAAAAGATAATATATAGCACAGAAAAGTCATCTGGTGAGGTGATTAAACACCAGTGACGAAGCCAGATTGCCCGGATTGACTCAGATCCCAGCTCCATCTCTTACTGTGTGACCGCGGACAGGTGAGGTAGGCTCTCTCTGGACTTTGCTCATTTATAAAATGGAGCTAATGGACGTAGCAAACTCGTAGATTCACTAGGAGGAGTAAATGAGATCATACATGTAAAGGGCTGAAACCAGTGTCTCGCGCAGAGTTAGTGCTCTGTAAGGATTAGTATGATCACGTTGTCCCAGCAATCATGTGAGCAAGGTGCTCTCAGTATCTCCATTCTAGCGTGAGCACAGTGAGTGACGGCCTAAGGCCACGTAGTCAGTAAGTGGCAGAGCTGGCAGAACTCATACCTGACTGCAAAGCCCACATGCTCTACCAACTAGCAAACAGCCTCCATAAGCATCCTAAGAAAAATGTAAAATCATCCAGCTTAGGCGGGAATTGATGCTCCCTTTGAAGGTGTTGTAACACCGCTGGCTTTGTGCAATGTGGGAAAACAAATGGAGTCTGGACATGTCCTGGCCTCAAGGTCAAGGAGTCATCCAGGTCATCACTCCTCTCCCACCTTCATCCCCACCCTCCTCCCAGGATGCTATTCCAAGGTCTAATCTGATCATGATTCTTCAAATGTTATGATGGGTTAGCACACCACCCTGTGGTTAATATTTGAAGTTAAGTAACCTGAGACTGATGACTGGAAAACAAACAGCATATCCTGGTATGAAGTGTCAGAGAGGAAGGCAGCTGGTTTCAGGGCACGAACAGCCAGGGAATGAGGTTTCTCTGTTAGTCCTCTTTCCTTTTAATCAATTTTAATTTAATTAGTTAACTTAGTTACTTTTTTTTTTTTTTTTTTTTTTTTGCGGTATGTGGGCCTCTCACTGTTGTGGCCTCTCCCGTTGCGGAGCACAGGCTCCGGACGCGCAGGCTCAGCAGCCATGGCTCACGGGCCCAGCCGCTCCGCGGCATGTGGGATCTTCCCAGACCGGGGCACGAACCCGCGTCCCCTGCATCGGCAGGCGGATTCTCAACCACTGCGCCACCAGGGAAGCCCTAACTTAGTTACTTTTAATTCTCATAGGAAGAACCCAAGCTGGAGAGATTTGCTTAGCCACAGGCACACAGCTAAGAAATGGCCTAACCAGGATTTGAATAATGTCCATGTGGCTTCTACTCCAGGAGAATATACCTGGAGCAGCAATCTTGGGTTCTTGGGCCAGTTCCTCTAGGAAATGTGCAGCTTAACATGAACATTCTCTTGTTAAATAGTACAACTGAAATGGATGAATTACATAAGCTATAAAGTATGCCTGAATAAAATTATTTTAAAAAGAAAGGAAGAAAGAGAAAGGAAAAAAGGAATAAAAGAAGGGAGGGAGGGAAGGAGGAAGGAAAAATATGAGTAGCTAGAAAAATATTTTCTGACTGGTTTAATAACTACTGTAAACCAGTGGCCTGGGTTCAGTGAAGCCCCACAGAACTGGATAAAAACTGGAAAACTTTGTTTCTGGGTAAACGCTTTGCATATGCCCTTGTGAACTTCTTGCGAATTTATCTCCCCCCTCCCCCCCGCCGCCTTCCCCCCTCCCCCTTCCCCACTGCATATCACACCCACAGTACAGCCTTGGGACAAGAGAATTCTACACTCCATGAAGAGCAAGTAGAAACACCTTTTTGTGCGTATGTTTGCTTTTGGTAAAGGCATGCTTGCTGCAATCCACAGAGTCCTAGGATCTCAGACTGACTGAAAGAGTTTTGTGTTAAGGATGCCATTTATACAGTTGCTGATGCTTAGGACTGTGTTGTTTACGAACACATCCCAGATGCTGATTTCGTACATCTGGAAGGGCTAAAGAGTTAGACTGGATTTAGGGCCTGGTTAGGCTCACCTGCTTATGACCCTTTGTGACCCATTCCCACATTATCCCTTCAAGTTGGAGGTGCCCCTCAGGGAGGCTGTTTCCTTGCCATCTATCCTTTGTTGTCCTCTTCCTATATCTCAGCAAAGGGAGAGAGATGAAAGTGTGTATATGTGTGGGGTTTGGTGAGTTTAAGAGCATAGTTGTTGTTTCAATAGACTTTTTTTTTTTTTTTCGGTACGCGGGCCTCTCACTGTTGTGGCCTCTCCCGTTGCGGAGCACAGGCTCTGGACGCGCAGGCTCAGCAGCCATGGCTCACGGGCCTAGCCGCTCCGCGGCATGTGGGATCTTCCTGGACCGGGGCACGAACCCGTGTCCCCTGCATCGGCAGGCGGACTGTCAACCACTGCGCCACCAGGGAAGTCCTTAATAGACTTTTTTTAGTGCAGTTTTAGCTTCACAGCAAAATTGAGAGGAAGGTACAGAGGTTTCCCATATTTCTCCTGCCTCCACACGTACATAGCCTCCCCCATTATCAACATCCCCCCCACCCCGCCCCAGAGTGATACATTGGTTACAATTGATGAACCTACATGGATACATCATAGTCACCCACAGTCAGTAGTTTACATTAGGGTTCACTCTTGGTGTCGTACATTCTGTGGGTTTGGATAAAGGTGTAACAACATGTATCATACAGAATAGTTTCACTGCCCTAAAAATCCTCTGTGCTCTGCCTGTTCATCGCTCCTACCCCCAACTTCTGGCAACCACTGATATCTTTACTGTCTCCATAGTTTTGCTTTTTCTGGAATGTCATATAGGTGGAATCATACAGTATGTAGCCTTTTCAGATGGGCTTCTTTCACTTAGTAATATGCTTTGAAGGTTCCTCCATGTCTTTTCAGGGCTTAATACCTCATTTCTTCTTAGTACTGAATAATACTCCATTGTCTAGATGTACCACAGTCTATTTTCAGTACCTTCTACTGAAGGATATCTTGGTTGCTTCTAAGTTCTGGTAATTATGAATGAAGCTGCCATAAACATCCATGTGCAGGTTTTTGTGTGGACATCAGTTTTCAGCTCCTTTGTGTGATTACCAGGAGTGCATTGCTGGGTCACATGGTAAGAGTATGTTTAGTTTTGTAAGAACCCACCAAACTGTCTTCCAAAGTGGGTATGCCATTTTGCATTCCCACCAGCAATGAATGCGTTCCCGTTGTTCCATAACCTCATAGGCATTTGCTGCTGTCAGTGTTCTGGATTTTGGCCATTTTAATAGGTGTGCAGAGGTATCTCCCTGTTGTTTTAATTTGCATTTCAGTCTTTTATCAGATATGTCTTTTGCAAATATTTTCTCTCAGTCTCTGGCTTGTTGTTTCATTCCCTTCACAGTGTTTTGGGTGTGGCTGAACTACACTGACTCCACTTTGTCAGCTCCACCTTAAGCCCACAGTTGGATTGCCCTCCTCTCTGCAGGACTGAGCTTTAGTCTACTCACAAGGAATGCACCCAAGCCAGCTAGGTTCCCTATCAACTTTTACCCTTTCCTTCATCTGATATGAAAACTGGAAGAATGCCTTTTGCTGAACCAGATGGTAATGAGACCCCTGGTTCCTGTCAGTGAGGATGTGATTTTCCCTACTAGTCAGATTCTATTTTTAGCTTCGGCCCCTTTAAATTCCCCTGTACCCCTTTAGGCAGTGTGGCATACAGCTGCTAATGCCTCTGGATCATCAAACACCCGATCCTGTCTGTGTCAGTTACCCCCAATAAACTTCATAGTTACACTTTATGGAATTGCCTGCTTTGTGTTTTGGTCTCAAAGTTCCTTCTCAGTTTGGAGGATATTATTCAATATCTCCACCTTCCAGCACTTTCACAGAGCAGAATTTTTAAAAGTTTAGTAAAGACTAGCTTATCAATTCTTCCTTTCATGGGTCATGCCTTTGGTGTTATATCTCAAGACATCACTATACGCAAGGTCATTTAGATTTTCTACTATGTCATTTTGTAGGAGTTTTATAGTTTTGCATTTTACATCTATGTCTTTGATCCATTTTGAGTTAAGTTTTGTGAGGGCTGTAAGATCTGTGTCTAGGTTCATTGTTTTGTACGTGGATGCCCAGTTGTTCCAGTGCCATATATTGAAAAGATTCTCTTTGCTCCGTTGCATGGCATTTGCTTCTTTGTCAAAGATCAGTTGACTGTATGTATGTGGGTCTATTTCTGGGTTCTCTATTCTGTTTCATTGAGCTATTTGTCTATTCTTTTGCCAGTACCACATCATCTTAATAACTGTAGCTTTATAGTAAGTCTTGAAGTCTCATAATGTCAGTCCTCCAACTTTGTTCTGCTGTTGACTATGCTGGGTCTTTTGACTTTCTGTGTAAACTTTAGAATCGGTTTGTAAAATCCAAAAGTAACTTGGTGGGATTTTGATTAGGGTTGCATTGAATCTATAGATCAGGTTGGGAAGAACTGACATCTTGATAATATTGAGTCTTCCTATCCATGAACATCAAATATCTCTCCAGTTATTTAGTTCTTTAACTTTTTTTTTTTTTTTTGGCCATGTTGCACTGCTTGTGGGATCTTAGTTCCCCGACCAGGGGTTGAACCCAGGCCCTGGAAGTGAAAACGCTGAGTCCTAACCACTGGACCATCAGGGAATTCCCTTTGAGTTTTTTAAAAATCCTCAGGTTCATTTATGTTAAACAGGAAAGCGATTGACTTTCATATATTGTTACCCTTGTATCCTGAAACCTTGCTGTAACTGCCTATTAGTTCTAGAAGTTCTTTGGTCGATTCTTTTGGATTTTCTACATAGACAATCATGTCATCTATGAATAATGACTGTTTATTTCTTTATTCACAATTTGTATACCTTCTGTTTCCTTTTCTTGTCTTATTGAATCAGCAGGAACTTCCAGTATGATATTGTAAAGGAGGGGGACAGTCTTGCCTCGTACCTGATCTTAGTGGGAAGCTTTAAATTTCTTGCCATTACATGTGATGTTAACTGTGGGTTTCTTGTAGATCTTCTTTATCAGATTGATGATGTTCCCTCCATTCTTAGTATACTGAGAGTCTTTATCATGAATGGGTGCTGGATTTTTGTCGAATGCTTCTTCTAGATCTTTTGATATGATCATGTAATTTCTGTTGTTTAGCCTGTTAATGTGATTGGTTACATTAATTGATTTTCAAACATTGAGCCAGTCTTGCATACCTGGGATAAATCTGCTGGATTGAGGTGTATAATTTTTTTTATACTTTGCTGGATTTCATTTGCTAATATTTTGTTGAAGAATTTTGCATCTATGTTCATGAGACCTATAGGTCTGTAGTTTTCTTGTAGTGTTTTTGTCTGGTTTTGGTATTAGGGTAGTGCTGGCCTCATATAATGAGTTAGGAAGAATTCTTTTGCTTCTATTCTCTGAAAAATATTGTAGAGAATTGGTATAATTTCATCCTTAAATGCTTGATTAGAATTCACCAGCAAACCCATATGGACCTGGTGCTTTCTGTTTTGGAAGATCATTAATTATTGATTCAATTTCTTTAATAGAGTCCTATTCAGATTGTCTATTTCTTCTTGGGTGAGTTTTGGCAAGTTGTGTCTTTCAAGGACTTGGTCTATTTCATCTAGGTTTGTGGGCATAGATTTGTTTTAGTATTCCTTTAGTATCCTTTTTAAAATATATATATATATATTTATTTATTTATTTATTTGGTTGCACTGGGTCTTAGTTGCGGCACGTGGGCTCCTTAGTTGTGGCATGTGAACTCTTAGTTGCGGCATGCATGTGGGATCTAGTTCCCTGACAATGGATTGAACCTGGGCCCCCTGCATTGGGAGCATGGAGTCTTTTCCACTGTGCCACCAGGGAAGTCCCTATTATCCTTTTAATGTCTATAGGATCTTTAGTGATGTACCTTCTTTCATTTCTGATATCTGTAATTTGTCTCTTCTCTCTCTCTTTCCCTCTCTCCCTCTCTCCCTTTCTCCCTCCCTCTCTTTTTTCCTCTCTCCCTCTCTTTTTTAAGTATTGATTTTACTGATCTTTTCAAAGAATCATTTTTTGGTTTTGTTGATTTTCTCTATTGATTTCCTGTTTTCAAAAATTTTGTTGAGGGCTTCCCTGGTGGCGCAGTGGTTGAGAGTCCACCTGCCGATGCAGGGGACACGGGTTCGTGCCCCAGTCCGGGAGGATCCCACATGCCATGGAGAGGCTGGGCTCATGAGCCATGGCTGCTGAGCCTGCTCGTCCGGAGCCTGTGCTCCGCAACGGGAGAGGCCACAACAGTGAGAGGCCCATGTACCAAAAAAAAAAAAAAAAATTTTGTTGATTTTTGCTCTCATTCTCATTATTTTTTTCTCCTACTTAATTGGGGTTTGATTTGTTTTTGTTTTTTTAGTTTCCTAAGGTAGAAGCTTAGATGACTGATTTTAGATCTTTCTTTTTTTTTAATATATGAATTTAATGCTGTAACTTTCCCTCTAAGGACTGCTTTTGCTGCACCCCACAGATTCTGATAAGTTGTCTTTTCATTTTCATTGAGGTCAAAAATATTTTAAATTTCTCTTGAGATTTACTCTTAGACCCACGTCTTATTTAGAAGTGTGTTGCTTAACCCCCGTGCATTTTAGGATTTTCCAGGTATCTTTCTGTGTTGATTTCTAGCTTAATTCCATTGTGGTCAAGAGCACACATTGTATGATTTCTGTTCTTTTAAATTTTTTAGGTGTGTTTTATGGCCCAGAATGTAGTCTATCTTAGTGAATGTTCCATGTGAGCTTGAGAAGAATGTGTATTCTGCTGTTGTTGGATGTAGTCTACAGATGTTGATTATATCCAGTCGATTGATCATGTTGTTGAGTTCGACTATGTCCTTACTAATTTTCTGCCAGCTGGATCTGTCCATTTGTGACAGAGAAGTGTTGAAGTCTTCAACTTTAATGGTGGATTCATCTGTTGTTTGTTGCAGTTCTGTCAATTTTTGCCCCATGTATTGTGATGCTCTTTTGTTAAGCACATACATGTTAAGCATTGTTATGTCTTCTGGAGAGTTTATCCCTTTATCTTTATGTAATGCCTTTCTTTATCCTTGGTAACTTGCCTTGCTTTGAAGTCTGCTCTGCTTTCTTTTGATTAGTGTTAATATGGTATGTCTTTTTCCATTCTTTTAACCTCTATGTGTCTTTATATTTAAAGTGGGGTTCTTGTAGACAACATCTTATTGGGTCTTGTTTTTTGATCCACTCTGACAACCTCTGTCTTTTAATTGGTGCCTTTAAACCATTGACATTCAAAGTGATAACTGATATACTTGGATTATTTATCATATTTGTTAAAGCCTTCTATTTGTTGCCCACATTCTTTGTTCCAATTTTTGTTTTCCATTTCTTTTCCTGCCATTTGTGGCTTTAATTTAGCATTTTATTTGATTGTGTTTTTTCTCTTTCATAGTGTATCAGTTATACTTTTTTTTTCCTTCTCTATTTTAGCGGTTGCCCAAGAGGTTGCAATATACATTTACAACTAATTCAAGTCCACTTTCAAAAAGCAATATACTGCTTCACAGGTAGCGCAAGTACCTTATAATAACAAAATAATCGTAATTCCTCCCTCCTGTCCCTTGTATCATTTCTGTCACTCATTTCATGCATACATAAGCATACATAAACTCATATATATGCATAAGCATCCATAATCAAATACATTGTTATTATTATTTTGAACAAACTGTTATCTGTTAGATCAATTATGAATAAGGAAAATAAAAGTATTTTTCACTTGTTCCTTCTTCAGTGTTCTTCCTTTCTTTATGTAGTTCCAAATTTCTGACCTATATCATTTTTCTTCTCTCTGAAGAACTGTTAACATTTCTTGAAAGGTAGGTATGCTGACAACACATTCCTTCAATTTTTGTTTGCCCAAGAAAGTCCTTATTTCTCTTCACTTTTGAAGAGTAATTTCCCAGTATACAGAATTCTAGCTTGGTGGGGTTTTTCTCTCAACACTTTAAATATTTCAGTCCACTCTCTTCTTGCCTTCATGATTTCTGAGAAGTCAGATGTAATTTTTATCTTTGCTCTTCTATAAGTAAAGTGTTTTTTCCTCTGGCTTCTGTCAGGATATTTTCTTTCTTTCTTTTTTTTTTTTTTATGCAGTACGCGGGTCTCTCACTGTTGTGGCCTCTCCCGTTGCGGAGCACAGGCTCCAGACACGCAGGCTCAGCGGCCATGGCTAACGGGCCCAGCCGCTCCGCGGCATGTGGGATCTTCCCGGACCGGGGCACGAACCCGCGTCCCCTGCATCGGCAGGCGGACTCTCAACCACTGCGCCACCAGGGAAGCCCAGGATATTTTCTTTATCTTTTATTTTCTGCAGTTTAAAAATGATATGTCTAGGTGTAGTGGGTTTTTTCGTCATTTTTTTTCTGCTTGGTGTTCTCTGAGCTCTCTAGATCTGTGGTTTGGTGTCTGGGGAAATTCTCAGTCATTATTGCTTTAAATATTTCTTCTGTTCCTTTCTGTCTTTCTTCTCCTTCTGGTATTCCTATTATGTATATCTTACACCTTTTGTAGTTGTCCCATAGTTATTCGATATCCTGTTCTGGGTTTTTCAGTATGAGACAGGAAGGGGGTAGGGCACAACATTTACAAGAATGACATAGCCAGAGGACACGACTGATTAGAACCAACTAGGTCCAAGATGGTGGACGAGTTGACTTCCACTAGACCTTGAGCCTCAGTATATGCTCCTTGTAACACATCAGCAAGCTAAATGACACACGCACAGGCGCCATGACAGTTACAAGGCCGACCATAAAGGTCAAAAAGTGGGTGGTGGCCCAATTCCTGGAAATCCCCACACTTTCCCCAAAATAGCCACAATACTACTCCTACTCATTAGCCTATGAAATTACCCACCCCTATAAAAACTGACAACCCCATACCCTGGTGCCTCTCTCACCTTCTGAGATGGCCCACACTCTGTCTATGGAGTGTGTTTCTCCCTGAATAAACTTTCTTTCACTTTGCTGTGGCTGGCTCTTAAATTCTTTCCTGCACGAAGCCAAGAACCCAGACTTGGCGGCCGTCCCAGGGACTCAGACATGACCTGGGATGTGACCATCCTTTCGTGTCCCACTCTCTTTCCTGCGTCAAGTATTTTTTTCTCTTTGTTCTTAAGTTTTGGAGGTTTCTTTTGAGACATTCTCAAGCTTAGAGATTCTTTCTTCAGTCTTAGTTTGGGCTGCTATAACAAAATACCACAGACTGGGTAGCTTATAAACAACAGAAATTTATTTCTCACAGTTCTGGAGTCTGGAAAATCCAAGATCAAGGTGTTGGCCCTCTTCCCGGTTCATAGCCTGCGGCTTCTCACTGCGTCCTCACGTGGTGGAAGGGAGTTTTGTGGGATCTCTTTTATAAGAGCACTAATCCCACTCATTTACTAATTCACCCTCATGACCTAATTGCCTCCCAAAGGCCCCACCTTCTAACACCATTGCATTGGGTATAAGGATTCTAACATGAGTTTGGGGAGGACACAAACATTCAGATCATAGCACATGTCAAGTGAACTAATGAGTCCATCAAAGGCATTCTTCATTTCTGTCACAGTGTTTTTGCTCTCTAGCATTTCTTTTTGGCTCTTAGAATTTCCATCTCTTTGCTTACATTGCCCATTTGTTCTTTCATGTGGTTTACTTTATCCATTATAGCCTTTAGCATGTTCATCGTAGCTGTTTTAAATTCCCAGTCTGATCATTCCAACAGCCCTGCCTAAGGCTTCTCTATCTCTTCCAACAGTGGTTTTTGCCTTTTAATATACTAGAAATGTTTTCTCTATAGCATGAGACAATGAACTGGGTAACTGCTGTTAAGTAGGTATTTAGTAATGGGGTGGTAAGATGTGTGGAAGGAGGGGAGCCTGTTACATCCCTTTGATTAGGTCTCAGTCTTTTTAGGGAGCCTGTGAGCTTCACATGTGCTTCTTGGTGCCCACACCCTGGGGTGGGTTGCCCTGTCTAAGTAGAGTAGGGTGGCTAGAATGGAGTTGGGTATTTCCCTTTTCCCTTAAGGAAGGCCAGAGGGAGCTGGAGTTGGGGTTTTCCCTTCCCCCAGGTCAGTTAGGCTCTGATAAAACCCCAGAACGTTAGGCTGTAGTTAGAGAGTTAACTCTTAAAAACAGACCTTGTTAAGAAAGACAGAATGCTCTGGTTTATTTCCAAATGGTTCCTTTTCTGCTCCCCCTGCTTAAAGCATGAGGGCTTTTCCCTCCAGCATTCACTGTGAGAACCTCATTAGAACTCCAGGTGGTAAAACTCACAAAAGCATGGACCCTCTGATGACTGGGTCCCCTTGGAGTTTTTAGCTCTGAGCGTGGTCCACATGGAGCCTCCAGCCGTTCCTGGATCACAGCTCAGGTTCCCCTCCCCCAGCACTAATTCTCATATAAGTTGAGATTCTCGGTATTTGCCTGACAGTCTCCCCAGTTTGGGGGGCACTGGTTTGCTCTATGACCTCACTTCTCTTATGGATCTAAGAAGAGTTATTGATTTTTCAGTTATTCAGCTTTTCACTTTTTGTTAGGATGGAGTGGCAACTTCCAAGCATCTTACATGCCGAATTGGAAACTGGAAGTCCTCAGTAGCATACATTTAAAAGGTTATTAGGGCTTCCCTGGTGGTGCAGTGGTTGAGAGTCCGCCTGCCGATGCAGGGGACACGGGTTCGTGCCCCGGTCCGGGAAGATCCCACATGCCGCGGAGCGGCTGGGCCCGCGAGCCATGGCCGCTGAGCCTGCGCGTCTGGAGCCTGTGCTCCGCAACGGGAGAGGCCACAACAGTGAGAGGCCCGCGCACCACACACAAAAAAAGTTTATCAGATAAAAGGCCCGGACTCTCAAAATGAGTGCAAGTCCTGCAGGCCAGCACATCACGTAGCCCGGCATTTCCCAAACGCATTTGACCATGAAGCCCCTTTCCTCGTGTACCATTTATCAACATGCCATGGAACCAGTTTTCTGAAGAACCTACTCTGAGGAACACTGAGCTCGAGCACAGTCCATGCTGGAGAAGTATCAAGTTGTTCCTTGAAGTTGTGGCTCAGAACCCAGAGGCCCAGGGAGGCCCTCCTTTGGTCATTCCATTAAACCAGGAAACACAGTCCCCTTTACAATGAAAGCCCTGGTTAAAGGCAGAGCAGTGCTGTGTGCTCCTGGAACCCTGCTGGGCTCGAATCCTGGCTCTGCTGAGAGCTCCTGGGCAACTTAACCTCTCTGCGCCTTAGTTTTGCCATCTGTAGAATGGAAATGACAATGACTCATGTTAGTTGGCTTATAGGGCTGCTGTGAGGATCACATGAGTGAAAACATGGTCAGAACTTAGAAAGTGCTTGGCACCCAGTGTGTGCAGCTGGGTCTTTCCAAGCTTCTTCCATCAGTGTACCCTGCAGACTCTCACCTTCACCTGTTTCAACCAAAGGGGACACTATATAGCCTCTTTAAAATGCCTAGGAAACATGGGATAAAACCCATACCTTGATTTTGGTATGAGTTAACCATTATTTGATACTACCTTTACTCTGCAGCTGTTTTCTAGATTTTGATCTGTATGAGTAGGAAGACGGAGGAGGACCAGTGTTAGCCCTCTCTGATACAGGGAACTTAGTCTCCAATATTTCCAAACTTGTAGACACCCCTCTTTTTTTTCAATATTAAAAAATGGGACAGGCCACAGCCTCTCCACATGTAGTCATTGTGCTTTAACCATCGACTGAGACAACAGTAATAATCAAAAGCTATTATCAATGTTAGGATGCTTTTTTAAAAAGTAAATGTTTTAAATAGATAATTATATGTACACGCAGTGATCCTTGAAATGAATTTATGTTTTATTCCCTGCTGCTGCTGCCATGTAAGGAAATAGACCAAGAAAACCTTTTATTTTTATTATTTTATTTTTCTGGCCATGCCACATGGTATGTGGGATCCTAGTTCCCCAACCAGGGATCGAACCCGGACCCCCTGCCTTGGAAGCACGGAGTTTTAACCACTGGACTGCCAGAGAAGTCCCCCCAAAATCCTTTTAACTGGGTAAATCAATTATTCACCTTTATTAAAATATTAGAAAATATAGATGCAGTGAAAGATACATGCAGCGGCACCTCTTTATATGTACCCGTGGAAAATCAGAGTATCTGTATATTCTCTGACCCTCTCAGTAACCCTGAGACCCCCTCCCCAGGTTGCAGGTCACAGAGTCCACTCTCCTGCAGTCAAAGAATAATCAGTGGAGAAAGGGTCCTCATACCAAAGACCATCCTTTTAGTAAGAAACGCTTATCCCTCACTCCTCAAAATCTTACAAAGGGGGGATGTCCCTTCTTGTGCCAGCTCAGGGGTGTTTAAGGGAACACTCTGCATCCGTTGATCCATCCCTCATCTAGACAAGGGGAATTTCTCAGTTAGGTTAAGGACAGTCCATCAGCCATTGGACCTCACCTGAATGCAAAGAGTTTGGGGTAAATTGGCCTCAAAAGTGGCCTAAGAGGAGGGGCAAGGAAGGGAAGGATTGGGAGCTTGGCATTAGCAGATGCAAACTGTATATATAGGGTGGATAAATGACAAGATCCTACTGTATAGCAAAGGGAACTATATTCAATATCCTGTGATAAACCAGAAAAGAATATGAAAAAGAATATTAATATATGTCAACAAAATAAATGGAATCAGACTATGAAAAAAGGGAAAGTGGCTTAAAGCCACACTGTACCCTCACTAGTGCTACCTGCCTGGGGCTTCCTAGATGGAGAGAAGAACCAGGGCTCCTCTCCGGTTAACCTGTGGTTTATCTATCTGGGACCACCCACATACCCACATTCTTCCCTTTCTGGAGGCAGCCTGAGACCCATCCTTTTCTTCCCTTGCACTCTCTTGCCCTCTCTGGCACTCTCCAAACATTCAGCGACTGTGCTTGTGACTGGGATATTCCAAGTAGTGGGCTAAGGGCACTTAGAGTCAGTTTTGCACGTCCACTCTTGCCACACAGGGGGGTTGCATTCTAGATGTTGGGGGGCAGCCTGGGTGGCCACAGGTTCCAGCTGAGCTAATTTGGTCTTCCGGGGAGCTGTCAGTCCTCCATTCCTAGAGTGAGTCCTCTGGTCCCCATAGTCTAACCAGAGTTAGAACCCAGGGCAGATTAGGTTAAAGGTCATCCATCCTCAGCCCTCAGGATGACTTGGAAGAATCATAAAGAAAGGCAGTGCAAAATGCCCACCTTCCCACCTTAAAGACAACTTGTAATTTTTTTTTTTTTTTTTTTTTTTTGTGGTACGCGGGCCTCTCACTGTTGTGGCCTCTCCCGTTGCGGAGCACAGGCTCCGGACGCGCAGGCTCAGCAGCCATGGCTCACGGGCCCAGCCGCTCCGCGGCATGTGGGACCCTCCCGGACCGGGGCACGAACCCGTGTCCCCTGCATCGGCAGGCGGACTCTCAACCACTGCGCCACCAGGGAAGCCCCACAACTTGTAATTTTATGTACAGACTATTCCAAGTTTCACAAGGCACACGACAGGAAACTAAGAAGGCATTTGCTCTGCTCTCTCCTGAGAAAGCTCAGCTACAGGCATCCAGAGGCTCCAGCCCTGCTGGGTGGGACGGAGGACCCCAAACGAGCAGGAAGAGCCACTAGGAATAAAATCCCAGGCGTACTAGGCGAGGCCCCCGAGAGGTTACGCAAAGTTCTGCGCTTTCACTGGCTCTGCGATACCCCTTCATCCCTGCCCTCTTCAGCTCTGCATAGCTCACCAGAAAAGTCACCTGCAGATAGGAAACATAAATCATGTGTAAATATAGACCCGTGTTTAAATATCACTTATGCTTAAAGGGACCAGGCCAGAATTCTCTTCCACTAATTAGGAAGATTAAATTCTTCCCCTTCAAATGTCCAATGTACTTAATAAGAAAAGATCACTATTAATATAGCAAAGGGATTTTAGTTAAAATATCTCAGCCCAATTCTTTAAAATATTTCCCAGGACCCACTAAAAATTGTTATGGCGCAGTGAATGAGGGAGCATGGCTTTCTCTTACAACCAAATTTCAAGATAATGGCCTAATGATACCCACTGGGGATATGAATAGTGTGATCTGGGCCACACTGATCACCCCTGGCTGTTGTTTCCCCTTAAGGGCCATCTCTTTGGACAACCTTGAATTGGGAAGAATGGCTGTCAGGTGTCCCACTCCAGGGGCCAGGCTGGAAGGGGCAGACTGAAGGCAGTTATTAAAATGAGATACATGCAGGAGATTGAATCACTTGCTTTTTAAAGTAAACCAAAGGAATAGAGCTTTGGCTATGAAGTTTTCGCCTGGTTATTCTTGTTGCTTCCCTCTGCCAACCCCGTGTGCCAACTTCTTGGTGGTCTTTGGATGACAGTGCTTTCTATTCCTGCATATCACACAGAATTACTCAGCAAGGAACAGACAGAAAACAGAAGATTACATGAGAGTCTGCACACTGACCAGGGGGCTGCCAAATCCCTTTCCCCTGCTTGGCAGCCAGAACCTGGTGGCATGCCTCAACCCCCACCTGGGAAACTGAACAGCTGAAAAGAAAAACGTCCGGGAGCTAACAGCTGGGTGGTCTGCAGCTAATCATTCATTCGTTCACTCATTCATTCATTCAAACACCTAACAGATATTTATGAAGTACCTACTATGTGCAAGCAGTCTTCTTGAGGCTGCAGATACAGCAGTAAATAAACAGACACAAATTCCTGGTCTCAAGGGGTTAGTGGTGAAGACAGATAGTAAATAAAGTAAATAAGCAAATTATACAACATATTAGGGGATAAATGCTATAGAGAAAAAACAAGGAAGAGGGATAGAGAATGCCAAGTGAAATTTTAAATAGGGTGATGTGGGAGGACTTGCTGAGAAGGTGACATTTGAACAAAGGCTCTATGGTGAAGCCCAGCAAGTTGACAAGCCCAACTCATGCACACACAAATCTTCCAACCAGGTTTTGGTGCCTCATTCTTAAATATTTACGCACAGCCAGATTGCAAATGTTCAATGCAGAACATTGGAAGATCTTCAAATTTAAGCAGAAACAGAACATAGGAACTCAGAGATAATGCTGGAATCAGAAGACAGCTTTTTTAAAAAGCCCCAACTATAATTAATATCCTTTGAGAGAGAAAAGAAAAGATTGCATCCATAAAACAAGAACAAAAAAATATTAAAAAGGAAACAACTGAGAACAAGGAAAAATTCTTGGAAATAAGAAAAAAATCACAGTTGGAAAAAAACCTCAGTAAAAATGTTTTTAAAAATCTCAATAACCTCAGCAAGGTAAGGTACTGCGTTTATGAAGCAAAAACAATTCTAGAAAAAAAAGAAACACTCAAATAATATTGAAGAGCTATTGAAAGTTAAAAACATTATCAGAAATTTAAAACTTGATAGAAAAACAAGGAGGGAAAAATGAGTAAATCCCTCAGAATAAAACAAAGAAAATAGGAGAGAAAATATAGCAAAAACTAGAGGACAAGTCCAGGAAAGCCAGTATCGGATTGCTAGGAGCTCCAGAAAGAGGACACAAGGAAAATGGAGGGGAGGAAAGTATCCATAAAATAATCCAATAAAATCTCCAGTGGGCCTTTCAAACCTCCAAGTAGCCACTAAAATGTACGAAAATGACCCTCCCCAAGGCACATCACTGTGATATTTCAAAGGGGAGATTTTCTAAGTTTCCAGAATATAAAACAAACAAGAAAACCAAACAGGTCATCAAGAATGAGAACGGCTTCAGACTTCTTAACAGCAACAGTGAAAGCCGAAGACCATAAGCAGTGTCTTCAGACTTCCAGAGGAAGATGACTTCCAACGAGAAGCTCTATCCAGGTAAACTGTCAATCAAATATCAATCAAATAAAAATAGTTTTAGAAAAGCAAGGTTTCAAAAAGTTTACTTCCCATTCTCTTCCTTAAAACTTATGGAGGATATATGGTCCTCCAAAATGAACAAGACTAAAAAGAGAAAGATACAATGTGCTAATTTTCCTTTGACAGCCATTCTCCCCTTCTTTCTTTCTTTTTTTTAAGCATTTATTTATTTATTCAAAACAAACAACTTTTTATTGAAATTGATTTATAATGTGTTAGTTTCAGGTATACAGCAAAATCATTCGTTTATATACATATATATGTTCTTTTTCAGATTCTTTTCCATTATAGGTTATTACAAGATATTGAGTATAGTTCCCTCTGCTATACAGTAGGTCCTTGTTGTTTATGTATTTTATGTATAGTAGGGTGTATCTGTTAATCCCAAACTCCTATTTTCTTTCAATGTACACCTCCCTGAGTTTTAGCTGGGCAAGGGGCTTGCCAGCAGGGACACCACTGCCTAGTGTCACCCACAGCTAACTTCTGGGCAATGGGATATGAGCAGAAGAGGTGCACACAACCCCTGGGTTGATTGTGATTTCAGAGAGCAAAGCCACCTGCTTGCTTCTGAACTCTTATGAGAGAAATAAGCTACTGTCATTATGTTTTTGTTACAGCACTTCAGCTATAACAAATACTTATAGGGTGTGGGAAACAGGAGATCTAACTCAGGATAGAGAGCAATGGAATCCCCAGTATGACAGTGAAGGGAGATCCCAGGAAGAGAGCTGTGCTCTGACGTGGACAGCAAACAGTCCAGATTGGAGCAGTGAAATGCCCCATGTTGAGAGCTCAACTGTTCTCTTTTTTTTTAACTTGAGGTGAGAATGCTTAAATGAGCCTGAAGCAGATTGTTATCCGAACTTAGTTTGCCTTGTGTTGATGACATTTCTGTTCTCCATGACACAACCTTGGCTAGTTGAGGTGGTATGGGCTTGACACACTGCTATGGATGTGGTGTGCTTGGACCTGTTCCTGAAAGCTGGAGGCTGGCCATGGAAGCCGAAAATGCAGAGCAGCCCATTTCCATTACATATTTCTGGGGGAGGCCCAGTACCTGTTCATACAATAACCTCCCCAGCCATGGGTTGCCTAGTGTTTCCAAAGACTCATTTGGGAATACCCCTCTGGTAAACTCCCAGGGAAACAGAAGCTAATCTATGACTCAGAGCCTCTGTTCAGCTTATCTTCTCCTGGGGCCCTTCATCTGATGGTGAGAATATTGCCCTTTCCTTACACAGCTAGGTTGGTGTTTGCTATTGCTTTTCAAAACTAAAATGTATTGCTGAGGGATATTGTAGGAAGTAGAACTATAAAGGATCAGAATGATTACAACAAAATGAACTAGAGATCATCTCTGTGAAGGGAGGAAGGGGATACATTGGGAGGGGGCACATGGGCCTCTACAGTACGTTTTTTTTTTTTAATCTTTCGGCATGTGGGATCTTGGACCGCCAGGGAAGTCCTGGGCCTCTAAGGTACTTTATCAGTACTCTGGAAGCACACTGTTATATGGGTGCTTTACTTCTTAACTTTGGAAGCAGATTACATGGGTGTTCATTTAAATAGAACTATGCATTCTATATATTCTTATATATGTCTAATACATTTTACAGTATTTCTAAATAGCTTAAATACCTACGAAACTGATAAATGTGTGGCCAGGACTGGGGTTTGAGTAGTGTTGTAGTGTTGTTTGACATTTTAAACCACATGCATGTATTGCTTTGATAAAATAGAACCTCTGTGCTAGAAACTGGGCATATGAAGGTTTTTACGTCGAGGCTACTGCCTTTGAGTATTTCTGAATATGGTGAGAGACCAGTACAGATGATTAACTACAATACAGCCTGATGTTTTAAGATTACAGAAGGAGCAATGACTTTTTTTAGTCAAGAGGCAGTGAGAGGAGAGGGTAGGTCCAGAGGGGAGAGTCTGTAAATCAGGCCGTGAAGGCAGGGTTTGAAAGAAGAACAAAGGATAAGAAAGGGTATCTCAGGAGGAAGGAACACAATGAGCAAGGACATAGAAATGTGAAAGAAAGAGCAGGCAAGTGGTCGGGAGGTGATCAGGGACGGTGCAGTTTGCACACTGCACAGCCTCCAGAGGTGGCATTCATAGTGTTGTGCGGTGTGTAACCTACTCGATCATCCACAGCCATCTGGTTGAAGGGAGTGGTTAGGGTGCATAAGGGAAGGGAGAGGAAGCCAAGACTACGAGAGTATTAGGAGAGAAATAGGAAAATGGAATGTGGTATGAAAAAGACTATTACTGAATCCTAAACATTATTCAATAGGCTAGTGTTGACATAGTCAAATTATGAAATTTACAAAATTACACCAACCGTTTCTACTCAGTGAAGGACAATAGCATGCGCCTGCAGGGGTTGAACATGAAAACACTTTAAATTGGTATATTCTGCAATAATCACATTCCTTAAGGTCTTGAGAACTAGAAAAGAATTGGACAAAAATCACCGTGTGATCCACGGGTACTTCTTTATTAGAGAAGAAATTAACCATTCATACCAGAGACTACAGAGGGAAATTAACTTAAGCTTGCAAGTCTAGAATAACTTTCACAATAAGGAATTCTTAAGTTTTCATAGAGTGAGGGGGAAAGAAAGGAGAGAGAGAAAATCATTTAGAACAGAGTTTCCCAAATTTGGCTACTTTCACAGACATATTCTTGGAGGTGGGTATACAAGTTGTCTATGTAACATTTAAAATTTTTTGTTTTACTTTTTTTTTTTTTTTTTTTTTTTGCTGTATGCGGGCCTCTCACTGTTGTGGCCTCTCCCGTTGAGGAGCACAGGCTCCGGACGCGCAGGCTCAGTGGTCTTGGCTCACGGGCCTAGCCGCTCCGCGGCATGTGGGATCTTCCCGGACCGGGGCACGAACCCGTGTCCCCTGCATCGGCAGGCGGACTCAACCACTGCGCCACCAGGGAAGCCCTTATGTTTTACTTTTGCTTATAAACAAATTAATACACACTTGTTCAGGATTCCCTGGACAACCTGTTACATAACAGAGTGTTGCCACGTGATCGTAGCATCTGCATTTATACCTCTGATCCCTGTGGCCCAAAATGAAGACCAACCGTGCTTAACTTTTCAGTGGCGTCTCTCAGACTGCGTGCTCAGACCCTTCACGGAATTGTTGAATATTTCCTATGAGGTCTATGAGTTGTCACGGTTCAGAAAACTGGTTCACGGCAGTGATTCTCACAGTAGGAGGGGGTAGGAGGTGGGGTGGGGATGGTGGCTAAGGAGATACCCTTTGATAAAGCATATTCAGAATATCTATTGATTTCATAATACAAATTCTATAAAGTCAAACTCAACAAAACAATCTTTGGACAGTAGCAGAAAACCAACTATAGATTCAACCCAGGAGGTCTGGGATATACATGGTTGAGAAACACTGGTGTTGAGGTAGAGGAGCCCCGGCATGTGGAGAACACGTAGTAAGGAACATGTGCCAAAGAGAAGGAACATCTTTTGGGTCAGTGAGTGAATCCTAAGCATATCTTGTCTTTTTGGAAACCAAAGGGCCAATCCACAAGAAACCTGAGACACCCATCGAACTTCTCAGACCTGTTGTTTTGGGCAAGTTGGTCCCTTTTTAATACTGAGTCAAAAGAAGAAAAAGCTGTTTTTTGCCCCCAGAATGCCCCCCACCCACTTTATTTGCGTTAACATATTTCAAACTTTTAAGTAAACAGTTGCTGTAGCTGGGTAAACGTAGCCCCAGGTCCATCCATCAGGAAGTGCTGTCAGTATCTGCAATGCCATCCAGCTCTCAAGGGGGATATCAGCCTGGGGTCTGCTCTGCTAGGAAAAAATACAAAGAATTGGATTTTCTTGGAAAAGATCAATTCCTCTCATTTCCCTTTCATTACCAGAACATTTACTCTTGCTGTTTAAGCATAATCGGTTACAGATGGCCTTGAGATGCAAGTTGCCAGTAGAATACTGAGAGTATAATATACTGAAGGACAATGCAGATAAAGAGACCTGGGGAATATGGCGGACTCTAGTGCCCATGCCAACATAGAGGTAGCTGGGGAAATGGTGTTTCCCACCTTCCCAGGAAAGTTGTAAGTTTTCTCTCATTCTCATCTAAGCCTAAATTGCTAAAGAGTGTTCCAGAAAAGGAAACATTTGGTACAGCAGTTAATTGGGTTTTGAGTGCTTTGTGCATGGGGTGAGGCCAGAAAGCTAACCCAAACAGACACAGTGTTTATTTGAGGGGATGATGTTGTAGAATTGTGATTAAAAGTTTATAACATTGACTATTTTATTTCAAGGGATTCAGTTGCATTTTTCAGACCTTGTTTTGTCACTTCCTGTTGCTATTCTGAGTAACCACCACAAATTATATGTACTCATTGCTCGAGGGTTATTTATTAATTAGTGGGCAATAAATACTCTTCAAAGAACATTTTAATTTGAACCCCTTTCTCCTTTGGCTAAAACAGAATCTTTCCACGTGTGAGTCAGTGCAATTGGCCTGCTTAGAAGCTAGCTTGCACTAACAAGAGCTGCGGGGAGGAGAGTCCATCAGACCCCAAAGGTATCTTGCTTCCTTTCTGAAGAATTCATCACCCTGTGGTTTTCCATTCAGTCAAAGATCTCCTTTAAGTTACAATTTTAGAAAACTCTGTTTTGTCATTTGGGAAGCCAATTAGATTGAATGGATTTGCAGGGTGAACACAGGTAAAGCAAAACTTACCTTGATTTCACATTGCACTTAGAATAATCTAGGTTGCTTCCCATGGCCTGTGTGCTCTGGTCCTTGCCCACATTTGTTACTACTTTTCCTTCTTTCTGCGCTTCACTCAGTCTGATCTGTCTTGCTTTCAGTTCCTTGAATATTCCATACTTGTCACCTCAGGGCCTTTGTACTTGCTATTATTCCTTCTGCCCGAAAAGCCCTTCTGCTTCATCTGTACATGGCCATCTCCCTGTTGTCAATCAGGTCTCAGCTCAACCAGCCCCTCTGAAAAAGGCCTTCCCTTACTACATTAGCTTAATTTGCTCCCCATCCCCCTGCCATGTTCTATCAAATTATTCATTTGTTTCAGGAATTATTTACTTGTTTTGGATCGGTCTACCTCTCTAGAATATAAGTTCCATATTATCTTTTTGTTCATCTCTGTATTCCCAGTGCCTCGTACAGTGTCTGGCACATAGTAAGTGCTAAATAAATATTTGTTAAATGAAGGTTGAGTGAAAAGCTTTCCTCCCATTGATGAAATTAACCCATTTGTAAAATGGGAAACTCATACATGACATCACAGTTCCTCAAATCACCCCGATCATTCTTTCCCTATCCAGAGTGCCTTCCTAGATTGTAATAAAACGTGGCGGTACAATTCCACCATCTCCCAATGTTCCTGGCCCAGCGTCCCACCTGTCACTCACCTATAATTATTGTAGAGCTCCAATTTGCTTTAGCCTTGTCAGCAGCTCCCCTTTCTCATGCATATTTACTAGATCATTGCATCCACCTATGCACTCTTGACCGATGAAGACCCGAGGTACCTAAAAAAGCAAACAAGCCAGGACATTTAGAGAACATCATTATTAGATTAGACATTTTATCCTTCCTCTAAATATTTCCCATGATCCAAAGCTTTTCAACTCACTTCACAACCTCCTCATGTATACTCTTTCAGGGCAGAACTTTATTATACACATAAAATTATTCATTGAAGAACCTTCTTACGCCAAGATGCTTTTCAAATAGAATGTTCTGTGTGTGTGAGATTGTCTAACTTGTCAAAGGGATTTAAAAATTTTACTCTATGTTTCAGGGAAAGAGTTTTGGTTGGCCGCAGCTGGACCGCCCTGATTGAATTCTGGTTTCTCTACAGCTGGGACCACACCTGAGCCCTTAAACTGACCCATGGCAACCAGGAAGGAGTCTGTCTCTAAGTACAGGTGGAAAAGTATTTGCATCAGTTCTCTGTCTCTGATTTTAGACTCACAGTTTATTAGAGTCATCTCTCTCATCTGTGAGCTCTGTCCTCAGCTGGGGAAGGGGTGGTGGTGTCTGAATCTCCTTCTCTAATACCTGGCCCATCATAAGATGTTTAAGTGCTGCAGCCCTGGGAGCAAGGACATGCATCTGCTTTGGTTTCACACCTGGCATGGGTGGGTGGCCCAGGGTCAGCCAGGCTGACACAGTCATTCTACCTGCTGAACATGTTCATCTTGAGTCAACCTCAGGCTCCCTCCCTGCTGCTAGGTAAGGCGTGTTCCAGGTTTCTAGATGGCTCTTGGAAGGAGGAGAGAGGAGGAAGTCTTTTCACCGTGGCTCAGGCAAATTCCAGGCCAGGGATGTCACAGAAAGGCTGACTGGCAGTGAAGAAACAACCACAATGCGGGTACCCTGAGTGGTCAGGAGCAAGCAGGTCCTCTCCCAGAACACTAGGAACATACCAGAAGGGGCAGGAGAGGTGAAAGACAGAAGGCGGCAAGAATATTTTCAAAGCTTTTGACTTTCCTCAGAAGGCATAGTAATTCAGATGCATTTTTAAATTGAGGTATAGTTGATGTACAATAGAAGTTTCAGGTGTACAACACAGTGATTCAAAATTTTTATAAATTATATTCCACTTATTATAAAATATTGGCTATATTATCTGTGTTATACAACATATTCTTGTCGCTTATTTTATACATAATAGTTTGTACCTCTTAATCTTCTACCCCTGTATTGCCCCTCTTCCCTTCCCTCTCTCCACTGGTAACCACTGATTTGTTCTCTATATCTGTGAGTCTGCTTCTTTTTTGTTATATTCACTAATTTGTTGTATTTTTTCAGATTCCACATATAAGTGATATTATACAGTATGTGTCTTTCTCTGTCTGACTTATTTCACTTAGCATAATACCCTCTAGGTCCATCCATGTTGCTGCAAATGGCATTATTTCGTTCTTTTTTATGGCTGAGTAATTAATATTCCATTACATATATATATATATATATATATATATATATATATATATATATACCCCATCTTCTTTATCCATTCATCTGTTGATGGACACTTAGATGACTTCCATATCTTGGAAACTGTCAATAATGCTGCTATGAACATTGGGGTGCATGTTCAGATGACATTTTTTTTTTTAAGTGTGAGAGTTGAGAAAAAGGGCAGGATTATTTCAGGTAAGTCCTTAACCTTATTTTTATTAAGAAGGAGGTCTGGGTGGAAGCAGGCTTTAAAAATTAAGGCCCCCAATTGAAAGACTCCTACACTCCATCGCCATGGCTATTTCCTATGTCCCAAGAGTGGGGAAGAGCACACAGGACTGTGTTCTGGCGAGAAAGCCTGGTAATGTCCACCTCAGTCACACAAGGTGACGCCCGTCCCGCCTGCACTGCCCGCCTGTGTGGGGGCTTTGCAAGTGGAAGCGCCACCAAGGCAGCGTTGCTTTTTTACTAGCTGGAAGAATATGCAGAAACATGAGGTCAGAGACCTAACTTGCCCCCTGGATCTGGCCATTGTAGGGAAAATAAAGCACCTCTCAAATTGCTGGGGGCCTTCTGGCTTCTATCTCCCCAGGAACAGTTGGCTGTGGTCAGTTGCAATGGTAAATAAAACAGAATCCTAATGTAATCCTAATGTAATTCTAATACAGGGCTCCTTCTGTTGAAGCCATTACCTAAATGAGTAAAACTCATCTGAGCTTTCAATAAGGACGAGATGTATTCATTCTTGAACTTCTGTCAATGCTGTTATTTTCAGAAAGAATTGAGCAATGGTCACTCCTCTTGCCACTTGCCACATCTCCACCTTTGGCCAGGGTGCTGGCCCAGGGGGTTAGAGTTCAGTTATTTGGAGAGAAGGCCCTGAGGAGTAAGGAGTCTTCTCCTCAGATAGCTGTTCTCATACTTGAACCCTGCATCAGAACTGCAGAGGGCTTGTTGAAACATAGGTTTCTACTCCTTCCCCACACATTTCTGATACAGGAGATCCGGGCTGGGGCTCAAGAATTTGCATTTTGACAAGTTCCCAGGTGATGCTGACTCTCAGCGGTCACATCTGCAAACCGCTGGTTGGCACTGACAGTGGTTCATTCCTCCTGCGGTAACTGAGGCTTTGGGAACACACAGCTCTGCAGCAGCCCCCAGCCACCTGAGGCAGGCCCTGAAACATGATCAGGGCGGACTTCTGTGCAGACCATCTGGCACGCAAGCTGGCTTGCCTGAGAGCTGAAAGGCCCCGTTGCCCTCACACCCACCCTCTAGGCTAGGCAACAGTTGGCTGTGGTCAGTGTGATCAGTTGGCAGCAGGACAGTGTGGGAGGCTGTGGTGACAAAACAGGAAGCTGTTGATGCAGCTGAGGAAGGGAGACTCGTCCTCTGTGCCCTCCCCTCCTGGCCCATTCGCCTCTTCGGAGGAACTTGAGTCTGTTACTGCCAAGAAGCAGAGAACTGCCACCATAAAAGCAAGCTTGGGAATTCTGGGGCCCTTCCTCTCCCGGAGCTTTCTCCAGCCCCAGCTTCAGCTAGGTGGCATCTCCTGCACTCTGGTGTTACTCAGAGGCTCCCAACACTCTGCAGCACCTCCTTGGCTACTCCCTGGTACAAGCCACCATCTTTTCTCATCTGAATTACTGCTCTAGCCTCCAGAGGTCTCCCAGCTTCAACCCTCACCCTGGCCTTCCTGTAGTCTCTTTCCCCACAGCCACTGGAGCGACCCTTTCAAAATCAAGTCAGATAGGGTTATTCCTCTGCTCAAAACCCTTCAGTGGCATCTCATCTCCCATCACAAGCACACTCTGTGTGATAGCTTGAAAGGCCTCGCCAACCTATACCGCGTGATCTCTCGGACCTCATCTCCTCCTGACTCATAATGTTCCACCCATGGAGGCCTCCTTGCCAGGCATACTTCTACCCCAGGACCTTAGCACTTGCTGTTCCCACTGCATGAAATGCCCTACCGCTACATTTCTGCATGCCTTGCTCCCTCACTCCCTTTAGAGATCTACTAAAATCAGTGAGGCCCTGATGACTCCATTTAAAACCGTACCTTGCTGCCTACAGCCCACCTGCCTTTCCTGTCTGTTTTTTTCTCCATAGCACACATCACTTACCACCTTCCAACATACTATTTTATTAATTGCATTTACTAGAATGTAAGTTCCACAAAGGCAGTCATTTTTGTTTGTTCTGTTCATGGCAGTATTTCCAATGTCCAGAAAAGTGCCTAGTGTAGTAGGTGCTTAAAAATATTTGTTGTATCTAGCAAAATTATCCTTCAAAACCAAAGGAGAAAAAGACTTTCTCAAACAAACAAAAGTTGAGGGAATTTGTTGCCCAAAGATCTGCCTCGTAAGGAACATTCAAAGACGTTCTTCAGAGAAAAGGAAAATGATAGAGGTCAGAAACTTGGATTTACATAAAGAAAGAACATCAGGAAAAGGAATAAGTGAACGCACTGATCTAGGAGCTGTGGCTATGGCGAAACCAGAACCAGTTTCTCCAGTACATGGCCTGATAGAAGGCCTACGTCTCTGTAATCAGTCAAGTCTTGCTGGGCTCCTACTATTTGCACAGCACACAGGCATCCCAGGATAAGCAAGATAGCGACAGCTCTCAAGGTTTCCAGTCTCTTCTAATAGAAACCCTTCACTGTTCGGGATCATGAAGTATACAACTTCAAAGGGTTTGTTTTTCCCCTTGGAGGAATGTCATTCAGGACTCAAGAACCTGTGAAAAGTATTTTGAAAAATTCAAAAACAAACTTAAAAGACCACTAGAAGAAAAAGTGTTGCTTTCCAATGAATTGAAAAAACAGGTGTTGAATGAATGCGTGAAGTGGTTTGTTTTTCCTGCTAGAGAATAGGTGCTGCCGGGCTGAAAGGTGTAGCTCCCAAACCTGGTTGCAAATTAGAATTACCTTTTGATTTTTTTGACAGGAGAGAAACTCTATTTTCACTTCCAGATTTTTTGAGGTATAACCGGCAGATAAATATGTGTGTATTTAAGGTACACAATGTCATGGTCTGATACACATATACTACATTAAGAAATGATTACCGCAATCAAGTTAATTAACATACCCATAACCTCACAGCTACCATTTGCACGTGTGTGTGGTGAGAACACTTGAGATCTAATCTCGTAGCAAACTGCAAGCATACGATACAGTATTACTAACTATAGTCACCATGCTGGACGTTACATCCCCAGAACTTATTCATCTTATAACTCAATGTGTGTATCCATGTCCTAGGGATCTTTAAAACTACTGATGCCTAGCTGCCGCCTCCCATAGTGTGATTTAATTGGCATGCGGTGTGACTTGGGCATTGGGAATTTTTTTTTTAAAGCGCTTCAGGTGATTCTAATGAGCAGCAACATTTGGGAGCCACTGGCCCAGAGGGACGCCTCACAGCGGGGTCCACAGGCGTCCTTACACTGCCCTTTCCCTCCTTCCAGAGACGAGGGTCCTCAGCTCACAGCAGGGGCCCTGGAAGCAATGGGGGTAGCGTGTTTTGCCTCTTTCTGCACCAGAAGGCTGATTTCTGACTGGAGAGGTGGGAAGAACAGAACAGCCTCCCAGGCTTTACACTGAGAAGCCAGAAAGAACACAGTAAGTCAAACTAAACCTGAGCTAGGATATGTGCTTCTGCAAGCACCGTGTCCTAGAATGTGCGCCCTGAAAGGGAGTTTGGGTGACCTGGTGGGACAGGACTTAACACCTGAACTGATGCTGGGGATCTGGTCGGCTGGCTCTCTCACTGGGAAGCCGTGGGTGCTGAGGAAGAGGAAGGCTGTTCACGTAAAGGACAGCGGTTCATAGGGTCCCACTGTCTACTTATAGCAAGAAGGGATGTAGCGGTCACCTCCTCCAGCCTGGTGCTGCAGCCAGGAGGTCCCTGAGAGTCACAGAGCTGGTGACTTACCAGGATCACACAGCAAACCATTGTGAGAGCCATCCTCTGGACTCCCTAACAGGCCTGGAAACATCCCATAATTTAGATTAAGAAGCACTAATGAGCCGTTAGATTTTTCCAGAGGGAGGAGTTAGATAAGATAGGGAAGAATGAGCGATTTAGATGAAGGTTAAAGAGAGCCTAGAGAAAAGATGGAAGGACAGCAAATCCCACTTGGCCCTGTGCACACAGAGTGCACGCGATTCTTGTGCAACAACAGAAACGCACCGATCACACATGGCCCCTGCATGCCTCCTTCCACCCCAGCCCTGCAAGCGCAGACTGTCAGTGCTTCAAACAAAGAGTCCAGATAGTTCCTCAGTGACTCCTGGGGGGCTGCTGGGCCCGCTGCCCCTGACGCCCAACACAGTCAGCTGTGCTCCCTCCTCTGATCTGAGCACCGTTGGCCGAAGTCCAGCCGTCCATTCAAGGAAGCAGTGTCCTCTCTCAGGCGCCCTCCCCCACCTGCACAGCCCTCCAGCCGCCTGGAGTGACAGACAGAACCTTAGCGGTGTCCTAGAGAAAGGCACAGGCGTACCACGTTCACAGCCCCGACAAGAAAAAGGAATCTGGGAGCCTCCTCCCCAGCCTTTTAGAAGGAAACCCCAGGCTCACCGTTCTGGCTCCGGTGAGCTGTTGCAAATAATCTTGAATCTCGTTGGTGTCACTGCGGGCTGTGACATCGACAAATTCCAAAAGCCCTTGTTTGAAGGGCAAGTGGCTGAGGAGCTCCTGGGCCCTACTGCTGTAGGGGCAGGTGGGCTTGATGAACACAACTACCTTCCCAGGCTGGATTTTGCTGTTCACAAATGCTTGAGCCATGCTCACAGGCTGCTATCTCCTGGGGAGGAAACCTCGATTGCAGGTATTGCTTGGGAGAAAAGCGGGGCCCTGGCCAGCTGGCTCTTATTTAAAGGAACCTCCCTGGAGGAGGAGTTTGCCCGGTAGCGCGCTCGATTTTTAAAGGGCCAGTCCCGAAGTCGTTTCAGTCTGGAGTGATTCAGCAGCTAGAGCTTCGGAGGAACGCCCGCTGGTATGTCATCATCAGTAGCTACGTCCAGGGTGTCATTGTCCTCAGCCCTTTCAGGAGCGCCTGCTCTTGGGAAGGGAACAGAGCCTTGTCACTCTCCGGGGAAGCAGAAAGTGTGCAGCCCAGCCCCAGGGAGGGGGCGGAGAAGGCAGAGTCAAACCTTTGTTGTCTCAGACACAGTTTCTAAAAACACATGCAAACAGAATCATTCAAGAAACAGAATGCGCTGAAATCTCTTTAGAAGGAGTGAAATTCAGATGGTGACTCTGTGCCCCGTCTTGCTTGGCCTGCGCTGTCTGTCGTGGTCACTGTTTAGTGGAATTAGTTCCCCACTTTTAAACATCTGGAGATTTCACAAAAGAATCTGGACCCGCGACCTCTCTCTGAAAAGTCAGGTCGTCTTCATTTGTGGCAGCAGCTGGGGCTGAGGAGTTGTTCTTTGGGTAGGGCAGACAGCGGCTCAGGTATGCCACTGCCCGCCCCCACCCCCCGCCGGACTGGCTCACGCCTTCCAGACACCTGCTGTGCGTCCCTAAGCATTTGAGTTTGTGACCCTTGAACTGCACTTTAGCATGGAAGTGAATTCCAACACAAACCCACATTTCAAACTGCAGGTCCAATGAAGGTCTTTTTCTCTGTTTGACCCTCTGTGTGTGACCCTTGGTTTTCACTGTTGTGAGTCTAAGGGGTGTAATAACCCACTTCTCACATTCACCTGAGTGTGGTAAGACGCTTAGGACCTGCTGCTCTTCCCTGTGGTGCCCACGCTCCCGAGTGGGGCAAGAGAAGTCTTTTATTCTAGGGCCAGTTCTGACCCCTCCACGTGCGGTAAGTTATATAAACAAAGCAAGGAAACAAGGAAAACCACCTCCTTGAAAAGGGAACTGTCCTTTTCCCCAGGAGGTTTTCCACTGAAACTAGGGCCCAAGCTGGAGCTGCACACCTTCACTGATTGCCACGTCAGAATCCCAAGCATAGCATGATTGAGAGAAGGGAGGAAAATTGACTCCTGGAAGCAGCTCTAATTATTACTAAAATTAAATGGCAAAGCAAGAATCCCAGATTCTGAGTCACAGAGAGGCACTGAGATACGAGATCTCTGGCACCAGAAAGAATGTGCTGGGGCGGGAGGCCTGAGGTGACGGGTCCACTCAGTCTTGGGACTTGCAGCTTCATTTTCTCCCGAATAAGCTCCTGGCAGAGTCCTTGTCGTCTCTCTTCGTTTCGTCCTTTCGCTCGGACTCCTGTGGCCGGGCCCCTCGCTGAAGCCCGGGGCCTCCTCAGGGCCGCCTTCTTCTCTCCCGCGCAAGGGTCCGCAGCACGCCTCGCGCCGGGCACTTCCCTCTGAACCGCTTTCTTCTCAGCGTCTGGGCGTAGCCTCTCCCGCTCTGCTGGCTCTTTTTCCTCAGCATGTGACTCTGGTCAAGTCTCTGCCTTGTTACAAACCACCACCACCACCTTCCATCTCCTTGACCCTGCTTTCCTGCCCTTCCCGAAAAGCCAAGTCTCATAGGACTTGCTGTTATGTTTGCCATCTGAACTTGACCCACCTCCCATCCTCTCCTCACCTCAGTGCAGTCTGACCTCCTTCTCAACCGTTCTGCTGAAACTCCTTCGGCCAACGTCAATCATGACCACCACGTTGCTAAATCACGTTGCAGCCAGGTGTCCTGCCTGAGACTAACCCAGAAGTGTGGGTGTGGAGTTTCTGATAAACTGGTGGAGTGAAACTCCCAAAGGATCTGTTTGCATAGGGTCCCTGGAGGGTTGGGTACCTCGGGCAGAGATCAGGGCGCAGGAGGAAAGGGCTTCTGTTGTCTGCCCTACCGCTGAGGCCCAGGGACTGGTGTCTGAAGCCTTAGGACAGATGGCCACGGGACACAGCTGAAGAAGGCCTTTTCATGAGACTTGGAACAAAAACAGATGGCAAAGAGGGGGAGTCTTCTCCACTTTTCAGAAAATGCCGTGGCTTCTCTTCAGTGGAGAATTCAAAGCATAGAATACCCTGTTGCGTTAACATCATGAAGGTTTATAGCTTTGGCACGTCAGGAGATGGAACCCATGGATCTCGGGGGGATTTCAGGGTGGGCAGCCACCATGGGGGCTGCCGTCCTGGAGTGCTGTGGACGTCAAGAGGGGGTGTGTGTGGAAGAGACGTGAGGACTCTTCTTGGGCTTGTGCACCCCCAGGCACTCCCAGAAATACTGGGAAGCAAGGACTTTTTTCAAGGCAGCGGAGGTCCTGCTCTGCAGATAGTTGGCAACAAGCTAGTGATCCATGTGAAATACGGGCTGTTACTATTAATGCGATCTCATTTGTACCGCAGGCTGTTGAGGGCTGGGACAATCTGGCCACAAATGAGCATTTTTCAGGCTCTGTTGCTTACTTGCCCGCTTTGCAGGATTTGACCCCGTAGATCACTGTCTCTCCATTTCCCCTCCTCCCCCCAGCTCTCTTGTTCCCAGTGTCCTCTGCAGCTTGATCTCTTTCTCCTTCCTGTGTCTCTGGGTATTCTGTCTCAGCCTCTTCCTCAGTTTTGCCCGCACGTGGGGTATATCCTGGGGCTTGGTCCTCTTCTCACTCTGTGTACACCCTCCTTGAAAGATTTTGTCTGCACACGTGGCTCCAGAAAGGTGGCTATCATCTTTTTGTTGATGACCTCCACATTTATTTTTCTCATCCAGGACTCTTTCCTAAGCCTCAGGAATTGATAGTTCATTGCCTACTGAGAAGACCCGCTTGGGGTTCCTCAGGCGTCTCAGCCTCTGCGTGACCAAAATGGAAGGCAACCTCCTGTCTCTTCCCTCCCTGCTTATCCTCCCGGGAGTACTGTCATCTATCCATCAGCCAGGGCAGGAACCTGGGAGGCATCTTGACTGCTGCTTCTTCCCCTGCTCCCTGCTTTTTATTTATGCAGAGTGACCAAACTCTAACAATTTTGCCTCCTAAGTAGCTCCCCAGTCTGACGGCCCCTGCCTTGGGCCAGCCCTCATCAGTTCTTTGCTAGATCTTGTTAGAATCTCCACCTTGACCTCATTGCCTGGCCTGACACGGCTGCTGGGATGATCTTTGTGTATGTACATCCTGTCACGTTCTCTCTTTTTCTTAGGAAACTTCCATTTTTCTCCAGGATAAACTCCAGATTCCCTAGTGGGAATATGGCCCTGTGTGATTGGTCCTCCCTGCCTTAGCCATGTCACTGCCTTTGCCCCACATTTCTCCTTTATGCCACAGCTATCTCGAGTCTGAGCCTTTGCACCTGCTCCCCTCTCTGTCCATGGTGCCCCGGCCCCCATTTCTGTGTGGCGGACTCCTGCTGGTCCAACACGACCCAGATCATGGCTTGACTCCTCTAGGTAGTACCACTGAACACAGATCTCTTTTCCCCCCTGGGTTGGGTGCCCCTCAGCTGAGCTCACACAACATGCTGTACTCTGACTCATGCCATTTCATTGTTCTTTTTTACTCTCTTTCTGTCACCTACAGGGGGCTCCCTGAGGGCAGGGAAAGAGCTTTCATCCCTGTATTACCAGAGGCCAGATGCGCACTGGTCCTTATCCATCCACCCATGCATCCACTCTACAAACATGAATCAGCGCCTCTGGGCCAGACACAAAGACCACATGCAGCCTCAGCCCTTAGGGCTTTAGAGTCTAGGGGAGACGATACAGACATGGAAAGTGAACCCAGTGTTATAAAGTATTCTAGGTGGTATAATAGAAGTATGTGTGGGAATGAGGGGGACCAAAAGAGACTGGTCATTCCCGCCTGGAGGGTGCTTAGGGAAAGGTAGACAAAGATGAGCTAGGCTGAATCTTGAGAGAGGAGGTGTTTTGGAGTCTACAAGGTAGGGAAGTGCACTTCAGGCAGAGGGAACAGGAAGTGCAAGAACGACATAGAGAGCACTTGGTGTTAAGTGTAGTCACGTGTGAATAGAGCATTAAGGGTTCGAGGTGGGGAGAGAGGAGAGAGACAGCTGGAGAGCAGGCGGATCATGGGTGTCTTTTACCAAACTGAAGACTAAGGACTTTACATATAGGCAGTGAGGGGCAGTAATAGATATATTTTAGGCATGAGGAGATTTGCAGTTCAATGTGTGATGAATTCAGCATGTTGTGACATCTTCCATTTAGCACAATGAGTGGCTAAATGCAATTTGACCACAGAAGGAGTGGTAGGGATGCTTTGAAGCAGGTAAACATTTAGGGTCCTTCAAGGCTCACCCTGGGACTGGTTCTGGCTTCCACAAGGCTTGGAGTGTGCAGAAGGGCAGCTCAGTGGGTAACGGGCTGCCGGTGTTCTGAGCTGCCCTCAAGACCTCTAGACTCATCTTGGCTGCCCTTGGCCCTGTCTATGTGCACCTGCAGGAGTTCAGGTGAATGAACCACGTTACCAGCAACCCTTTCCAGCCTCAGACACATGAAGATTCTGGTGTGTGGCTGTGCCCGTTTTCAGAGTCTATCTTGTTTGATGCTCTCTCTCTGGATCTCTCTAGATTTGACCACAGAGCACCAATCTGGCTCTCACTGTAGACTGTAACTCCAATTTGACCTCAGGAGACACTGATGCTGACTCTAACTGTGGTCCCTCACCTTCTACCGCTGAGGGCGGCTGCTCGGTGCTGAACTCAGAAACACTACAGCTCCCATGTACTTCGGACCTACTGTGGGCCAGGCTCAGTGCTAGGAGCTTTACATACATCATCTCTAATCCTCACAGCGACTTTGAAAGGTAGATACTTTGGATCCCAAACTGACTAGAGGAATAAGGAGAGGGTCCCTGACTTGAAGGACTTGAAGTTCAACCAAGGTCAGGAGTAGAGGCTGCTTTGCAATAGGCTCCACCATATACTTGGGAAGTCTCTCCAAAAGTTGCCACCTTTTCTAAGATCCAGGCTCAGTTCGATATAGCATGTCACCCACTGATACTGGTGCCTTGAGAGTCCCTGGGACCCACTGAGGTTTCTTGCTATCATTTGAGCTCAAGACTGTATCCTTTACCTTTCCAAGTGTTTCACCACATGCAGCTCTTACTCTTTCTATTGGCTTCATGGGAGGGCTTTCTCTTGAGCTCTCCTCAACCGAATCGTGTCAGGCAAACCAAACTGAGCCGTTTATTAGGAATCTCTTCATTAGGGACAGCAGGAAGGAAGTGGCTTTATGTTTCTCTCTTTTCCCAACTCTCGGTGCCAAGGTAGGATATTTCACAGGGCATCTGGCCTGTCTCCTTTGGGATGGTTGTGATTGGGGAAAGATGAAAGGTGAAGGATTCCCCTTGGGCTGTGACTTGGATTCCCTCTAAGGGGTTCTAGGGTACTCTGAGAGAAAGCACATAGATTTAGACTTCAGAGCATCGTATAAACAAGCAAAATATGATAACTCCTGCTTTTATAGCCCCAGCCTCTAACCAGGTTTATCAGCTTGGATATTTTAGGTAGAAAGAAACAAAATACCCAGTTTAAACCAGTTTTCATTAGGGGATTGATTTTCTTGGCCATCAGGAAGTTGGAGGTAGGAGGCAGGCTCAGAGGTTCAGGGATCCAGGGCTCTGGGTGGGGGTATCTGAGATTGTCGTGGTCCTCCCCTCATGGCTGCAGGTTGGCTGCAGCTGGTCCAAGCATCCGTCCTCACATAACTGTGTTCAAAGGTAGGAGGAAGAGGGTGGCCCCGGCAGGGGGTGACACAGGTAGGGCATCTCTCCTCCATGCCTTCCCCTCAGCACATTCCCCTTATACTTCCTGGGCTGGAACTGGTTCACGTACCCTCCCCAAGGTTAGGGGCTCTCTCCCCTAAGCCCATTGATGTGTGCTTGATACCTGAGTTCTCTGGGTCAGCACAAAGAGACAGCACAGCTGTTGGATAATCGACCCGCCTTACTCTCTGTCATACGTGGCACTCTGATTTTATCGACTAACACCCACCTTTCACCATCAAGAGCAGGGGTCTGCTTTTCACTGGTGCCTCCTTCCCAAGGTAGCTACATCGGAGGTGAAGGGATTTTCTGGACTAGTCCATCATTCCTGTATGTGCTAGGATGCCTTTGGCTGTAAGGAACAGAAACCCCAACTCAAACTGGCTTAAATAATAATATTCAAAAAAACAAAAGTCTGAAGTAGCGCAGCTTCGGGGCTGGCACAGCTGAGAGGCCTCAGCTCCATTCCCCTGCCCTTGTCCACGTGATGCCTTCACCCTCAGCCTGGCGGTGGAATCCCTCATCTCTGTGAACAACAGTGTCCAGGGGAAGTGAGAGAGGGTCACTTCTGAAGATTTCCCAAACCTCACCTGGTGGTGTTGGTCTGCTTTGCCTCACAAGCTCATTCCTGACACAGATTAGCACATGGAATGACCACACTTTTGGAGAGAGTAGGCCCATGCCTGGAGTGGAGACAGTTTAGCCTCTCCTGAGGGAGGGGGCCATGTTGGGGAGGACTGAACTCCTGGGCAAAGCTGGGAGGAGGAAGGGGAACACGAACGTGGGAGAGGCAACCACCAGCTCCCAGGACAAACTTCTTGGAAGCAGAGAGCCGCCAGCAGGGACTTTATCTTGTTTAGTCAAACGAAGCTGAAAACACTGAAATAAAGGATGACAGCTTCTGCTGTCGAATAGATGGTTGTATCCACTTTTTTGACGCAAAGCCTTCCAAGCCTAAATGTTTTCAGCGGTTTCAGATCTGTCACTTCCTCCTTTCCGAAGGCAGGTTATCAAAATGATATTTATCTGATAAGTATCCCCTCTGTATACCTGCCGTTTGCAGGTAGGAAAGCAGCCCCTGGCAGGTTTGGAGGCTGTCCAGGGCCCTCCAGCGATAGACTTGGGATTCAAGCCCAGGCGTGTCTGAGCCCAAAGCAGGCGCTCTCTGCTTTGCTCTGCCCAGCAAAGCCCCTGGTCTTAGAGGAAGGCCAGCGTCAGTCTGGAAGGGGCCTCAAAGGCCACCTACACTAGCCCTGTCGCGTGCTGGCATCCCCGCCAGGGCATTTTTCTGCCGTGCTCGTTCAGCCTGCCCTAGGGCCCCTCCGCGGAACAGGCAGGGACTGGAATCAATGGAAGGAACGCTGGGCATCTCCCACGGAGGGTGGAGCCTGCTCCTGGCTGTGAAGCAAATGCCCACGCCCCACCCGAACACAGCTTTCAAGAAGGAGGGAACATTTGATACTTTCATGCGGATTATAGGGCCAGGACGAGGAAGAAAGCAGCAGGTGTGTGCAAGGACGTCATGTGAGAGACAATCACAGCTTTGCTTGTGACAAAGAACATAGTGGTTCCAAATGGGAGTGAAGATAAAATCACATTGCCAGGCTTTTCTGAGAGCACACCTGAGCACACTTCTTCTTTCATATTGAAGTCTCTTAGCCGTGTCTCTCCCGCAGCTGGTGGCCTGAGTGCCAACTCGCTCCTTGAAGCTCAGCTTGATTCCACAAAGCTGGTAAAGCCCAGAAAGCTTAACTGGACCTATGGTGAACTCACCCTATGATGCAAATTAGACATTCCTGTTATCATGTAAGTTCTAGTCTAACTTTTATCTGGATACCTCTTGTTGATACACATCCACTCCCCTGAACAGTCTACAAGCTGGTTTTATTTCTTGCTAATTCCCTTGATGTCAGTACAAAAGAAAACACTGATGAGTGCTCAACTTGAATACCCATCGGTGGGCACGAATTTAGTAATAATATAGGAATATGATGGAAGACTGTGAAATTTTTTTTTAAGATTTTTTTTTGATATGGACCATTTTTAAAGTCTTTATAGAATTTGTTACAATATTGCTTCTGTTTTATGTTTTGGTTTTTTGGCTGTGAGGCATGTGGGATCTTAGCTCCCCAACCAGGGATCGAACCCGCACCCCCTGCATTGGAAGGCGAAGTCTCAATCACTGGACAGCCAGGGAATGTCCCATGAAGAGGCAGACACATGTGAACTGGTTTGGGACAGACTCTTATTAAGATGCAGCAGGATGGCAGCAGTACGCTATCATCACTTGTGTACAAAGAAATGGTATGTTGAGTGGGACTTTCTTTTTGCGCTAGAATTGGGAAGGCCAGAGCTGGGAATGAAGAAGGGTAAATACTGCACCTCCTATAGAAAGCCACCAACAGCTGGTAAGACTACCTTTTCAGGGCTTGCCGAAGGACGGAGCTGACCCTGTGATCAGCATGCTCTCCCCACCACCTCCCCCGACCCTGGGGGCCTAGAAAAGAATGTTGGGTGTTTTTCCTTTTCCTCCTCCAAGCCAAGTGAGAAGGGCTCCAGGAGAAGCATTCTTAAAGATTGGCATGTACCTGCAACGAGGGAGACTGGTACCTCACTTGCCAGTTGGTCAGCTGCTCAGGTTGTCAGTACCTTGGTGCCTACCGAGGAGGGCGAAGAGCCTCGGGAGAGATGGCAGGGCCTGGCTCGAAGAAGATGTGTGAGTTTCCCCTGGGGTGAATGAACACCAGGAAGGGTGACAGCACTGAGCCGTCTTGTTGTAGCAGCAGGAACCTGAGGAGGTTGGAAGAAGTTAACCTGCAGCTGGATCTCCCACACTGGGGAAGCTGTGTGGGAGGAACTCTCTCTGAAGAACTTACCTGTGAGCCCCAAAGAGCCTGTATTAGGATGCTAGCCACTCAGA
Source organism: Aethalodelphis obliquidens (assembly GCF_003676395.1). Classification (NCBI taxonomy): domain Eukaryota; kingdom Metazoa; phylum Chordata; class Mammalia; order Artiodactyla; family Delphinidae; genus Aethalodelphis; species Aethalodelphis obliquidens. The sequence continues at coordinate 40,387,447 of NW_020837948.1, read as the reverse complement.
ACACATCACCAAGGGCTAGTGGTGGCCAGGGAGCTGTGACCATTCACAGGGAGAGGACCACAATGTAAGCCACTAAGAGATATTTGCCTTCCTTCCCTCTTGTCCCTCTCAGTCCCCAGCCTTGAAAAAAGATGGGGAGAGATCTCATAGAGCCGATCATGTCCCTCCCGTGTCCACCCCAAGAGCTGGACTGGGTCAGGAGTGAAGGAGTAGATATGCCTGCTGCAGGTCCCCCAGCCAGCAATGGGGGTGGAGTTTGAGCTGATATGAGATTGGATTTTTTTTTTTTTTTTTTGCGGTATGCGGGCCCATCACTGTTGCGGCCTCTCCCGTTGCGGAGCACAGGCTCCGGACGCGCAGGCTCAGCGGCCATGGCTCACGGGCCCAGCCGCTCCGCGGCATGTGGGATCTTCCTGGACCGGGGTACGAACCCGTGTCCCTTGCATCGGCAGGCGGACTCTCAACCACTGCGCCACCAGGGAAGCCCGAGATTGGAATTTTAAACTAGATTAGATGAGACTCCTAATAACTAAAGGCAAACAGAAAGCTATGGGATCTGTTCATCTTCTGCCCACCCGGCAGAGAAGGGAGATTGGACAGAGCACAGTCGGAAGTCACAGTCAGTGAAAAATAAAAACACCCCAGGTTAGTTTTTTGCAGCTTCATATATCTGAATATGTATAGACTATATCTAGAGGGACACACAAGAAATGGGGAGCAGAGACTGACTCTTGGGGGTGACTTGGGGACTGAATGCATCTCAAGGATGAGAGGAAAACCTACTTCCTGCATACCTTTGGGGTGCTTTTTGTTTGCTTGTTGGTATGTACGTGTATGACACAAAATTGGCAGAAGTCATGCCAAAAGTGGTGAGATAGAACAGGAGTGGTGGAAGAAGTGGAGACAGGACCCTTAGATCTCAGAAAAACTTGGCCAAGTTCACCTCTTTAAGGGAACGGGCTCACACTGAGGTGTAAAACCCAAATTCCTTTCTGCCCCAGCAGGAGTGGGGTATGGGGATGGTAGGGGCTACTCTGCACCCAGGTTGTTCCTGAGAAGCAGAAGATGAGAATGAATCTGGACGCTCACATACAAGCCACGTGCTGGAAGCAGCCTGTCCCAATGGCAGGGCACAGAAGAGGGACTGCAGTGCACACAGCCCTCCACCTGCCCGTCCTGCTTAACTAGAAAAACTCAACATGCAAGGATGAGTAATCAAAAAGGAGCCATCACGACATGTGTGTACAGACTGTGCAAGAGGAAAAGTCTGGAAGCAGGAAGAGAGGAAATGTCAGCAAAGCATTACAAGTTGTATGTATGAGGATTTTCCTTGTGGCATTGTTGGTAATAACAACAGCCCTAAAACCTAAGAACCACCCAAACACTCATGAATAGGAATTAATTATACAAATCATGGTAACCTATATAACCGATTACTTTGAAGTCATTAAAACGTGAGTTATATATGTATGTCCTAATATGGAAAGGTCTTCAAGATATATAATTTTAAGTGATCTAAATAGGCAATATGAGGACATATTACAAAATTTTAATAATACAAGATGGTATTAGTAGACAGTGAAAGCAAAGTTGCTCCTTCACCCCCATTTCCCAGCTGCTTAGATCCTCTCACCAGGAGCAGCCACTGTTCCCAAATATATGTGCCAGGATATATTACTGAACTTTTTAAAAAAGTAGGGTCGGAACAGCATGCAATTCCATTTGCATAAAATTTTAAAGTATGTATATGTGCAGATGTGTGTATATAAAATATATCATATATATAATGCATAATATGTATATATATACACACAGTACAGTATATAAAAGCAATATAGTTTTTCTGAAAAGCAACTCAGGACCCTATTAATCAATCAATTGATTAATTAATTTCTTCAATTATCTTTAGGAAAATGACTAGCAATCAGAGGAGGGTAGGGTAACTTGATCAAGTCGGTAGTATTTTATTTTGAAAATATTTTAAAATATAAAACACATTCTACCTGTAAGAGTTTCAGACAATATAAAAGTATTTAAAGTCACAATGATCACTATTCAGGTGGCAGTTTGAGGCCGACCCTGCCAGAAGAAGTAGGATGCCAGCCAAGAACCAGCAAGGACTGGTGGGACACTAGGACCCGGGCAGAAGTGCGGTGGTAAAGCCGTGGAAAGGTGGCGTCCAAGCTGGCCCCTGGTGACACTGGCCTCCAGGAATGCATGTCCTGTGTAGTTCCATCTCACACTGCATAGGGCTGACCTGTATGTACCAACAGGATAAAGTGAAATGATGTGCATGACTTTTGAGTCAGGACATAAAAGACACTGTGGCTTCTTCCTTGCTCTTTCTTGGATCAGTTACTCTGCCTTACAGCTGCCGCAGTGTGAGGACACTCAAGCAGCCCCATGTAGAGGTCCATGAGGCAAAGAACTGAGGCCTCCAGTCAACAGCCATTGAGTGAGCCATCTTGGAAGTGGGTCCTCCAGCCCTGCTTTAGATGAGAGCAGCCTCAGCCAGCAGCTTGCCTGCAACCTTCTGACAGACCCTGAGCCACCTAATTGTCCCTGGACTGTTGACCCTCAAACACTGTGTGAGATAATAAATGCCTGTTGTTTTAGGCAGATAAGTTTTGAGGTAATTTGTTGTGCTGCGATGAAGAACTGATATGAAGGCCTAGGCACCCTGGGCCTCACCCCACATGCAACAGGGGACGTGATAGTCAACTACTCCAGCACCATTTGCAGGTGGGAGTAGGACTTCTGCTAACACAGGGTATGTTCAACCTTCAGCCTAAAGGTCTTCAGAGCTGACATATGGGAAGGGGTGAGGCAGTTTGAGGCGTGTGTGTGTGTGTACAATGTGTGGGTATGTGAATAAGTGTTGTTCCCTTGAGCCTTCCATAAAGGAAAAAAGGAGTCTGTTTTATGTGCCCTTTGCCCCCAGGGTGACTATGAATCCTACTTTAGTTATGGGACCTTTTTAGTTTGTTTTTTTTTTTAATAGACTTTGTTTTTTTAGAGCAGTTTTAAGTTTACCAAAAAAATTGAGAGGAAGGTACAGAGGTTTTCCATATTCTTCCTGCCTCTACACGTACGTAGCCTCCCCCATTATCAACACCCACACCCATGTGTTACAACTGATGAACCCACATTGACACATCATAATCACACAAAGCCCATAGTTTACATTAGGGTTCTCTCTTGCTGTTGTGCGTTTTGGACAAATGTATAATGACGTGTATCTACCCTACAGAGTAGTTTCACTGCTCTAGGAATCCTCTGTGCTCTGCTTATTCATTTCTTCCTCCCAAGAAGGAGCGTTTTATTCCATGTTATACCTTCTTCATTGACTCTTTGCCATATGCATATCACTTTTATGTTTAATTTTTAAAGCAGTGATTGGGCAGTAAGGGAGTGGAGAAAAGCAGTATAGAGTGGCCTTAAAGGAGCTTCACCAGGAGAAAGGGAAGTGAGAAAGTGATAGGGCGATAGCTTAAGGAAATAGCAGGGCAGAGAAAAAAGTATCTTTAATATGAGGGAGCGTTGTGTACTTTTTTTTTTTTTTACAGGAAGTTGAGGGAGGAAAATATAGTGAGAGAGTGGATGCTTGCTAGTGCAAGGTCAGAGACAGAGCTGAGGGTAGGGGACTGAGGGCCAGGCAGTGGGGTTAACCTTGGCCAGAAGGAGGGACACATCTTCAGGGGAACGCTGGCGTTGGGGGCCTCATGGGGAGTGGTTCTGGGGCCGAGGATGGGCAAGCCAAGTGGCGGCAGTGAGAAGCCCAAGGGACTCCAGACTGACACATGGCTGAAACAGCAAATGGTGGGCTCCAGGAAGGAGAGGAGGCAAGTGAAGCCAGGAAAAGATGGTGAAAGAACAGAGTGAGGAGGGGTTGACGTCAAAATGAAGAAGAAAAACTGGTTCAGTGGCAGAAATTTAAAAAAACAATAATTTTTTTAAAAGTTATGCTCAGTGACAGGAAATTCAGGCTCATAAGCGTGCACTCGGTAGATGCTTGGCTGCATGACTAAATATTAGCAGCAATGTCAGAAATGTTGAAACAAAGCTATGAACGATTTTCAAACAGCAGTTTCAAGCCTTTCTTGGGAAACACAACTTTCCTTTGGCTAAAATGACCCCACAACTAAACGCGGTCTGTTTGACCAGGGAGGCGACACTAGAGGGACGCAAACCACTGAGGCCAATTAGCTACCAGTTCATCAACACATTAAATTAATCTCTTCAGATTACCAGCTGTACAGCACTTGCCTCTTACAGAAGTAGAAGCTACATTCATGCACAACTCTGAGAAAAATTCCTTATACATGAGCTGAGATGCTAAAGGAAATGAGTCACTTAGGAACAGAGCATCTTTAATGGAAAAAGACAGCTTGTCCCACCCAGAGACAATTGCTGGGCACACGTATACGGAGCTGTCATTTGAAATAACTTGTCCAAAGTGCTTGAGGTAAAACTTAAATGAAGCTGAAACTGGAAAATAAAGTTCTGGGCTGACAGTAACTATTGAACTCTGGTAATCCAGAGTGTTAGGAGATGAATCAAGAGGAAACACCAGTGTCTTAGCTGTTCCACACCCAGGAATCCTCCCTTTCGTTTCTTTCTACCCAGCATCCTTTCCCCATGTAACAACTCTCAGGTTTCATGATTCCTCCATAGGCATGGAGTTCAACTAAAGATAGACAAATGTTCTTCAATGGGCTTCTGATTAATAAATTTGGTCACATCCAAATGATGGAAGAGGATGCAATTGTTAATAATAACAAGGTATCTCTCTATCTCTATGTGCTGAGGTTTCTAGGGTCTAAAAATCAAAGTGAAGAACCATGTGTATAGGACAATCTCCTTTGTATGAATATAAAAATGTGGGGTAGGGGCTTCCCTGGTGGCGCAGTGGTTAAGAATCTGCCTGCTAATGCAGGGAGCACAGGTTCGAGCCCTGGTCCGGGAGGATTCCACATGCTGCGGAGCAACTAGGCCCATGAGCCACAACTACTGAGCCTGTGCGTCTGGAGCCTGTGCTCCGCAACAAGAGAGGCTGCGATAGTGAGAGGCCTGCGCACCGCAATGAAGAGTGGCCCCCGCCGCTTGTCACAACTAGAGAAAGCCCTCGCACAGAAACGAAGACCCAACACAGCATTAATTAATAAACTCCTACCCCCAACATCTTCAAAAAACAGAAAAGAAAAATGTGGGGTATGAGATTATTTATATGTATGTGTATTTATTATACATGTATTTGTATATGAATGAGATAGAGCTATATATCCTAACATGAAAGATTTCCAAGTGAAAAATATATCAAATTTTAAAAGTTGCAAAATATCTATATCTTAAAAAATGATATATGTGCATGGATCCATGTACTGTTTATGATGGATATGTCCAGAAAGGAGGCTGGAAGACTGTGCAGCAAACTGTGGGCATGTGGCCTCTGAGGGGAGAGTGGCTGTGGGAAGGATGGTGCCGGTTTTCAGCTTTGCTCCGTAGACTTCTAAATTGTTTGAAACTTGTACAATAGGATGTATTCATGTATTACTCAGATAAGAAAAAAAAAAAAAGCAAAAACACCAAAAGTTAAAACTATGTGATCGGGCTTCCCTGGTGGTGCAGTGGTTGAGGGTCTGCCTGCTGATGCAGGGGACACGGGTTCGTGCCCCTGTCCGGGAGAATCCCACATGCTGTGGAGTGGCTGGGCATGTGAGCTATGACCACTGAGCCTGTGCGTCCAGAGCCTGTGCTCCACAGCGGGAGAGGCCACAGCAGTGAGAGGCCCCGCATACCGCAAAAAACAAAACAAAACAACTATGTGATCAACTCTTGATACTTTCCTGGGCAATTAGAGAATCAGAGTGTGGTGGTACAGACGCAAGGTGACACATCCCAGTTTACTAAGCATGGCCTTGCTGGGAGCTGCCCAACAGAGGGTCATAAAAGAGAAAGGGAACAGAGTTTGGTAGCATGCTAAGCCCAAGCCCCTCATTTCTACAGATTTGAGGACCACCAGAGAGCTGTGAGGAGACTGAGCTTGAAAGTTCATCTCAAAACATTGTGACCCCTCAGCAGCTATGGGGTAGCAGGGAGGGGAGAGGCCTTCTCCAGACTGCTGAGGAGTAATTTCTCTGCACTTTCCAGGAGAAGATGGAATTGTAGGGCTTCCCCTTTGGACTCTGAATTACTAAAAACACAACTGTTTTTGGAGGAGACAGATTGTCACCATGTGGCTGGTGATGCCTGAGTGCTAGGGCATGAGACGGCCCCATTGGCCCTGTGATGTGGACCAACATGTAGGGACAAGTGGCAGTGAAGGCCAGTCTGCATATGATAGAAATAGCAGATGATCAGAAACTGAGGGTATTTTCTGATAATGAAACTGTCGAGATAGCCTCATCCACCAAAGGGCAGACAGCAGAAGCAAGAAGAATTACAATCCTGCAGCCTGTAGAACAAAAACCACAATCACAGGGCTTCCCTGGTGGTGCAGTGGTTGAGAGTCCGCCTGCCGATGCAGGGGACATGGGTTCGTGCCCCGGTCCGGGAAGATCCCACATGCCGTGGAGCGGCTGGGCCCGTGAGCGATGGCTGCACGCCCGGAGCCTGTGCTCCACAATGAAAAAAATCAAAAAAAACAAAGAAACAAAAAACCACAATCACAGAAAGACAGACAAAATAAAAAAGGAGAGGACTATGTCCCAGATGAATAAATAAGATAAAACCCCAGAAAAACAACTAAATGAAGTGGAGATAGGCAACCTTCCAGAAAAAAATTCAGAATAATGATAGTGAACATGATCCAGGACCTCGGAAAACGAATGGAGGCAAGGATCAAGGAGATGCAAGGAATGTTTAACAAAGACCTAGAAGAATTAAAGAACAAACAAACAGAGATGAACAATACAATAACTGAAATAAAAAATACACTAGAAGGAATCAATAGCAGAATAACTAGGCAGAAGAATGGATAAGTGACCTGCAAGGCAGAATGGTGAAAATCAGTGCTGTGGAACAGAATAAAGAAAAAAGAATGAAAAGAAATGAAGACAGCCTAAGAGACCTCTGGGACAACATTAAACACAACATTTGCATTGTAGGGGTCCCAGAAGGAGAAGAGAGAGAAAGGACCTGAGACAATATTTGAAGAGATTATAGTCGAAAACTTCCCTAACATGGGAAAGGAAATAGCCACCCAAGTCCAGCAATCACAGAGAGTCCCAGGCAGGATAAACCTAAGGAGAAACATGCCGAGACATTGTAATGAAATTGACAAAAATTAAAGACAAAGAAAAATTATTAAAAGCAACAAGGGAAAAATGACAAATAACATACAAGGGAACTCCCATAAGGTTAACAGCTGATTTCTCGGCAGAATCTCTGCAAGCCAGAAGGGAGTGGCATGATATACTTAAAGTGATGAAAGGGAAGAAACTACAACCAAGATTACTCAACCCAGCAAGGATCTTATTCAGATTTGATGGAGAAATCAAAAGCTTTACAAACAAGCAAAAGTTATGAGAATGCAGCACCACCAAACCAGCTCTACAACAAATGCTAAAGGAACTTCTCTAAGTGGGAAACAAAAGAGAAGAAAAGGACCTACAAAAGCAAACCCAAAACAATTAAGAAAATGGTAATAGGAACATACATATCGATAACTAAATTAAACATAAATGGATTAAGTGCTCCAACAAAAAGACACAGACTTGCTGAATGGATACAAAAACAAGACCCATATATATGCTGTCTACAAGAGAACCACTTCAGACCTAGGGACACATTCAGACTGAAAGTGAGGGGATGGAAAAAGATATTCCATACCTCAACATAATAAAGGCCATATATGACAAACCCACAGCACACATCATTCTCAATGGGGACAAACATTTCCTCTAAGATCAGGAACAAGACAAGGATGTCCACTCTTGCCACTATTATTCAAAATAGTTTTGGAAGTCCTACCCACAGAAATCAGAGAAGAAAAAGAAATAAAATGAATAGAAAAAAAATTGGAAAAGAAGAAGTAAAACTGTCACTGTTTGCAGATGACATGACACTATACACAGAAAATCCTAAAGATGCCACCAGAAAACTACTAGAGGTAATCAATGAATTTGGTAAAGTTGCAGTTTACAAAATTAATGCACAGAAATCTCTTGCATTCCTATACACTAATGGTGAAAAATGTGAAAGAGAAATTAAGGAAACAGTCCCATTCACCATTGCAACAAAAAGAATAAAATACCTAGGAATAAACCGACCTAAGGAGGTAAAATACCTGTACTCAGAAAACTATAAGACACTGATGAAAGAAATCAAAGATGACACAAACAGATGGAGAGATATACCATGTTCTTGGATTGGAAGAATCAACATTGTGAAAATGACTATGCTACCCAAAGCAAGCTACAGATTCAATGCAATCCCTATCAATTACCAATGGCATTTTGCACAGAACTAGAAGAAAAAAATCTTAAAATTTGTATGGAGACACAAAAGACCCTGAATAGCCAAAGCAACGTTGAGAAAAAGAAACAACAAACAGAGCTTGAGGAATCAGACTCCCTGACTTCAGACTATACTACAAAGCTACAGTAATCAAGACAATATGGTACTGGCAGAAAAACAGAAATATAGATCAATGGAACAGGATAGAAAGCCCAGAGATAAACCCATGCACCTATGGTCAACTAATCTATGACAAAGGAGGCAACAATATACAATGGAGAAAAGACAGCCTCTTCAATAAGTGGTGTTGGGAAAACTGGACAGCTACATGTAAAAGAATGAAATCAGAACACTCCCTAACACCATACACAAAAATAAACTCAAAATAGATTAGAGACCTAAATGTAAGGCCAGACACTATAAAACTCGTAGAGGAGCATATACAGAGAACACTCTTTGACATAAATCACAGCAAGATCTTTTTTGACCCACCTCCTAGAGTAATGGAAATAAAAACAAAGATAAACAAATGGGACCTGGTGAAACTTAAAAGTTTTTGCACAGCAAAGGAAACTATAAACAAGATGAAAGAACAACCCTCAGAATGGGAGAAAATATTTGCAAACGAATACAAGGAAACAAAACAAAAGGAAATATGCGTTCCACACTTTTTAGCTTATTTTGTAACCCACTTTTCCTTCATATTTTGCTTCAGAGAAACCAAACCAAATAAAATATAATTATAATATCAAGGTCCTTAAAAAGAAAACCCAAAGATTTATTGAGAGGAGAATATAATAGAGTAGCAGGTTGATAATTCCTATGTGGATTTTTCTCTGGTGCAGGTAACTTCCCCTCCCCTCAACAGGAAAAATGCTCAGGGCTTTGTGTTCTGAGTTCCCAGATTCCCTTGTCTTGGATGGGGAAGGGGCCAGTGTCAGCTCTTTTGTGTTTTAGAATGCAAAAATTAGTTTTGAAATGTAAGGAGGAGCTGGAGGGAGTGAGGGTATGGGACTGAGCTTTGAGGGGAGGAAGGGGACGGCCTGGCTCCAATGGTAGAAAGCGGGTGGCGGGTCTTGAGTAGCGGGCACCTGTGTGCCTCTCGCCATCCAGCATCCCAAGCTGTGATACACCCGGGCTGAATCAAGCGAATGAGGCTGTGGACACGTGTCAGTGAGCACTGAGTGTCAGGACTTGGGGGCCTGGCCTGGAGGGGGTGGAGGCCACCAGAGGATCCTGCAGGTGGAGCCAGGGGCTGGACATTGGGCAGCTTGCTGGCTACCATAAGGCACCCAAGGCCCCTGTCCAGTGTTCCTGGATCCTGGAAACTTTAGAACCCTAGAGTTCTTTGCCGATCCCAAAGGAGGGGCAGGGCCAGCGTGGCTAGGGCTGAGTTAGATTTCATTAGCGGAATTAAGAAATATGGCAATTTTTATGCTCTAGGGCAGTGGAGTGATTCCCACCACACACAGATTTGTTGGTAGATCATTGAGGAAGGGAGTTTCATCCAGTGCTTTAAAGAAGCGGGTAGAATTGAAGTTTGGTGTGTGGAGAAAGAACAACAATGCATGAGCAGGTCCAGCAGAGCCAAAGGTGTGATGGGGGAGGCCTGCAGAGGAGCTCCTGGCAGCAGGTGTTAAAAAGGGACGTGGGGACCAGAAATCCCTACAGTTTTCTGTGGGTGTGGCTACAGAAACCTCCCCTGACTCCCCCAGGACACCTACAGTGACACCTACAGTGAAGTTGAAACTGGTTCGGGTGCTTTTGGGTGGCTGGCTTCTCCTCCCCCTACTTCCTCTTAGAAATGTTTTAAAGTAACTCTGGGTCACTGTTACAAAAAATCGTATGAAGAGACACTTCCTCTTATTCCTGGCCTCAAATTCCTCTCTCCAAATGCAACCACAGTTCCCTGGTTCCTGGTTCCCTGTTTCTTGTTTATGGGGATGGTTGTTTATATATTTTTTCTTAAGCAGTAACATACCTGCTCACTGTTCTGCCTTTGTTTTGGTCACATGACAGTTTATCTAGAGTATTTGGAGCTCCAAAGCATCTTTATAATGCTACTTAGTATCCCATTTTATGAATGGACTCTAATACATTTAACCGGTATCCTGTGGTTGGAGTTTGGGGTTGGTTCAGTCTAGTAGGACGGCTACAATGACTCTCCTTGTCCTGTGAGTGTATTCTCTCAGAGAACTCAGGGCACTCAGAGGGGAATCCAGAGTCCACCGTGTTGCAGAGACACCCAGAGGGGACTCAGAAACCTGAAGTCAGAGGACCAAGAGAGATTAAATGCCAGCGAATGGGGCTTTCTTGGTGGCGCAGTGGTTAAGAATCCACCTGCCAATGCAGGGGACACGGGTTCGAGCCCTGGTCCGGGAAGATCCCACATGCCGCGGAGCAACTAAGCCCGTGTGCCACAACTACCGAGCCTGCGCTCTAGAGCCCGCGAGCCACAACTACTGAGCCCGTGTGCCTACAGCCCGTGCTCCGCAACAAGAGAAGCCACTGCAATGAGAAGACCGTGCACCGCAACAAAGAGTAGCCCCCGCTCGCCGCAACTAGAGAAAGCCCACGTGCAGCAACGAAGACTGAACGTGGCCAAAAATAATAAACAAAACAAATAAATTAAAAAAAGAATGCCAGGGAATGTTAATATTGGGAAACTTTGGGGCTTCTCTAGCCTGAGAATTAGAGATTTGAGAGATCCTAAAGAGATCTCAAGGACTGTTCATTCATTTTCTCCCTCCTCTGAATCCCAGGAGTCCCTTGACTAACCTTCCCCAATGTGCCTGCAGTAGGGTCTTGAGAAGGTAGACTCACCTTTACCATCCCTGCATCACTTACAGGCCCCCCAGAAAATATGATTGAATTGAATCTAATTTTCTTGTGAACAGAAGTATAGCATCTGCTTCACTGTTGATGTTTTCTTCCTCTGAATCTTCCAATGGAGAACTGCAGTCCTTGCAAAGACCTTCCATTTATTTCTGGGGAGCAGCAGAGGGTGTTTCACATGCCCTTAGTAATAAGCCCTTTCAGTGGCTGCTTGACGTCCCTGATAATTTTTACCTTCCTCCTGACTCTGGCTCCATCTCTTTTGGGCCCTGCTGCTGTTTTGCTGGGCTGAGCAGAAAGTTCCATACTTTCGACATCACGCTGACAGCTCTGCGCTGTGAGCCTTGCTTGCACAGATCCTGTAAGTCCCTGACATGCCACCATGCTCCTAACATAGGCAAACATAGGAATGTTCAAGTTTGGGTGTGGTTCCATCTTCCAGGACTGGCTCAATGTTCAAGGATTATGAAACCCAGTACTTCACTCTCTCATGACCTAAAACGCAAACAGAAACTCCCTTGGGAGGAATAAGTGGGTGGTTGTGTAGACAGATGCTGAGTCTCCTAGTAGTTGAACATTGAGACCAGCAGTAGGGCGGTGCCACCTTAATGGACTTAATGGATGATGCCACTTAATGGACCTTAGGCCCTCGTTCTGACACAGTAACACACCTGGCTATTGTTACTCATCTTTGACAATTCCACCACTTGTGCAAGAAGAAATTGGTTAGGAAGAAAGATGTACATAAAAGAAAGGTGAAAGAGAATTATGCAATCTCCATTTTTGTTTTCTTCTCACCTAGTGGAGTTCTGTGGCAAGCTAGCAGAAACAGCAGGACCTGCTTCAGTTATGTTCTGCCAGAATTTGCCAGCGTGCTGTAAGGACCAGCAGTGGTTCTGATTGGTTGGAGCCCATGCCATCTGAGATGTTAAATATGCCTGGGTGTATTCTGAAAATCATATTCAATATTGCACAATAATTTTATATATGGAAAATTTTAAAAGGGGATTTCTTTTGCAATTCAATCTATAGGAAGCGACGTTTGGCAAATTCTTTGGTTGGTGACATAGGAAAATGCAAAAGATAGAATGGGAGGGGAGAGACCACTGGGGACCAAACCAGAATTTGGGGTAGCGGTAGTAAGAATTTTTCACCTCTCTGATGGGCACATGGATGAAATAAATTTGAGAAACACTCAACTACTAAAAATATAGGTGATAGAGGTGATTCTGGCTATGTACCAGTTGGGGTAATGCATGAAGAAAACCCCTATTATAGCTTCCCCTCTGTATGTTGGCTGGAGAGCATGCGTTGTCAGACATCAAGATTGAAATCACTCAGCCCTGTGGTCATTGGAGGTGCCAATGGCCTTCCTGTGTCTCTCTGGGGTCCAGAGTATTCTTCCAGGACACCCTTGTTTGTTCTTGTCATTCTGTGCCTTTGGGCTTCTGTGCTGGGAAAGGACTTTCTGAAGCAGAGGTCCACGGGGGGACAGTGTGTAGAAGTTGAGAGCAGGGTTTCAGGATCAGGAAGACCTACTTCCAGTCCCTCGGCTGCCACTGACTGGCCATGTGAATTAAGGCAAGTGACTTTATCTCTCCAGCCCCAGGTTTCCTCTTTGGTGGACGGTGTTAGATTGGATGGTGTTGGAACCTCTCTCAGAGGAGAGACGAGGATTACATGAGATGCTCTCCTGAAGTGTTCCCCACGGTGCCTGGCCCAGAGTACGAGCTCTGCTGCTAAGTGGTAGCTGGTACTGCTGACCCACAGGGGTGGGAGAGGGATACTGGGAGTTTGATTTCATGCTAGAAAGAGAAGGCAGAGATGTCAGGAAGGCTCAGGGAATCCCTGTTTGGGAACCTGAAAAGGGTGATGACCAGGAATAAAGACCATAAGAAAACTGTAAGACTTCTGAATCTTTGAAGTTTTCCCAGTCCTCAGTATACCTCTATTTCTAGTGAAGAAGAAAATCTTTTTCCTGGTTTTCAAGAATGTCAAAGGTAGCTGGAAAGACAAGTCTGTCCTCTGTCCTAGGCCAAAGTTGGGAGTAGAGAAACTCTCAGGAAACAGAGTAGACAAAAAAACAAAAAAGGCAGGTATCCTGGGGCCCACAGGAAGGCAGAAAAAGTAGCTGACAACCAGACAAGGCTCAAAATATGGCCCTGGGGGCCCAGCCAGCTGCAAGCCTGCGGTGCTTCCTGACATAGTGGCTCCTGGAAGCCCGTTTACCCAGGAACACTCCCTATCTGTGCTGGGTCTAAGTTTGTGGCTTACTACAAATAAATATTTACTTAATGAACATATAAGTGAATGGGCAAGCTCGCTTAGCCAATAGTTTCTGTTATTTAACTGCTCTCCAGCCCACCAAAGGCATCAGGTGTGCATTATCTGATAAACACAGAGAGCAGCAGAGCCGGGCCGTTGAAGAGACTACCCAGCTGTGGTTTCTGCCAGGGCAACATCCCTTCTTCCAGCAAAGAATCTATCTTTTCCTTTTGGGGAATCACCCCTCCCCTATTCTTGATTTGGGTTCCATCCTTTAAGACTCAGTTCTAGCAGGAGGTGACTTCTGGTAAGTTCTTAAATCCCAATGCCAGGGGTGGTCACGTGACACAAGCTAACCAATCAGAACCAAGCCAGTATGTTCAAGGAGGGGCACATGGTACAATCCAAGACGATGAGATGCAACTCCTGGTACCTGGCACATTGGGACACAGGGGCTCTCTTCCTAGAGGGCTTTAAGTTTGTCTGCTTGCAACTCTTGGAGTTTTGCCTTCCCTCCAGGAGAGCCTGAGTGAGGATGGAGGCCATCAGAATAAAGTGGAGACAAGAGAGGGAGAAATAAATGCCTGATGACACCATTTGAGCACCTGTCTCTGATTGTGTGGATCCGGCCCTGCACTTTTCCATTGCCGGGGCTGGTAATTTCTCTTTTTTGCTTAAGTTGGTTTGAGATGGGTTTTCTTTCACTGAAATACAGCAGGAAACTGAGGGGGCACCTTCTGTTTTCACCAGTGGAGTAGAAAAGCAACATCGACCTTTTCCTTTAGACCTGCATTATAGACTTCTCTTAACTTTTTAAGAGTTAATCTCTTCATGCTGACCCTTGGTTTTCCCAACTCATGTCTTGACTCAAGCTCTTGAAGCTAGTCGGAAATTAATTCCACATCTTGTAAAATAAGGGGAAACAGAAGTTGGTGAGAGAGTATTTTACGAGATAGTTTTTTTTTTTTTTTTGGTCAAACGTTTACCAGTGTGTCCCCTGCCAAGGCTGGTTCAGAGCCAGAGATTTAAGCCCTGGAGGAAGTGCTGCCTTCTTCACGGCATCTTTTTTTTTTTTAAATTAATTAATTAATTAATTTTTGGCTGCATCGGGTCTTCGTTGCTGTGTGTGGGCTTTCTCTAGTTGCAGTGAGCGGGAGCTACTCTTCGTTGCGGTGCGCGGGCTTCTCATTGCAGTGGCTTCTCTCATTGCGGAGCACAGGCTCTAGGCACACAGGCTTCAGTAGTTGTGGCTCGTGGACTCTAGAGCACAGGCTCAGTAGTTGTGGTGCACGGGCTTAGTTGCTCCACGGCATGTGGGATCTTCCCGACACGTGTCCCCTGCATTGGCAGGCGGACTCCCAACCACTGCGCCACCAGGGAAGTCCCTCACTGCATCCTGACAAAGAGTAACTAATAGCTTTAAGACAGTAAGTAAAAAGATGGAAAAGAAAAAAAAAAAAACATCTGGACAATGGAAATGATGATTCAATTACTTTTCAGGTTCTAAGGGTGTGGTTTGGGGTTTAGTAGGTATTAAATGTGTTTTGCATCTGAGCCTCCATGTGTGTCTCTGGTAAGAGAAAATGTCTCTTAATTGAACCTGAGAGGCAAATACAAACTGTCTTTAGTTTTACATGGTTTGACAAACGTGCTTTTCTAAACTGTGCGTCAGGTGAGATGTGGTTCTTTCTTGTCTACGTGGACACCCTGTTCTCCCCTCTTCGGCATGTCCAAAATGTTCCCCACTGTGTGTGTGACTTTGGGATGGCCCCCAGTGTGCTTTTTGGACTGGATCAGTGATTCCAACTTAAAGAAAAGAAAAAAGCAGTGGGGGGCTTGGTTTGACATGGCTTGTACAGAAGCCCACCAAACTGGAGCTGCTTGGGCTGAGGTGGGAGTGCTGGGCTGGGAGCCCGCCTTGTTTGGCCTCCTGGGGTGCCTCCCCAAGCCTCTAGGACTCTGAGGGGCCTTGTGCAGTGGCCACATGTTCACCAAGGGCCTAGCCCCCTGCACACATTGCAGCTCTCTCATTCTAAGTGCCCCCTCTGCCATGAAACCTTTCTAGTACCCCGGCCCACACAGATTTCTTCTTTTTCTGTGGCACTTTCACATTTGTGAGTACATCACACACTCTGGCCTATGTTTTTAAACTGACCTCGGTGTGGAGATTTGTCTTCCTTTGAAGCTGACATGTCCATGTCTTTCTTTTGGGAAGTGACTCAAAACTCACTTGGGAAGCCGAATGTAACCGAAAGAACTCCAGGAAATGGGGACACAAGCTTTGTTCACAGACTGTGGAAGTCTGGCCTCATCACACCAGGGCAGAGCACGGCCAGTGCAGACCTAAGGCCCCCACATCGGTCATCCTTCTCCCAGACCTTCTCACCCTAGTGCACACATTGGCCAGGCTGTGGTAGTTGGAAGGTCCTGGAAGATACCTGTGTGAGCTGGGTCGTGGCCTCGCCTTTAAGCATCACTGGGCCAACCAGTGATGACGGCATCCCCAGGAGGAAAAAAAGGCTGGGCCTATCACTAGTACCCCACCTGCCTTAGTCATTTCCTTACCACTGCTTTCCTAAATAGAGGGCTTTACAATTGTCATCCTCACTCTGGGGTTCTGTGTAAACTTCACTGGGCTTATAAACAAACTTCACGCGATGTGATTTCATTCAACACGGCATTGTCTAACGTGGGGCCTGACCTAGGACTGTGTAGGAAGGTTTTCTGAGGCTCATAGAGACATTGTGGTTGGAGCGTCACCTAGTGGTGGCAAAGAGTAGTGCTGGTCAGGAATGAATATAAGGAATATTTCCAAAGGGTGGATAGTAAGATAAAGAGCATTCAGGGGTCTTTGGTCTCCACAATTTCATTGAAAATATGCTTTAAAGCAAAATTATCCTGAACATAAGTTTTAGTCTTTTAAAAATGATTCCAAAGACAAGTCTGTGTCACCATAATGAATACTAGCTATTGTTATAGAGTTCTCTAAATGTAGGAGATTGGGAAAAATCTATAAGTTTTCCATCCCATTTAAGTTTCTATTTTTTTAAAATTGGTACATCCACATCCTCTGGGTTTCCCATGCATGTTTTAGCTGCAGGAAGATTTCCCTGAACCTGGAGATTTGGGACCCATGGAATGGGTACCACGCAGTATTACTTTAAAGGGTCTGCATTTGCTCACCCAACCTCACCAAACCTCTCAGCCCCAAGAGTGTCCAGCCTTATGTCTCATCCAGCTGTGGGTCTAGATGTGGTCAGTCCAGGTTGCATCTCAGCCCCTGAACGAATTTTGTAAGAATTTCTCTCTCTTTCACTGTCTTTGTTTTGTTTTGTAATTTATTTTTATAACGGGGTTTAGCTGATTTCCAATGCTTTACACCCACTTGATTCACTTACAGAGAGATATCAATAAATACTTTTTAAGATTAAAAAAAAAAGTTGGTACATCCAGAAATAATATACCAGGTAACCATTAAAGAGAAATAGGTTTATATATAGAACTGGCTAAGAGATATTAAAAGAAGGATGTAGGATGTAGAAAGTATCAAAAGAATGCTACAATTTATATGAGAAACACATTAGAAAAAATATATGTAAATTTGGTCTGAACAAAACTTCTGTTAGTAAAGTGAGAGACTGAATTATTCAGCTCCAAAGAACAAGGGACATTTGCTGCTTCGAGCCACAAGGTGTTCTCAGGTGACTTAGAACCTAACTAGTGCCTGAGGATCAATCCTTGTGATGTGTAGTGGTCCTACAGCGGCACCCCACTAAAACCATTAAGTAAATACCGCTCTTCCAGGGACACACAATATAAGGACTGATCATTTAGTGCTGTAAGCGCCCATGGCGTTTTTAAACTGTCACAGGGAGAAACTGAGACATTAGAAGAGTCTAACTGGCCCAAGGGTAACTCCCTGGGGAGCTAGACTCAGAAGCAGCTCATATCCGCTCCACCACACTGTCCTCAGAAAGCTGTTCCGATCACATCTCATATCCGAATTAGACTACTGAATTGATAATGGGAAATTGTGCCTCAAAGGCCAACAGACAGCCAACTCTGGGGATACCAGCTGGTTTTATGTATGCTTTCAAGTACTTAATTGAGAATTGAAAGAAATCCTGCCCTGAAATGGCCAAGATGGGGTTTTGGCCCTCCAAAACTGAATTTTGTGCACACAGAGAAAGCCAGCAGAAAGCAATTTCTTATCATGTCAGTCAGTCTCCTGGATTCCCTTCCTGCAGGGTCTGCTGGAAGCAAGAGTGGTAAGAATTTTTCTCTTTTCTAAAATTAGATTAGCCAGAGAAAATATTTGCAGAGCTAGCTCCTTGGACCCTTTGAGTTGGAGTCTTCTAAATTGTTAAAATTTTAGAGAGCGCTCATCTTAAAATACTTTACCTATTTTAATTGGTATGCAGAAGCCCCCAAAGGCTTCAAAATTCCAAAATAGCCTCATTGAAAGATTTGTTGTAGAAGGCTAATGAAAGATGAATGATATAAAAGGTACCTAAAACAAACAAAGTTTAAGGATGACATAACTACTGCTTCCCTCTGTCCTCCTTTATTTGAGTACTCATCCTAGTAATCCTCTGTCTGGGTTGCCTTTCTACTCTGAAGAGACTATTAAATGGTTACTTTAGAAATGGGACCACCTGAGGCTGTAGGCGAGAGGCTGTAGGTGAAACTATTCAGATCAAAGGCCAAACTGAGGGCCATAATTAAAGAATTTCTTAAACCCAGGGAGCATCCTCAAAAGTTTTTGTAAATGGATTACCAAGATGAGGGGCCACCAGTCTGACTAAACTCCTAAATTTAGCTGATATTCAGAGCCTGATGATAGAAAAAAAAAAAATTTTTTTTTTGGACCTCCTCTGAGCTAAAATGAGGGAAAGAAAAGCATTCCAACGTAGGTGAATTGGTATGTCATTCCTTTGATAACATTAAGGGGGTCAGCCAGTTCTTTGAGGAATTAAAAACAGCTATCCTTGTTTTACAAATCTAGTCTTTACAGGACTAGAAATGTGAATCGAGAAACAATCCACAGCCTACCAATCCTTTTACCACTCCCCAAACCTCCCCTACTTATTTTAAAAGGCCTTTAAGTATTAAGAAATGTCAACAGAGTCATCATCATTTAAGTGTAATACTTGTACCTAGGTTTACTAGAAATCAAATAAGATCTTATTATTCCTGTTATTAAAATTTGTCAGCAAGAAATATAAGTTGATAAGATGAAACTTTTAAGTAAATTAAATGTCAATGAGATAAGAGTTTTTAGGTGAACTCTTTAGGAATAATTATGTTTTAGGACTGTCTACTTAAAATATTTTCTCTAGATTTTTGGTAACTTGAAACTGCTAAATGAAGTTAAATGATGGGAATTCATTGAATATTCAGATCATTTCCAAATAAGATACTGGAAAATTAATTGCTAAACAAGTCTAAGTTTACCTACTTTTGTCTTATTAGAGAAAAACTGAGATGTTTGGGTTCCTTGGACATGTCTTATACCCCACTGAGGAAAGAAATTAGGTTATAGAAATTTTATAAGTTTGCCAACCAGAATGTGCTGATAAGACAAACAGTTCATAATTGCTTACTTAGTTTTTGCTAGAAACTAAGATTTTTTAAGGTAAATTAGTAAGTAAATTAGTAAGTAATTAGTAAGTAAAATATCTTTGTATCCAAGGAAAAAGAAGGTGTAAGGAATGGAAATGTTGTTTTTTTGTTAAGGGGAAAAGAAAGTAATTTTGTCCTAAAGCTGGTTATTTCTAAATGGGGAAGAAAATAAGGGACAAATTAATATGGATATAGAAAGTTGTAGGAGGTTTGTGAGAAATAAAAGAATCTTTAGAAAGGAATACTATGTGTAGTCAGGGCTAAGGTTAGAATAAATTTAAGTAAGTAAATTTTAATGTTAATGTGGTACAAAACCTGACTTTGGTTTTCTCTCTGTTAAGAGGACAAAGTTTTCTTAAAATATTGATCGACTTTTTTTTGGGGGGGGAGGATTTTATTTATTAAAATTTTTATTGGAGTATAGTTGATTTACAATGTTGTGTTAGTTTCTGCTATACAGCAATGAATCAGTTGTACATATACATATATCCACTCTTTTTTAGATTCTTTTCCCATATAGGCCATTACAGAGTATTGAGAAGAGTTCCCTGGGCTATACAGTAGGTCCTTATTAGTTATCTAGTATTAGTTTTATATATAGTAGTGTGTATATGTTAAACCCAATCTCCCAATTTATCCCCCCCTTCCCCCCTGGTAACCATAAGTTCTTTAACTGGTAATCTGTTATAATTTTCTTTTGAAATCTTTTATTGTCACTTTGATTAAGTGAATAAGTACTATTCTACAGTGACCCACGATACTATTTGACCAGGTGTTTTGAAACCTTTTTGATATTTTGACAAAATTTCCAAATATCAAATTCTAATTGACGTTCTTTTGACCTCTAGCTAATTTTGGGATGCTTCAGAGAGGACCCCTGAAGCATCTCAGAGAGAGGAATAATAAACTAATTATGCTTATTTACTATGTTAAATTACATAGAAAGCATTGTCAAATGAGTGGCGATAGGGCTTCCCTGGTGGCACAGTGGTTGAGCGTCCACCTGCCGATGCAAGGGACACGGGTTCGTGCCCCGGTCTGGGAAGATCCCACATGCTGCGGAGCGGCTAGGCCCGTGAGCCATGGCCGCTGAGCCTGCGCATCCGGAGCCTGTGCTCCACAATGGGAGAGGCCACAACGGTGAGAGGCCCGCGTACTGCAAAAATAAAAAAATTAAAAAAATAAATTAAAAAAATGAGTGGCGATAAACCTTCTTAGGTTATATTGTATAGGTAAATATTATTAAAAAGATATTCTAGAAATTATATGGAATTTCTAAAAATCTGATATGTCCTGGTAAAATGTTATCAGTTATAATTCTAGTTATTATCTTTTTTTTAACATCTTTACTGGAGTATAATTGCTTTACAATGTTGTGTTAGTTTCTGCTATATAACAAAGTGAATCAGCTATATGTATACATATATCAAAAATATGGAATGCTTCATGAATTTGCGTGTCATCCTTGCACAGGGGCCATGCTAATCTTCTCTGTATCGTTCCAATTTTAGTATATATGCTGCTGAAGCAAGCACTCTAGTTATTATCTTAAATGTTGTATTCACAGCATTAATCAAGTTTCTTTGTTAATTGCATTGTAATCAGATCTTTAACTGTGCCTTTTAAAGTGTTTTGTCATTTATGGACCATTATTGTTTTATTTTGTTGCTTTTGCAAAAAATGCTTCATCTTCAAGAAGAGTCAGAGAAATGACTTTTTGACAAGTACAGGTTTCTGATAACTTTCAGATCATACTGCTGAACTGGGTAAGAAATTAAAGAATTCTAATGGAAAACCTGATAGCTTCACAAAACTGTTAACAGAAGATTAAGATCAAGGATTAGTCACATAGGACTGAGTGAACTGATGAATATGGTATAATTTTTGGGTTTTGTCTGAAATATTACTGGTTTTAATCTGTGTTTTCCAGATATAAAGAAACCTTTCTCCTCAAGCTAATTATGACTTACAGCAGTTTGGTAAATTATACCTTTGTAAGTAGAATTGAAACATTTATCTTTTCTCTCTACCTGATTCCTCCAGAAATTGGAAACTCTTATGTTCCCAGCAGGCTTGTCATCAGGTGAATAAGAAAGGCTGCCTCCTGGCAGGTGCAGGAATCTCGATATTTTGGGGAACTCAAGAGAGGAATCCACCCAGATCTATAGATATCACAAGCAGAATCTGATGGCAAACCAGATTGGTGTGGTTTTCCTGGACTTGAGAGGCCTTTTAAAAGTTCAGTTTGAGATTTCTTATAAAAAGTTCCAGCACAGCCAACTTAAAAGAGCCTGTATGATCAATTACATTTATGTAAATGATCAGGCCAACTTTATTGAAACCAGACTTATTTTGCAAATAAGTCAGTCTTAATTTGGCTATATTTCGTAGAAATTAGGGCAATTTTAGAGGGGGAGAATTATAGTTCAGTGGACATTAAGTAGTAGTGTTACTGTTTTTTGAGGGTTTTTTGCTGTGTGTGTTTATTGCCTAAGACTCACTGCTCAGATGGCTCCTTGTTGCTCTGTTGCATTATTATAAAGTTTGTTCCTGAAGCTTAGCACAGTAATTTATCTTTGGATGAAGATCAGATGCCCCATGACCTGTAACCAGGAGATTATGCATCGTCGCAGCTTTTTCAGTATGCCACTCTTCCTCCCTAACTGCAGGATACAGTTCACTTTTAAAGGGGTTAAGGTGACAGCCTTCTAAGGATCTGAAGATGCAAGGAAAGGGCTAGATGGCAAACAGGTACACTTAATTTCCAATTATAAAATATTCCTGGTGTGAAATTTTAAAGTGATGGAGTTGGTAAGGCAAGGCTATGGTGAGGAATGTGAGGAAAGTTTTCTGGTACAGCAGCACTTGCCTAGGAGAGATAACAACTGAAGATGTGTTTCTTACAGCTGGCTCTGACCAGCTGAAGCTGATAAAGGACCATGAAATTGGAGAGACCCTGGCACACCAGGCTCTCAATGGTCCTAACTGAAGACTCTTCCTAAACAGTGAGCAGTGAGGTTTGGTTTAGCCAACTGTGTTTATTTCTTTTATTGAAGTATAGTTGATTTACAATGTTGTGTTAATTACTGCTGTATGGCAAAGTGATTCAGTTATACATATATATATATATATATACATTCTTTTTTTATATATATTCTTTTATATTATGGTTTATCATAGGATATTGAACATAGTTCTCTGTGCTCTACAGTAGGACCTTGTTGTTTATCCATTCTATATATAAAAGCTCACATCTGCTCACCCCAACCTCCCACTCCATCTTGCCCCCAACCCTGTCCCCTTTGGCAACCACCAGTCTGTTCTCTATGTCCGTGATTCTGTTTCTGTTTCATACGTAGGTTCATTTGTGTCATATTTTATATACATTCCACATATAAGTGCTATCATATGGTATTTGTCTTTCTCTGTCTGACTTACTTCATTTAGTATGATACTCTCTAGTTGCATCCGTGTTGCTACAAATGGCATTATTTCATTCTCTTTTATGGCTGAGTAGTATTCCATTGTATATATGTGCCACATCTTTATCCATTCATCTGTCACTGAACATTTAGGTTGTTTCCATGTCTTTAGCCAACTGTGTTTAGACCTGTGGATCCATTCTGTCCTCTCCAGAGAGATCCAGAGTACTGGATCTCAATCCTTAGTTAGCAATAACCACATGAAACCTGCTTCTGGCTAGCACTTTAAAAACTCTGTTTCCCTCTCAGTGAACTTCTACTTCATCACTAGCTTGTGTTCCTTCATCTAGCAAGTCAGTAGACTTAGCTTTTTCTTTTTACCTATTCATCTATCCATTCCTTCATCCATTGTCCATCCATGTCTTCACTTATTATTTATTAGCTCTGGTGGTCTTTGTTTTATTTGTTGACAGGCATAAATAAATTAGTATATGTAAAGCACTGATAAGTGATAGCTACTATTATCTTCTTCACTCACTGGTATCTTGCGTATATATTATAAGAACATGTCCCTGAAATATTTTAATTCTGTCTCTATTGGAAGCATACATGAATGAGTCATTGAGTTCAGCTGATAGAACGTTTCTAACCCAAGTTTGTAAGTGACGGTGTGGTGTTCAGGAAAGCCTCATTTGGCTTCTAGAAAGATGGCTGGGAAGATTTTAAGCCTCTTCAGTGGGAAAGAGGCTGACATATTCAGGTCTAAGTTCAGGGTCAGACACTGACGTTCGAAAGACTCTTCATTGTGATTCTAACTTATGAACTTTTGAAAATTATAACTGAACTCTTTAAGAAAACAGGGTTAAAAGGTAGTTTGTTGGTATATAAGCATCTGTAAGGCCTGTTTCCAAAGCTCAGCATGTGCCCACACGTGCCCACAGGTACACAGCCTTGGCCTTGCCCTGTAAACTCCCAGCACAGCACACAAGTGTGGGCCCTTGTTACAAAGGAAATGGCTCTATTTCTCAGAGCAAAGAGATATTGAGGACACTTCCCAGTAAGTGGTACAGAACAAGGCCCTGTTGTTTCCTAGACCTGCTGTTCTGTGTAACAGGAAGCTCCGGGTCCTGTCCCTGCCCACCCGGTCCATTACTGCTGCAGTGGAAGCAGCCAGTCCAGGCTCTCCTGGTGAAGGCCAGCCCAGAGCCGACACCACCCTCCTTTCCTACTTGCCTGGGCTGTTGTGGCACATGTTTGAACTGGCCAATGAGGAAAGGTCATGGGCAATTTTGAATCAACTGCCAAGTGCTGCAGAAACTTTAAGCACAGAAATGGACGGGGACCCTGAGGTCAAGACTCTAGATGCCACTGCCCTGCAGTCAGAGCACCTGCTTCTGCAGGTCAGGTCAAAGACCACTGGGGACTGCATGACAAAGATGGTAGTAGGGTCACTCAGAGCCAGCAGTCCAGGCCATCACAAGCCGGGAACCAGCTCTGCTTCACGTGTGAGTTACTCCTCTTCTCATTGTCCTTTTAGCTGAAGTGAATTTTTCACTTGGAATCTCTACTTTTGCCAATTCTCCAACTGGCATGGCTGCGGCTCCTTTCCCCAAACCAACACTGAAGAACCTGTAGAAGCAGGAAGGAAACATGGATTCTAAACATTAATAACAAACCACCCTCCCGCATTGTGCTTCTCCCTTGAGCTCTCATAGTACTGTCAAGAGAATGTCCTTTCCTCCCCTCGAAGTTCTCTGTCTTGCAATGAGTCCAAGGAACCCCAAAGCCCGCTTGGTTCAGTTGATTTCCACTGAGCCCCATCAGTGCTGATCTGGGGCCCTGTGGGTCGTGCCAGAAGTTGAACCCAGGCCCTGCTCTGTGCTGTGTGGTTGAGGCTCAGGGATACAAACTGTCCTGCCTGCGGCCCGTGACCGGTCCAGCAGTGGCTGTTAGTGATGCGCGGGTGGGGGAGAAGGTCCTCCTCCCCAGCCTTTTACTGATGTCACAGCTTTTTGTCAACATCTCTTTGGCGTACACACACACATTCACACACACGGCCATTACCCCCAAGGCATCCCCGTAGTTCAGGAAGACTGGCTTTAACCCCGACACACAGGCCCTCCCCGAGAAGGCCCTGGCCTGGAGCCTGGTCCAGTCCAGACTCCATTGTCCCTCACGGGCTTGTCTGCTGGCCTCCTAGGCAGCTGCTCTGACCCACTGATGTGTTCAAATAACAATGAACCTCAGAAGGGAAGGGGTCAGGGGCTCGATCTGTACACCTTCCACCAGATCTAGATGAATGCTGATGGCAGCCTCTGTGACCCCTTCCACCATGTCCTGTTTCACACTTCTTTACCAGGAGGTAAAGGCCTGGAGACATCTGCTCTGGAACAAAGATCTGTTTTAAGGGCTCACTGAGACATTCAAATGATCATTCCTTTTGTTAATTTTTCTTCACCAAACAATCCATTGCATGCATTGTCATTTTATATGTGTCTGTGGTCATTTTCAGACTTACTTTGTAGGAACAGAACAATTTTTCCAAAGAAAATTTAAAGAGGATCACAGTATTAAAAACACCAAAGTAGTTCTGTTCTGGCTGAAGCAGGGGGGTGACGCTGAGGGCTCTGCGCTCTGCTCTCTCGTCCTCCTGCTTTCCCCCTGCAAACCCCCTGTGCTCTGAGGACACCAGCTGAACAGTATTCACATCAAGCTTAGGATCTAGAATGAGAAACCCTGAGTGTGCGGCCATCAGTCAGGGCTCCTGGCTGTAAGCAGAAAAGGAGTTTATTACAAAAACAGTGAGTAGGTCGCCACCCCCCTGGGAGGGACAGAGGACAGGTTTGCAGGGAGCAGCCCCACATAACAACACCGTGAAGACAGTGCTGTGACTGGGCACAGGGACCACGGTTCACCCCACTGCCACCACTGAGCCTGCACACAGGGCCCTGCTGCTGGAGCTGCGGCCACGGGGCCCCTGGAGGGTCCATCTACCTAGGATGGAGCCTGCAAAGTCCTTGCTTCTTCACTCTTCCAGCTTCTGAGTCATGGTCTGGGGCGAGAGTGTCCCGTTGGAGGACGTTGTACCACGTGCCTGCACTTTAGCTTTGAGGAAGACTGAGAAAGTGGGTATTTGGCATTTTCAGCCTCTATTAATGCGAGATGGATCTATTTTAGGAGGTTGGAAATTCTCCAAAAGGAGAAGGAGGTTCAGATGCTAGGGGAGAAGAGGGATGACAAATGTCCACTGCAGTAGCTCTGGCAAGTTGCTTTACTTCTGAGCATCGTTCCTCTAGGAAAGACAATGGCCCTTCTAGGTCATCCATCCATCCATCAGCAAATGTTTCTTGAGAGCTGTTTATTTTTCTATTGTTTCATAACAAACTACCCCAAAGCTCACTGGCTGAAACAACCATTTTAATATATCTCATGATTTTGCGAGTTGGGAATTTAGGAAGGGCTTAGATTATCTGAGAGATTCTCTGCTCCATGTGGAGTCAATCGGGGTCCTTTGGGACATTCACAGGGTAGCCAGTCAGACCTGGAGCCTTCAGAATAGCTTCATCCATTTGTCTGCCTCTTTGGGATGGATGGCTGGGAGGCTGGGCTCAGCTGGCCTCATCTCCCTCCCCACGTGGACTCTCTGCATGGACTCGCCAGCAAGAGAGCTGGACTTCTTATGTGAACGCTCAGGGCTCCGAGAGACCAAGTCCTCCTTAAGAACCTGGAGCTGTCATAATGTCACTTACACTGTATTCAATTGGTCAAAGCAGTCTCAGCCTAGCCCAGATTCAAAAGGAGGAGAAATAGACTCTGTTTTTTTTTTAATTTTTATTTTTTTAAAAATCTATTTATTTATTTTTTGCGGTACGTCGGCCTCTTACTGTTGTGGCCTCTCACTGTTGTGGCCTCTCCCGTTGCGGAGCACAGGCTCCGGACGCGCAGGCTCAGCGGCCATGGCTCACGGGCCCAGCCGCTCCGCGGCATGTGGGATCTTCCCGGACCGGGGCACAAACCCATGTCCTCTGCATCGGCAGGCGGACTCTCAACCACTGCGCCACCAGGGAAGCCCTAGACTCTGTCTCTTGATCGGAAGTGTCAAAGAATTTGCAGCCATCTTTAATCCACAATAAGAACCAACTATGGGGCAGGCATATATAGGAGCAGGGCATACAAAAATAAATAAGACGTGGTCCTGCCTTCAAGATGCTCAGTCATAGAAGGTTACATGAAAAGCAAACAAATGAAAGCAGTAAATGAGATCAATGCGAAGATGCATTGTAGGTTGCAAAACAACACTAATATGAAGGATTAGCTCTAAAACCAGGATATAACAAACTCTTCTAATGCTCTCAAATATCAGAAATCATTTATTGACCAGTTTGCCAAGAATCAGGAACTCAGCTAAGAGTTTTCCTGGCATAACTGTCCCCAATTCTCAGGGCAACTCTACTGCTGCCACTTCTACACGGTAGAATCAATGCTTCTTGTTTAATTACACAACAGCTTTGGATCTTGCTTTATATCAGCACCCATCACTCTCTGCTCATGGAAGCTATTTAATAGATGCTTCTCAAGATAGCCACACAGGCTACTTAAGAAGAGATTTTCAGTTTACAGTCACCCACCCAGTTATTCCTTGAAGGCTTGGATTTCTCCCTCTCGTAATTATTGCTTTAATCTCCTGAGCCACGCAACAGCAAGTTTTCAGGCTACAAGGCTGAAAGAGTTGAAGACATATCTAAAGGTACAAAATTTAAGTTCTTACTGTGTAAAGAGAACTAGACAACAGACCACTTTGTGCAAATACAGTTTCTGCCTCAGAGAACACTCAGACAAGATTTTAAAACTGTACATTTACCTGATTGATAAAGTGACATGCAAAGGTAGACAAAATTAGATTGTAGGAAATTTGAAAAGTAAAAACACAAAAGAAGTTACTCATAATCTCATCATCCAAAAATAGTACTAGTGGGCTTCCCTGGTGGCGCAGTGGTTACGAATCCGCCTGCCAATGCAGGGGACATGGGTTCGAGCCCTGGTTCGGGAATATCCCACATGCCACGGAGCAACTAAGCCCGTGCGCCACAACTACTGAGCCTGTGTTCTAGAGCCCGTGAGCCGCAACTACTGAAGCCCGCGTGCCTAGAGCCCGTGCTCCGCAACAAGAGAAGCCACCACAATGAGAAGCCCACGCACCTGAAGGAATAGTAGCCCCCGCTTGCCGCAGCTAGAGAAAAGCTCACACACAGCAACGAAGACCCAATGCAACCAAAAATAAATAAATAAAATTTATTTTAAAAAAAATTCTAAAAAAAAATAGTACTGTTAACATTTTGATTGATTTTCTTCTGGGTATTTATTTATTTACTTATTCATTTTCACTTACTGAAAGTAACAAATTTCATTTTTTAAAGGGCAGTTTTAGGTTTACAGAAAAATTGAGCAGATAGTAAAAGTATTTCCCTTCTATCCTCCTTTCCTGTCCTATTCCTAACATTCTGCATTAGTCGGCACAGCTGTTACCATTGATGAAGCAATTTTGAAACACTTATTAACTAAAGTCCATCATTTACACTAGGGTTCACTCCCTGTGCCGTGCGGTTCCATGGGTTTTGACCCATGCATAAGATCGTGCATCCACCGTGACTGAGTCACACCGATTAGTTTCCCCATTTTCTTTTGTATTGTCAGATCCAACCAGAATACACTTTAGCACGCAGCTGTTCTCTGTTTTTCACGTCAGAGCCTAACAAGCCTTCCTTTACCGTATTGCCCTCTGCCTCTGCACGCCGATAAACTCAAACACCATAGGAGGCACCAGCCTACAGGTAACCATTCCCCTGCATTAATACTGTGGACGGGTTCTTCCCTCATCATATGGGATCTTTAAAAATCGGTTCGTGGAAATAGCTTTCCACGATCTAGATAACATTCAAGGAAGAACAAACACAACAACAACAAAAAGGTTTAGGAAGAAACAGCGCTGTGTGGCGTCCCCCAGCACCTCCCAGACAAAAGGCTTCCGTCTGAGGCTCGTGCTGAGCGCCAGTTTCCTCGTGGCTGCCCGGAACCCGCAGCGGGGGATGGGCCTTCCCTGGAGGCCAGGGAAGAGGGGGTTGGCCGGCTCTCCGCTTCCTTGCTTCTCCGGGAAGGACTGCGCCCCAGCACCACTCCCCCTTCATTGCCATCCATCTGCGCCCCTCGGAGCCTTTAGATGTAAACCCGGCACTATTTTCTTTCGCCTTTAGGACTGGTTGGCTTCGTGGGAAGATGAGCAGTGGCGTTGGTGGAAGTGAACTCGGGCCGTGTGGGACGGCTGTAAGGGACATGCCCGTCAGATTACCCGACCAGGTCAAGCTGCTTTCCGGGAAACTTCAAACTGTGGAACGCTGTCCGGAAAGTTTTCACCGGAGGGCGAAAGCCTGGCAAGGTCCTTCTGCCAGCTGGCATGTAAAAGTGTGCGCCAGGATTAATGAGCATAATAGTACTTTGTTGTGGTGGTGGTGGAAGTGATATAACCCTGACGCTCTGCATCTGAAGACCCCGGAGCCCGTCCGCACGGCCTCCTTCACCGCTCATGTTAGCCCACAGCTCAGCGCCGCGTTCCTACAACGCAGTGGCAAGCGCGGAATCCCCGAAGTCCTCAGAGATGGCGCCGCCGTCCGTGGTTCCTTGCGTGTGTCACGTGTTCCACAGCTGGTATGTGCCAGAACTGGACGCTGTCTCCGGGACAGCGCTTTCCTCATCCCTCACCCCCGCCCCGCACTTAAGAATGGGCCAGGCCTGCCCCTCACACCCGGGTGCATCCCATCCAGAGATGCCTGTGCAGGCTCCACCCGTGGGGCCCCTCCTGGCACCAAGAGTCCCCCTGAGAGGCCTTGTTTGTTTTCGCCGCCAGAGTCCAGTCTGTCCCCTGACCTCTGACCCAGAACTATTTGTTCCAACCATTCCCAGCCTGTTGCCCTGGCTCAAAACAAAGTGGATGAAAGGTCTTTCCTCAAGCCCTGCTTTCACGCTCAGGGGGTCAGTGAAAATGAGTGGTGTGGTCATGTGGTTGATGAATCATTTTGGCCTTGAAACGAAGAGTAAAATACACTCTAGTTCAGGGCCTAGTAGGGCGTTGACAGCTGAGAGGCGGTAGAGTAAACGATAGGAGCACAGTCTTTGGGCCAGAGGGACCTGGGCTTGAGCCCGGCTTTGACTCCTCTGTGTTGTGTAATGTTAGGCAGACCTCTTAACCTCCCTGGGCCTCAGTTTCCTCATCTGTAAAACAGGGCTGATCATAGTGCATCTCTTATACAGCGTTTGTGAGGATCACATGAAAACAACAACAACAAACCCCACCAAGGTAAAGCACTTAGCCTGCTGCCTGGCCTAAGTAAGCTGTCAAGACACTGTAGTTCTTTTTATTCAATCGCCAGGAAAATGCCGAAGAATCCACGTGTTGTGTCACTGGTGTCCCTAGCACTGTCAGCAAACACTTCCACGTTGCCGAAGTAGCAGCACCCTTCATCCAACACACCTTTGCTTTGTCTTTCAGGCCTCCTGCTTCCACAGATGCTCATGGGTTTAGGTCAGTAACCTCTTAGGCCGGGAAAGTTTTCCTCATGATTGTGACATAAGTGAGTACAGCTCTGAAGAGCCAAAGAGGTTCTGGCAAAGACCTGCACAGGCCATGAGTTTCCTGTGAGTTTCCCACTACCAGCCACTTGGAAGCCGCTGAGGTTTGATTGCAGACTTCTCCTTCCCACAGCTGGCTGCAGTTTACTTTACCTCGGAGTCCGCCCTTGATCTCTTGCACGCTGACAGCCAGTTCTGTCTGGCTGGGGGATTGTGACAGCCTTTGTTTCCATGCGGGCAAAGTCTTTTGAAAAGGGGAAAAGCTCGTTAGTTAGCTGTCATCCTCAAACGTGGTTAAGTTATGAGTAATTCTAGGAGAGCCAGGGAGCTGGCAGCCCATTAGGTTGAGACTTTCATCTCCTTGTACAGAGTAGTGGGAGATTAACTGGGATATTGTATGTAAACGTTTCTGTCAGCTGTGGAATTGCTTAGAAATCCAGCAAGGAGGGTGACCACGATATCACTTTCCCTACCTCTGGGAGGTCGGTAGAGACACTCCTGGAATATGCAATCTCGCTATACCTCCACACGTGTGCACACACACCACCCACATTCTGTGGTGAGGAAGGGATGGCGTGTGGCCTTAAGGGTTGGTTTGGATAAAGGGTGCATATTTCTGCTAGTGTTTTCTTTTTTTCTTTTTCCAGTCAGGCCTGGCCGTGGCCGTTGCCTCAAAGCCAATGGCACCGACAGGACTTTTCGGTCTCCTCCATCAACTCCAGTCCGCTGCTCCGTCACTCGGCTTCCAGCAGGTGGCGCTGCTTCCCGCGTGGGCCTGGCCCGCCTGCCTTCGCTCCGAGGAAGCCAAAGAGATGCCGGGAAGTTGGGAAGTGGGTCCTCGCGCAGGTCGAGCTGCCGCCGTGGCAGACGCAAATGATGACACACCGGCTTGACGAGGGCCTTTGTCAGAAACCATGGGGATCTGGCGTTTCCGCACAACGGAAAACAAAGTGCTTCTGCCAGAGTTGACATTTGCTCACCATTGATTCCGGCGCATTTACAGGCAGAATGAGTTCGTGTGAGATTGCAGGACCTTGCCATGAGTCAGATTCACTTTCTGTAAATCAGAATCAACATTACACTTCCCCTCACTTTGGCCCATTACTTGAACTTTTAGGTCACCGTCTGTATTTGTATTAACTGAAGAAATTCGGGTATTTCATAAGAACTTTTTTTTTTAAGGGCAAAACCAGCTTAGGGCAGATTGTAGTTTTGAGATTTTTGTTGCTCTTAGCTCCAAAAATAGGTTGGCCTTATATATTATTTACATATTCAGAAGTATGCCATGTACAAATTCAAGTGAAACTTGCAAAATATTTTCTGGCAGGAAGCCCAGGAGGGGTTGTTCAGGGGGACAATGGTGCCTAGACCAGGCATGGGAGCAAGACACATAGGTGAGGAGACACAGGCGCAGAGCTTTTTTTCAACACCTAGGAGAAAATGTAGACAGCTGGAGTTGATCTGTTCTTAGGGTTATGGCCGAATTTTGATACTGGGGGAAAGAGACAAGATGGAGTTAAAAGTGGAGAGAAACAACAGACCTGGGAGGGTTCGAAAGGGTTTGAGCAGGTGAACAAGAAGGAGCCTGAATAATACCCTGGATTTACATCAGGTGAAGCACCTGAAGAGGTTTAACTTGGGAGGAGCTGGGGGCACGGGAAAGCTTTTCATCGGCAGGAGAGGGTTGGGAACAGCCGCTGGCCTGGACTTGAAGGTACATCAGGGAGCGCCCCTGGGCCTTGCAAAGGTGGTTCCCTTACCCGCCTGTCCAACAGGCTACTCCTGACTCTTCTCTGCCATATTTAGAGGGAAATACATCCCCAAGAAATTCCCTGTATCCTCGTTCCTAGTTTTAGCTAATTGTTCCCCCCAGGATATTTTTCTATTGATATCCAATCCCCTTATCCACCTTGTGAAACCTCAAATCTC
This sequence comes from Aethalodelphis obliquidens, assembly GCF_003676395.1. Lineage (NCBI taxonomy): Eukaryota > Metazoa > Chordata > Mammalia > Artiodactyla > Delphinidae > Aethalodelphis > Aethalodelphis obliquidens. The sequence goes on along the minus strand of NW_020837948.1, from coordinate 40,355,294 downwards.
ATTGTCTCCTAAAAGTTCTCCTACAGATATCTCTATGCCTGGTTGAATTTTTTGTGCTTTTCTTGGTATATACTATTATTATTATTTTGGGGGCCTTTTATGTTTTTACTGGGAAAAAGGATCTTTGGAGACCAGAGAAGGCAGGAAACAGTCTGTGGCCTTTCTTGAGCTCCCTTTTCCTTCCAGACCTCTCGGGCGGGCGGGTGGGTGGGAGGCGGTGGTGTCTCCAGCTGCCCTGCTCACCTCTTGCTTTAGTAGGATTGGGTGGGAGCCGATGGGAGGGATATGAGTACACACAGCACTTTTCAGACACAAGGATATGGACGTCTCAGGTGAGTGAGCAAACAAAGAAATAACCCCAAATACTTGGAAAACCAAGTCCAGCAGAGTTTAGCTTTACCCAACTAAACTCACCCCCAAGCCCAGCCCTCAGGGCACACAGGAAGAGTGATGCTCCTATGGGTAATATATTCTCATGAATGTATGCAGCCTTAGGAGCAATTCTTGGCTTGTAATAGGAATTCTACCCTTTTCTTCTTCACTCAGAGAAACATATTGGGATTGAAGAAAATGAAAGAATTCTCATTCTTTATGAGTGTGTTTGTACATATGTATTTTATGTGAGAGGGGAAAAATGCAGACTGACACTTGGCTAAGTAGATTATGATTGATCCCAATGCATCAGGGCAGTAGAGAACAGTCAGACCACACACACACACACACACACACACGTTGTCTATTCCACATCATTTTGGAAATGGGGAAACTGAAACTCCTAGAGGGCTCAAATAAACCTCCCGGGACCATGGTATGTCAGAGGTGCAACTATGTCTTCCAATTCATGCCTTTAAACTTTTGTCTCTTATCCTTTGCAAGGTGGCTGGGACGACCAGGCGCTGGCCTAAGTGCCTCATTCCATTTTCAGAGGAGCTGAGGTCAGGTGCCCCCCTACAATTCGAGAAGGCTTGCCGAGCCGACGCCGCATTCCCCAGCGCTCAGGTGAGTGTTCTTTTCTGGGTGATGGTGCCTGATGAATCTGGCATTTGTGAAACGCATAGGCCGAGAGGCTGGTTGGACTCTTGCTCAATATTCTCAGGTTGACAGCATTGATTTTCTGTAATTTGAGAGGAGTGTGGCATGTCAGCCAGGCTTTTATCATGCACCTGTCTTCTCTTCCTGAGGATTGTTTGCATTGTGGAGATTTCCTGGTGATATTTTTAGTGTCCGATTCTCCATGGTTTCTCATTTCCAAGTAACTGTGGCCATGTTTTAGTGACTCGTACAGATGTCCCTGATAGAACTGATGACTGTTGACTGGGAAGCCCAGGGATTGTCCTACAGCTCGCGTTATTGGTTTCAGCTGATTTTTCACAAGTTTTCAGATAGCTTACCTTCCAGAATTACAGATTTTCATTAGCTACCGTTCTTCATGCTGAATCAGAAAAAGGATATATTCTGGGGTAAAGCAAAGGGGATGGGTGCAGCAAGTACTGACACACCATTTTTTCAGTGGTCTCCTCTCCCTGCTGCTGCTTTCATGCCAGCTGTAGTTCCCCAAGCCCTGCATCTTTGGTCAAGACCACGTGGGGAAATAGCTGAGTCACACGTTTCTGCTTCTCTATAATTACAACTTTTATCACCTCATCTGACATAGAAAGGGTGTTGGTTAGAAATGATATACACATTAGGAATAAGCTCTTTAGAAACAGCAAAAAAAAAAAAAGAGAGAGACAAAAACAGAAAAAGAGCTTTCATGGCATTCATAATGTGAAGGGTTTTTTTGAGTCTGGAGCTAAGGTTATGAAGAGACAGAGGAGTCATCATCCCTTCTTACCCCTACAATCATGGGAACAAAAACATCTAGATCCACAACACTATACATTTTCCATTCTCTCAACACATCTTGTAGTGATTTTGTTTCATCTCCTCAGCACATGTGCCTGGCTCACATACCATGGCAGCTACCCTCCCCGTCTCTTCTCCCACCTTCTTTGCTGTCCTCACTGTCACTCAAGACTATTCAAAATCACCTTCACTATGAAATCTTCTTGTCCCCCCAGTAGATACCCCTTTCTACTATATTATTTTGCTATTGAAACTTAAAAAGCAATGTTCTCAGGTCATTCTCCACGTCCATCACATCTCCAACAGATTGGAAGTTCTTGCAGAGCGGAGGCAGTGTCTGCTAACTCCTTTTTATTCTTCTTGTGCTTCTTCGTTCCACAGGGTAGTCTTCCGTATGAGGAGCATCTGATCTCAAATCTCTCTCGTTTCCAACTTAGACCAAAGTCAAGTGCCCTCCCTGCCAAGCTAAGAACAGAGCCCCCTTTCCAAGTGCACATGTGAACCGTCCCTCCGAATAGCCAGGGCCTGCAAACTAATTAGGTTTCCTCTCCTTCCTCTACCCAAATATGACCTTGCCGATACCATCTCCTATTAGATGACAGATGCGGGTGTTTTTATTGCATGGTTGCCATTTGCCACATGCTTCCTGGACAGGTTTCCAGGTAACCTTAATGGCTGTGCTTCTGGGGAAGGAGGAGGAGAAAATAACTCACCTCTTCAGTAAGTGGTTTTAAAAATATAACAGCATTTACAAGCTTTTAAAGAGCAGCTCTCTCTCTCCTTCCAGCCGCTCAGGCCTTGTTTGCTTTGTGATAGGAGCCCCCCGTAATGCTTGGCAACCTCTGACTAGGACAGGGGGCAGATTGAAAGACCAGAAGATTGATTTTTCTGTGGAGGGCTTTCCATGAGGGGCATGGGAGAGCGATCTTTTGGGGAAGCAGTGGTCAGTGAGGCTTACTTCTTCATTTGCTCTTCATTCGTGTGTGAGGCTGAACACACTCTTTGTCTCAACAAGCGAATCCCAAACCACAGAGGGGAGCAGTCTATCCTGGAGGTCCTGAGACGACCGGGACCTGAAGGGTAAGAGGCTGGGGCTGTCACAGCCTCTCCTCCCATTCGCATTTCCATCCAAAACTTGCAGGGGAAATGTCCCCAAATTGCTTGGTGTTCTGCTTTGATGTGGCCACAGTGTGGCCACCCAGGCTTACTTTGGTGCAGCTGGATCCCGTGGATCAAACTAGGCCTGACTGTCCAGTTTTGGAAACTGGGAGGCATTTTCCCCTCTGCCAGAGCTTGGGCTTACCTTCCCCAGAGCACTGAGCAAAAACCTCATGTTTACCAAATCCCAGCCTCATGATCTCTTCCTGTCAGGGCAGGAGGAGAAGAAGTAGGCACATAATATCAAGTAGACCTTGCAACTTCTGTCCCTTCATTTCTGCCCAACATAAAGTTACAAGGGAAAGAATAGGTAGAGGTGGGGTGTTGGGGGTCCGGGGATGGATCGGTTGTGTGAAAATGTAATTTTAAAATTCTCACTGCAAATCAAATCATTAGGTCTTCTGCATATAGTTTTATTTTTTCAAAACTATTCTTAAATTAAAATTTTAAATCTACACTATACTTTAAATGCTCTGGACAATGTACTGAGGTTTTTGGTTTGTTTGTTTTTTTAAGAAATGCTGTTGTGAGTCCTCTGAAAGATGTACATTCTCCACCTGGTTTACTTTTTGTGCAGATTTATACATCAACATATCAAAGCTTTTTAAAAAATCAAACACTCACACAATATTTTACAATATCCAATAGTTGCTAAATCCACCCCGAATCTTTTTTTTTTTTTTTTTTTTTGCGGTACGCGGGCCTCTCACTGTTGTGGCCTCTCCCGCTGTGGAGCACAGGCTCCGGATGCGCAGGCTCAGCGGCCATGGCTCACGGGCCCAGGCGCTCCGCGGCATGTGGGACCTTCCCGGACCGGGGCACGAACCCGTGTCCCCTGCATTGGCAGGCGGACTCTCAACCACTGCGCCACCAGGGAAGCCCAACCCTGGATCTTCTCTAGATTGCTTTCACCCTTTGGTGTTGCGTCGAGCAGAAAACCACTTAAGAACAGCATCTGCTGCCCATCCGAGTTCACTCTCATGGACATAGAGGTGGTGGGCTTTTCCACCTTGCTGTGCAGACTGGTTTTCAAGGTTTAGGGAGAGCTTGGTTACATAGCACCTCCTAGGTCTTAAAATAAAAAATATCATTTCTCCAAAGAAGGTATACAGATTGCCAACAGACACATGAAAGGATGCTCAACATCACTAATCATTAGAGAAATGCAAATCAAAACTACAGTGAGGTATCACTTCACACCGGTCAGAATGGCCATCATCAAAAAATCTACAAACAATAAATGCTGGAGAGGGTGTAGAGAAAAGGGAACCCTCTTGCACTGTTGGTGGGAATGTAAATTAATACAGCTACTATGGAGAACAGTATGGAGGTTCCTTAAAAAACTAAAAATAGAACTACCATACGACCCAGCAATCCCTCTACTGGGCATATACCCTGAGAAAACCATAATTCAAAAAGAGTCATGTACCACAATGTTCACTGCAGCTCTATTTACAATAGCCAGGACGTGGAAGCAACCTAAGTGTCCATCGACAGATGAATGGATAAAGAAGATGTGGCACATATATACGATGGAATATTACTCAGCCATAGAAAGAAATGAAATTGAGTTATTTGTAGTGAGGTGGATGGACCTAGAGTCTGTCATACAGAGTGAAGTAAGTCAGAAAGAGAAAAACAAACACCGTATGTGAACACATATATATGGAATCTAAAAAAAAGTGGTTCTGAAGAACCTAGGGGCAGGACAGGAATAAAGACACAGACATAAAGAATGGACTTGAGGACACAGGGAGGGGGAAGGGTAAGCTGGGACGAAGTGAGAGAGTGGTATGGACATATATACACTACCAAATGTAAAATAGCTAGTGGGAAGCAGCTGCATAGCACAGGGAGATCAGCTTCGTGCTTTGTGACCACCTAGAGGGGTGGGTTACAGAGGGTGGGAGACACAAGAGGGAGAGGATATGCAGATATATGTATATGTATAGCTGATTCACTTTGTTATACAGCAGAAGCTAACACAACATTGTAAAGCAATTATACTCCAATAAAGATATTAAAAAAAAAGTCAATCTCCATTTCATGTAGTGGGTCTTTTGGGACCTAATTAAAATATGCACATAAGTCTTTCAGGAGACATGAGAGGTAAGAGTCATGCACTGTTTTACATATGTGAAGAGATAACCTTGTATATTGTGGTGTTCATCAACTCCATGAAAATAGATCGTGAACCACCACCAAAAATATCATTTGGCTTTGAAGACTGAATGTACTGGGTTTCTACAATTTCCTTAGGTTTTTGGGGTGGAAAGGTGGAACCAGAGGAGGTAAACAGTTCATATTAAGGCAGATTGAGGCTCAGCAAGTCCCAGATTTCCAGCAGGACTGAACTCCCTGAGTCACATCAACTTTGGGTGGAAATTCACTGGGGGGTGGGGGAAGCAAAAACCAATCTGTCAGACATGAGAAAGCAGGGCCTGATGATGGCTATAGGGTCCCTACAAATCAAAAATATTAAGATTCATTCTCCCTCAGCACACGTAATTCAAAATAAAGACTACTCCAAGCCACAACATAAGTGTAAAAGAGTCTCCTATGGTAACTACCTGATTGATTAAAATATTTTTAAGTGTTACTTTCTCTCTCTGTTGCTGCACGTCCTTGGTCTGCCTGTTAGCTACCTTAGCACTCCTAGTGAGGTGGGGAAGGGCGGCTATGGAGATGGTCATTTGAGAGAAGGAAGGTGCGAGGCTGGGGACAGCTCGAGAGCAGTGTTCTTGTCCAGTCACAGGGCAAACAGAATAAAGAGACACACCCAGCATGAACTCTAGAGTGGGTGGGTTTCAAAATGTATACAACGGTTCCTTGTAGGTCCCAAGCACTGGGTACTTAGTGTATGATTTACACACATTTTCTGGCTGGAAGGCTGGAGGCAAACAGACAGCTCATTAGGAAAATAACTGAAGAGCTAAATATAATGGAGGAAGTAGGCAGCAGATCCCAGGCAGATGAGCACGGCTCACAGTCCTTCATGGGAGAGCAGAGGCCAGGCCAAACCAATGCGTCTGTCCCTCAAAGGTCAGTCATTCTAGGGCTTTGTCAGACTAGGAAGGGAAAGGAATGTTTTCAAAGGGCCTTTTGTGGAACACACACAACTCTGGCCCCTGAGATTCAAATCAGGATCTGGAAACCTGTGTAGGCTTGTATGCAAAATGCTTAGAAACCAGCCAGGGCCCACCATCCTTTTTTTTTTCCCCCCTTTTCTGTTTATGAGCATTAAGGTTTCCCTGTAGTTGGGGAAGAGATCACTAAAAAACAAGATACAAATAACCAAAACCTGAAGTTATTCCCTTATTTTTGTATAAAATCAAAGAATGCCACATAATATTTTTTGTTAGATGTTATTCAGAAAACTATATAGGAAATATATTTTAAAAATTCAAGGCATTATTATTTGTATCATAGATCATACTGCTTAGTGGGTAATGCAGTTATAATTATAAACCAAACCTATGAATATATCAGCAATAAACTTGTTAAAAATTGAAATATAACTTAAAGTAGATTCTCAATTGTTTTTGACCTCTAGTTTCTTTTGCTGGATCCTATCTTCCATGTACATTATCATTTCTTTCTTTTCCTTAGAATGGCCAATAATGCTTCTCAGTCCTTTTCCATCTTCAACGAGTACTATAAACATTAGGAACTCTCTCAAGAAAACGTGGGATTTGTGCCTATGTTTACAATTTTGCGCCCCCCAGTGCCATTTAGTTTTCAATCAGCACACAGTTCTTGTTTGTCTTATTTACTTGGTTTTCCTAGATCTGCACCCTCAAGGGCTCTGGGCTCTTCAGATTTTGTGTTGTGAGGAGAAGCCCATGCCCCAAGGGTAGAAAGCTTAGCCCCCTTCCCTGGCTGGTGCCCCACTTTTTAGTCTGGGGCCTATGGGTTTTCTGAGATTCAGTTTTTGTAACTGTTTACAGAGTTGTTTTGGACATTGAACAAAATAATGACTATAAAAGCTCTACTCAAATGCAAATTATGTGTTATTATTAGTAAAGTTTCTATTTTATTCCAAGACAGAGGAACAGTTGTAGTCATTCATTTGGTATTTCTTTTATTCCTGTCACTTGTTTTACATGTTTTCCCCATCTATTTCTGTCCACGGTTCTCTTCAAATTTCGTCAGTTTAGAATGCTATTGTCATTATTGAGTCATGATGCTGAGTCAGCCATTGAGAATATGAATCAGCTGAAATTAAGGGAAGAAACTTCTCAAGTCCAGTAGGACCTGACTATATGGAGTCAACTTCTGCTGAAGACAAAGAACCGTCTTGCGTTGTAAAATTCTAAGTAAAACTGTAAGTCAGAGTAATAAGCCAGAACTTCTAGGGCAAAGGACTAGGGAACTCAACAGACAATGAATAAAGAGTCAGAGGAATTTACGAATAGCTGCAGAGGGCAGTTTTGAACCTGCAGGCCTAGTAACCTATAATCACCCTTGAAGACAGGAATATTGTAATCTCAGCGAGCTGAATAAAGGAGGCTAACCAGTGAATCAAGCCTATAGTTACGCAATGGCTTGCCTTGCAGTTCCGAAAGCTTGCTGACAATAGGTTCTCTTTCTCTTCACCCTTTCATTGAAATTTCTTGACCCAGGAGGGTCGAACACCTGGTAGAAGCCCATGCCTAAATCAAATTCCGTAAACATTGGTCATTATCGTCCACCATGTTTCAATTGTGATTGATGTATTCATAAATCAACAATTCACATTTGTCTGTGAAACCCTAGTGCAGAGAGTCTCAATCTTTGATTTTAAGCCATAGCCCCTTTGGAAGTCTGGTAGGGCCTATGGACCACTTCTTAGAATGATGTTCTTAAAAGTATAAAACAGAATTCATAGGATACTAAGGAAACCAATTATACTGAAGAATAGTTATCAAACATATAAAAAATGAGTGATAAAGTAACATAGTTGCTTCTTAATACATGAAATAAGATGTATTGGTGGGTTTAGTAAGTACTGTACCTTCAAAGTAGTGATGAATGTTAATGGTATTTCAAGGTATTGACAACAATGGTTGGTGACAAAGTCACAGGTAACTATTATGCTTTGTTGCCTATCTTCATAATTGAAAGAAATACTAAATTTAAGTTACAGGTTAGTGAAAATAAATGAGTGGGTCTTTCTCCCATCCAAATATATAGATCCCCGGAATACCATCTAAGAGCCCCCTGGGTGTCTGTGGACCCAAGGTAAGCACTCCCACCAGGGTGGCTTCTTTGCTTCTGGTCCAAAGGACAGGCACATGGATTATGATGAACAGCATTACTTGTATCTTCTTGGTGTATCTACATATAAACCCAACTTTCACAGCTTCGCTCCAAATGGCATTCTTCTGTTGAATGGCAAGAAATAAAGGTAACATTCATTTGGAAACTAGAGGCAATGTATACTTGTTTTGTGCTTTTGCTAAGGTGACCAGATATCCCTACAACAGCTGGTCAAGGTTTTAGAGCACGTGTCCAAATAAACTTTTAGAGTCATCTTGACTTTATGTGAGGGTTTCCAGGGCCCTTAGGGAAGCCAAGAAGGCTAATAAAACAGTGGGCTAACAGCAAGATAAAGGTAAGCTAAGGCCCACATTAAGATGTGACAGAGAACAGGAACAGAAAGAGGCAAGGAATGTTTGGGCTCAGGCGTCAAAATAAGCCCAGGTGGGGCTGTTTTGTACAATTTCAGCCCCAGGTCCCAGGCCTGGGGCAGCCACACGGTGTGGGCCAAACAAGGTGTTTTTACTAATTTCACAGTGAACACTTTTTCAGTCACTCCCCCACATGAGTAAAAACAAAAACAAAACCTACTATTTTAGTTTGGGGGAGCTAGTTTTATTTTAGGGGCTTAAAGGAAGCAAAGAAGGTACTGATGTCCACAATGAAGCAATACTGATACAGAATGTATGCTTCAGGAAGCAAAAGGATTTAACAGATCTTAGAAGTAATATACTTTAACCTTTCAGTGACATAGGTTTTAATTTTGGCATCATTTTTTTCTAGGAGATGTTGCTACAATGTTTTTCTTTTAATGTGTACAACTTTTGCAGTAAATTGTATTGGCATCAGCCAAATTACATACATGTGTACATACATGCACACATACATGTATTATATGTGTATGTGTCTGTGTATGTAGATACGTATAGTTTTGTTTTTGTATGTCTTATTGGCTAATACCTGGAGAAAGAAGCATCCCTTTTAGAAAATAAAGGATAGTAAATCAAAGGGATGATACCTGTGTGCTCATGTTTACTTACTCATTTGTTCCTGAGTCACACAGTATTTCCAAACAAATGTCTGAGGTTGCGGCACATCCTTTGATAAACGTTGAGTCAAAACTGGATGAGGGAACTGCTATGAATAGAAAAAAGGGAATTCAAGTTGTATGGTAGGTTTAGGAAATGTGGAAATGAGATCATATTCAGAGAACAAAAAATTTACTTCTGAAAATAACTGCGTTTCTGAATACCGTATCATCTAACTGGGGGACAGTACTCTGGGTGATGGAGGAACTGCCCGTGTCTCTGGGAGATGGACTTGGTTGGCTGAAGGCAGAGGTCTGGGAGCAGCTGCTGCTCCTCTTGAGAAGTGGGAATGCCAAGGGGGCAAGGGGGCAGCTTTCCAGGTTGGCCTCGCGGTTATCTGTGCCCTTCGTTCAGTGCATGTCTTTCATAGCAGTCTGAGTGTGCCCTGTGGCATTCTCAGACTTCCTTTTGGTTTCTATGCTTCTGAGAAGTGGCGTAGTCTCAGTCTGGTCCCAGCTCAGAAACTCTCCAGCCACGCTAATACCATTCTCTGCATGTGGGTGTGGTGACACTGGCCCTTGGAATCCTCTCATTTTCCATCCCCTTTCACAGAAGGATAATGGTTAAAGTCCCAGCCATGGTTCTATCCAGGGATGTGGTCTCAAAATTTAACTATAGGAAAAATACCACCATGAAGTTTCCCTAGAACTCATCTTTGCAGTGTCTTGAATGGAATTGTGAAACATTTGGGGTCCTTTGCTCCCAATAAAAACGTGTTCCCTGCTTTTCTTTCAAGAAGCCATTTCCTTCCTGGAATATTTTTAAAAAACACACTGCACACAGTGTTCTGGGAGCTGCAGGAGGATTAAGAATGACCTTTAGCCGAGGAACCAGGCAGCACAACTACAGGAGATTTTGACCTATTTTCTTTTTTATGTGTATAATATTGCACCTCTATGGAAAACACTGGCGAGGTTCTAAACCAGCCTCAAGCAGATGCTAAATATTCTCAGAGAGATGGCCTTGAATTGGTAGATAAATTGTCTAAATACACACCAGGGTAAGCCCAGTTCCAATCTGTTACAGGCACGTCCCATTCAAAGGAGGGGTTGGGATTTCTTTTAAAAGGACAGAATATAAGATAAAGTTATAAAGTTATAAAGTTATAAAGATAAAGTTACATTATGATAATACCATTTCCTTACACCAGCTATTACTTGACAGTTTGAGGAACACTTTCATGATTGTCTCATTTGATCTTTTTAGAGATAAGGTTAACAGAGCAATGATATAGTTGCGTTATACAATTATATAGCAGATGGAATTAACAAGGGCATAAGAACACTCAGCTTTAAAAAAAATCTTCCTCTGTGTTAAGTAGTTAATATGACAGAACAGATATGGCAATGAAAGGATGAAGTATGATAAACAGAGTTAATTCAGAAAGAAAATAAACATTTATGGAACACTTACCATGAGCCAGGCACTGTGCAGGGACCTCGGCATGCATTATTCCATTTGATTCTGACAACAGTTTGGAAGCATTGAGTATTTTAACAAAGACAAAACTGACGATCAGAGAGGAGTGATTTCACTGAGGGCGTAAAGTAATTGTACAATCTGAGAGGTGAGCCCATGTCTGTATTGTAAAGCCCATTGTCTTGTCATCATAACACCCTACCTCAAGTTACTTAGGATGAATGTTGCCCACCAGTTCTTCTCTTTCCTTTTAACTTTTATCATCCCTTCAGAGGGTGTGATCATACTCTCCATAGGGCCTTTCATCATCATTATCACCATCATAATGTGATCATTCACTGACCCCATTTAATGCATCTTACTATTGTTGCTTATAGATTTCTCATCTTACCCACATTATACTATATGTTCTTTGAAAGTAGGTCTTGGGAGTCTTACTCATTTTTATACCTTAAGCAGCATCTTACATACTGTTTTGCATCTAATATCTACTCAATAAAAATTTTTGAATGAAACTAAGTGAAGCAAAATGCTTGTAATCCAGGGAGCCTATTAACTAAAGAGTTTGAAGAAAAAAGTAATGTTCTAGCTAAAGGAGGGTAGTGTAAAGTTATATATTCTTTACCTCTTTCCATGAAACCTACAAAAGGGATGAAATTTAAAATGATGAAATTTTGATAGAAAATGTCCATGTGCAATGAAACTAGGAAATAGCTAAAATCTCAAATCACATTATCTGCCCAAAATAGTGAATCAGGACCGAATCAAGGGAGGGTATAGAAAGCTGAGACACACCTTCTGGGTTCCAATTAGCATTCAGATTTCTCTCAAAGTGAGTGCTATAAGGGGCCCAGGTGCTACTCTTTTACTCAGAGCAAGGACTGAAGGTGTGGTTGGCACACAAGAGAAATGCACCCTCTGGGGGATTGTTCTACATAGTAGAGCAGAGAGGATGGTAGACAGAGGGAAGGACGTTATTGAGCAAGACATATTTATTTTTCCCCCAAATAGAATTCCTATTTAGGAGGCAAGGCAGAGAGGATGAAAAAGTGGTAATGGCAACCAGATTTGCAGTGGTTGATCAGATTCAAACAAGGAACTACAAATAAACAGAAATAACCAAACAAAAGATAGAGCCAGAGTCTCTCATGATCCTTACTGACATTGTGCTTGGGTGATCTACTCACTCAAGAGAATATGATGAATATGGCTAAAAACTGAGGAATCAGACCCAATCTGAAACCTGTAGCTGCCCTAGCTTACCCACTGACTCCCCTCCATAACTACCCTCCTCTCCAAGCCAGGAGAGAAGTGCATTCCCTTCAGAGCAGAGTCTATGTTTTCATGTAGCCTTAGGCATACTAATAACACCAAAAGAAAATTTAAAAAACAAAAAACGAAAAGGAGGCAAGAAACTCAACAATCAGAATGCAGATGAAGATTAGTGTTAAAAAGAATTATTCCAGGGCTCCCCTGGTGGCGCAGTGGTTGAGAGTCCGCCTGCCGATGCAGGGGACACGGGTTCGTGCCCCGGTCTGGGAAGATCCCACATGCCGCGCAGCGACTAGGCCCATGAGCCGTGGCCACTGAGCCTGCGCCTCCAGAGCCTGTGCTCTGCAACGGGAGAGGCTGCAACAGTGAGAGGCCCGCGTACCGCAAAAAAAAAAAAAAAAAAAAAAGAATTATTCCAGCAAACCAAATCATCTCAGGTGCGTATCTATCTCCACTCCCAAAGAAATAAAAGAAAAATACATCTTTTTAAAGACAATTTGAAGATGAAATATGAAATCAAAGAAGAATAAGCAAAAGAAGTTAAAGTAAGCTGAGAGTTATGAAAGAAATTGAAGATAATAAAAATATCCTAGAAATGAGAACCACATTAGAACAGATGTTGAAAACGTATTCAGCAAAGCAGAGGTCAGACTAGAGAGACTAAAATAGCATTTGCAGGATGAAGAAAACTCAAATAAATGAAATTAAGTAGAAAGAAGATGACAGTTATTAAAGACAGCCAGCATCCAGTCAGCATATGAGATAATGGTATCCCTGAAGTAGAGAACAGAACAAATGCAGCAGGAAATAAAAACGTCAAAAATAAAATTAAACTCCACTGATAAAAAGTATGATCTGACTCTGCAGATGAAGAGATTTCAGGGGAAAAAACTGATCACAGAATAACACAATGCCATGTAAGTCAAGTTACTGAAATTTAAGGACAATGTAAGAATTCCTAGGCATCTACGCAGAAAAAGCAAATTTCCTATAAGGGGGAAAAGAGCAGGCTGACCTCAGATTTCTCAACAGAGGTATTCAGTTAGAGAAAAAAGTGGACAACAAAGTCTAGTCAACCACAAGATGAATCAAAATTAAGTCTCAGGAAAGGGGAAGGCGTAGTGTTAGAGGATGAGGTGGAGCCTAGAATTTGTTTACTATAGAGCTAAACCAAATGCACGTAAAATTATGGTTAAAGAACAATGTAACTATTGTAAATCCTAAACATATAAACATATAAAATAAACATACAATATAATATATAATATGATGTAATAGTCCAAAATTTTCAGTAGGGAAATTAACCTTTTTTCTTCTCTCCTCATTCATAGCATCAAAGGATGCTGAATTCAAGAAACAAAATATCCTTGATCACTTTTAGAAACTGATGCACAATATTTAAAATTTTTACATTTGTAAATTATTTCTGAACATCCTGTAAACAGTCTTTGTATTTTGTGTTTTTCTCATGCTTTAAAAGGATTTAGTGAGTGAGGCAAGGTAGGGATTGTCAGCAGGGATAGTGACTAAAATGTTAAACCATTCAGTTGAAAAAACAGCATTTATTTGGCTTTGTTGGTGATGATTTCAGTTTTCCCTTACTAGGAATAATCTGACTCTCAATTAGGAGTGATTAAATTATAAAATTATGATATAAACAGTGGAATACCATGCCGTTGTTAAAAAGAATGAAAGAAGTCAACAGGGGCTCACGTGGAATGTTCAAGCAATGTTGTTAAGTAAAAAAATTAAGTTGCAGACCTATAGTTTGATATCCTATTTGAACAGAAGAAAAAACTGTGCATGCATATGTACCGTTAGTGGCTCCCTCTGGAGCCTAAGGTAGGTGAGTGAGAACAGGGGTCTTCTACTTTTTACTTTATTTACTAGGTACTGTTTGAAATTTTTGCAAGAGTAGATATAATTTTTTTTTAACAAAAGAAAAGTCAAAGGACAAATTTTCATTTTTTCATCGAATGACCGTAACAGTCATGGTCAGTGACTTAGAAAGATAATCTGGTGAAACTGATTTGCTTAGAAGTGTCCTTTAAGATTCTGTTCCCACTCAGGTGGACACTTGGTCCGGCTCTGATGCAGTGCACCCCATCTCTGGGCAGAATACAGACGGAGGGGATGGTTGCAATAGTGGAGAAAGCCTGGGAGCACCATCAGAGATCTGTGGAATGGCCCGAGCTCAAGGGTGGTGTTAGCAGAGAAGAAGGCATTTTCAGAGCAGACTGAGGTATTTACCTGGTTGAAGGAGCCCAGGCAACGAGGAGTCGCTGGCCCAGAGCACAGCTAAGGAAATGGATATCTTACCTTCTGTAAAAAGAGGTTCGTTCACTTCAGTACACTTAGAGGAAAAACAGTTTCAAGAAGGCAGAACACGAGTGGGCTGTGAGGAGGCCTTACTGGGGCTCCTCTGTCACCAGGTAAATTTTGGGGATCAGCGCCAAGTCTGGGAGGGCAAAGGCACACTGACAGGAAGTGGGGTGCAGTAGGGCAACAAGATTTGTATTCTTGTTCTAGAGCTGATACCACGTCATCCTCTGGCCTGTTCTCGGTGGGATGTCCCACTCCACGCTATAAAGGGTTTAAAGGGAGGATCAATTGCGAACAGCTGAGAAAGTGCTCAGACAAGGCACAAAGCATTGTACGTCGTAAAGTGGTCTTTAAGGAGGCGTCCACCTCGCCTCCCTGCTTTACCTCATTTTATTCCTGGAAGCACTTTTTCAGCTTCCCCGTCCTTTGGGCATCTTTCTCTCACCACTCTTGTTTTGGTTTCCTGCTTGCCCACCAATTCCCTTGTTAGAGCCACACCACACGGATGGTTCCCCTGGCTGCTGACAACAGAGGTGACGGGTTGGCAGTTCTGATAGTACAGATGTTGTTTCTTTCTTCCTCAGAGAACCTGCCTCTAGCTGATAGGGCTCTATCAACGTGGCCAAGGCTCCTTACCAGAGCCCCAAATGCCTCCAGCGCTGGAGGGCACCTGGCAGTCGTGGTGCCCCGTGTGCACACTCTGCACCAGCCTCTGGCCTCCGGGGAGACGGTGGGCTCACCGACCCTTGGGAGAGCAGCCACTGTTCCTCCCCAGTCCAGACCTTCCCACGGGAAAACTCATGGACCGCTTTGGGAGCCACTGGCTACTAAACTGAGGTCTATTTTGGAAACTTTCCTCAGAACTTAGTAGCCACATGAGAAGGCCACCAGGAAAGAACCTCAAGTACTCAAATGCATCTGATAGGCAATAACCTCCAGTGGTTCTCAGGAGGGAAGCATGTCAGGGCGCCTCTGGGCCTCATCTCCCCAGAAATGCTTAGCAAGGACAAAGCAGCACCTGAGGGAACAAGTTCAACACCAAAAAAGCCAGACCTTAAATGGCTCTTGTGAATGAGAAGTGATTTGCATAAACATGCATTCAGTGAGTGCTAAAGGCCTTCCTCTGGGGCCTTTCCGACATGTTTTCTCTTCCTGGTATGTTTTCCTCTCTTCTGACTCCTCTCATCCTTCAAGTATTAGTTTCCATGCCAGTTCCCCGGGCAGGCCTTGCCCCATTCCCTCACTGCCCTATGTCTCCTTATTATTCATTCTCAGAGATTTATTTTGCAGCATTTACCACAATTGGAATCAAATAATGTGTGTAATTCGCATTTGTCCTGTTCACTGGTACATTCCCACCACCTAGCACCATGCCTAGTGCACGTAACTATTGGATGAATGCACGAACGCTGTGACTGAGGAACTCAAGAGCATATGTGACAGGGTTTAACACAGGACTCTTTCTGACAGCTTTGGATGGAGTCACAAGACAATAGATGGCATCTACCCCCATAACATAAAGCAAGATGCTGGGCTTGTAGAGGTTTCGTTCTCCTTAGCTTCTGGCTCCACAGTGGCGTAAGGGCTTGATGTTGAGCAGTCAGCTCATGTGGGAAATCAGAGGGTTTCTATGGAGCGTTGAGAGTGTGCTTCCCCTCACCACAGGCTAATGAGAGCGGCTTCGTGGAGACCACTTAGATGTTGGCAAGGATGCAGAGAAAAGGGAACCTGGTGCACTGTTGGCAGGAATGCAAATTGGTGCAGCCGCTGTGGAGAACAGTGTGGAAATTCCATAAAAAATTAAAAATAGAACTACCGTATGATCCAGCAATCCCACTTCTGGATGTTTATCCAAAGGAATTGAAATTGAGTTCACAAAGAGACACCTGTACTCCCATGTTCATTGCAACACTATTCACAATCGCTGAGATATGGAAACAACCTAAATGTTTACAGATGAATGAATGGGTAGAGACAATGTGGTAAATACATACAGTGGAATATTATTCAGCCTTAAAAAAGAAATCCTTCCATTTGTGAGAACATGAATGGACCTGGAGGACATTATGCTAAATGAAATCAGCCAGACAGAGAAAGACAGATACTATGTTTTCTCAATTATGTGTAGAATCTAAAATAGTCAAACTCGTAGGAGCAGAGTAGAACGGTGATTACCAGGGCCTGAGGTGGGGGTCAGGTGGAGATGGGGAGGTGATGGCCGAAGGGAACACAGTTTCAGTTATGCAAGAGAAATAAGTTCTGAGATCCACTATACAGCACAGTGCCTATGGCTAACAATACTGTATACTTACAATTTGCTCAGAGGATAGATCTTCTGTTAAATATTTTTATCCCGTGCATGTACACACACACAAATAATGATAATAACGGGGGCAAGAGGAAACTTTGGGAGGTGATGGGTACGTTTGTGGCCTTGCTGCGTGTGACGGTATACACTTATCCTCAGACTCATTGAATTGTGCACGTTAAATATGTACAGCTTTTTACATGTAATCATTCTTCTATACAGTCAAAAAGAAAAAGAAAACCTGCTTTGTGACTCTGCAAGCTTAGGGGTCACAGAGGGGGCTGGAAACTGATTTATGTCTGAGAAACCTCCAGTCCTCCACCAGAGTGGAGGATGCATTTGGAGGTCACTACACCTGCATAGGTAGCAGGCCTGAAGTGCTTACTTTTGTTTGCGGCTGGGGTGGGAGGGTGATGAGAGACCAAACACCTCTAGTTGGCATATGCTGGCCTGGTTCTTCAGAAAAGGGCTCTAAGCTGCTAGTTTCCTGCCTGAAGAGGTCGGGGGTGTGCTGTTGGAGATGCCCTGAAAACACCCTGAGAGGCTGGAGAGCTCAGCAGGGTGCTGTCCCAGGCAAGGGGGACGGGCTCTGACAATGCCTAGAAAGCAGCCAAGGGCAGATTTCAGAGGCGCCGTCAAATAGGCCTTTTCCTTCCCCTTATGCCTCCCCCCTGCCCTCTGTTCCTTCAGCCCTGGGAGGTGCCAAGAGGTGGGAGGAGGGGGGAGGGTGGCAAGAAGCACTTGGCTTCCAGCCTAAATCAGGCCGAAGCTGGAAGAAGGGAGAAGATTTAATTTTAAATGCATTTCAGAGTTTTGGCTATTACACCAGACTGGACTTACTAGTTCCTGAAATGAGACCTATGCTAAAAGTGACCACAGGACTTAACCATCTAAGAGTAGCTGTCCTAGAGGAATTGTGAGACTTGCCAGAGATCTCATCTCTGGGGACAGAAACAGCCACGAAAGTGGGTTTGTGAGATTGCCCTACCCAGTCCCTCTAGTTGGATGCAACAATTTCTGTTTCATTCTAATATAACCATGGTGTGTAGATATTATCCCAACCTACCAGTGGTGATGGAAGGAAGATTCAGGAGTTTGGGCAAATTGCCCTGGGTCTCAGGTTGGTAAATCTCAGAACCAGGTCTCAGCCCCGGGGTGTAGGACTCCATGTTCCATTTTTGGCTCTCTACGCTGCAAGGCATTTTCAACTTTACTTCCAGACTTTGCATGTCTTGCTTGTAGGTCCCTGGTTCTGAACTGGCCTTCTCACTATTGATAAGCCAAGTCATCGTTAACCAAAAACAGAGAAGAAATGGTAATACGTGCAGGTTAACAGAAGGGAGGGGCCATAATAGATCATTCAGGTGAGAACAGTGAGTTAAGAGAAGGGAAGTGCAGGTGGGGATGTGATAACTGGCTACCGCAGCAACAAAGGCTTGTCAACAGGGGCCGAGAGGGGAAGGGAGCAGAACGGGGACAGGAGGAGCTTTGCCCACTGTCCCTAGTGCCCCCTCACGCTTGTTCTTAACTGCAGAGTCTGTAGCTCAGGTGGCCATGAGAGCCCTGGAGACCCTCTTGGCACCCCTTTGACAAGGCTGCCTTAAATGAACTCTATTCCTTGGGAGGAGAAGGGAAAGCTTACAGGTGTAAGAGGGAGAGTCATTTTCACAGGAGACTTTTCCCCAAAGCATCGTAACTGAAATGAAGCTTGTCAACCCCCTCTGGTAACTAGATGGCAAGAAGCACTTACAGACAAGGCTCTTTTAAAAACTCTCCCCTATGAAGACACGTGGAAAAGAGAATTAATAGAGAGACTATTAAAAGTTAAGCTTTAGTCTGGAACAAATGCATCAGCACTGTAAGTTACTGGTAGCGGTGATGTTAAGAGAAGCTATAATGTGGTGCTTGAAAAGTTCACAGAGAAAACATTCTGCAGAGCAATCAGGAGCAGAGACTTTGAAATGCTCGAGGTTGTGTTTATCTACCACAGGGACTCAATCACGGTTATGCGAAAATCTAATAGGGTTTTCATTTCTGGCTGGCTGTTTGTTCGTCAGGTATATTGCTACAAAACTCTCCAAGTCGAAATAAAAGATGGAAAGAAATAATTAGAAAATAAACAGCAAAAAAATACATATAGAAAACTTACTAGGTGTCAAGCACCACTCCACATATATGTGATCGCAACAACCGTCTGAGGCAGGTTACTACCCCACTCAGGGTGGGAAGCTGAGGCTGGAGGGCTTTGCAGGCTCGTCCATGCTCTGCAGCCTGACTGTGCTCTGAACGGCTGGTGGTGTGACGCCTCTAGTTTGGCACTTTCCCCCTCCTCCCTGTCTTCGTATCACTTGCCAGCAGTGGCTGCTGGGCTGTTCTCAGCTCCTCCCTAGGAAGAGTGTAAGATCCTGAGGTCTCCTCCTGCTCTGGTGGCTGTCATTTAAACATCTTCATTTCATCATCTACGAAATGAAGACTTGTTTGTTCTAGGTGCTGTTGACGGGCCCTGCTAGCTCTATCACTGCAGGAATCCCAAAGTCCTTTGATTATCTTCAAAATGTCAACTGCTTGGAAGGTTATGGAAGTGCTAGGCATTAAAAAAAAAGGTCAGGAAAAGCACATGTCAAATTTAAAGGAACATCAGGCTAGAGATGCTTAGACTGCCATCCTCTACCATGTCCCTAAGCAGTGGGGAAATGAAACCAGAACCTATCTGTCAGTTATGATAAACAATAAGTTTTTAAACCATTTCATTTTATGTTCCAAACCATTATAGACCACGTAGATGCTCATATTCCAGAGGTGACTAGAGGTATGAATGCCAGTGCTGGAAAGAGCTGTACCTTTTGAAGGTGTCCAGTTAGTTATTCAGGGCAAAGGGATTCCCAAAGTCAATCTGCCATCAGTAACTCATTCCTTAATCATGACTTCGGGAAGATAAAGTGGCAAGGCACACAAACCTGAATGATACAGCAGTCTTTCGCAGTAATCCAAATCCTCTGGCCACATGAATTTTAAATGACATATATGGATAGCCTGCCTCATTCATTCTTTTAGTAAATTACTATTGAGCACCTTCTCTATGCCAGGCACCAGGCTAGGAGCTGGGGACACACCAGTGAACAGGGCAGTCTCTACTCTCATGGAACTTATTTAATTAATAATACAATTAGTATTTAATTATAATTGTGATAAGTGCCGCAAAGGAGAAGCATAAGATGAAAGAGAACATATACTGGGGTGACCCAAGTTAGTCTGAAAGGTTAGAGAATGCTTCCTGGAGAAAGTGATGTTTAAGGGGGAGATCTTAAGGGTGAGGAGGCCTTAGCTAAGTGAGAGAGGGATGGAGGGTAGAGCCGGTGGTGCAGAAGGACTGCAAGCGCTAAGTAAGGCCTGGGGGTGGGCGGAGCAAGGGTACTGGAAACCCTGAAGGCAGGCCCTTGTGACTGGCATGGAGTGGGAGTGGCAGGAGATGAGACTGCCTATGTGCACCACAGTGGAACTCTGTAAGCCCCCTGGAGTCCACGAAGTATAGAAAGGCAGTCCGTCATTTCTCAAACATGGTGGCCGATAATGTGGGCTCAGGCTTCAGGAAGCACTCTCCCGTATTTCACAGACCAGATAAGGAATTCTTATCATCCTTCTCCAGATGCCCAGATTGTCCCAAGTATCTAATTACAGCAAGACAAACCAGCCTGGCCACCACACTGAATTAAACAGGCAGGAGTTGTAAATAATAACACATCTCCACCATCATACAGCAGAATCATCTGACCCCAACTGGAGAATTAAGCAATCATAAAATATCAGAGCCACCTATTGCCACAGCCAGCCTCCGGCCCCAATCTCAGAAAGGTAAAACGAGTGGGGCAGGTACGTGTAGGTCTACATCAATAAAACCCCAAACGCTCCACCTCGAAGACTTAAGCTTCTCTCAACCTTTGTCCCCTTTGTAATCAATCAAAACAGACTCATCCTCACCTAGAAAAATAGTGCTCCAACAAACTGTCCCTGTTGCATTCAGCAGATTGCCGGTCTTCAGAACTCCCAAGTGCTTTACAAACAATAATTGAGCCTCTTCCATACCCCAGTTAGAAGGCATATTTTCACCCTGTAGCTGAGGAAAGAAGTTGAGTTAAAAGACAAGTACAATGTCAAATGTCCAGTGGGGGAGGGAGGGCTGCTGAAGTAATTGCAACATTGGGAACCTCATTCACTCCTGGGGCTCCTCATAAACCCAACCAGAATCATGGCTGGCACTGAGCATTCTGGGTTTTTAATACTAGCGCTTACTTGAGGCTCGCTTCCTTTCCTCCTCCATTAGTCATTCGGAAAACTTGTAGAGACTGCATGCTAAGGATCCAACTAGAATGTTCTTATGTCTGATTTACACTGGATACCCCTTAGAGTTGGAGTCTTTTACTGAGACAGCCTTTTAATATGAAGAGAAAATGATGTGATTCCAAGACTGTAACCCTGCTTCTTCTCTCTACCCGCACTGCCCCGATCTCCTTCCAATAGCCCACTGTTAAGATAGCACACATTTGAAAATAAAGGACACACACGTTTTCTCAAAAAGTATTTTGGCATTCCTTCAAATTTATCATTTCTGACAAAATCAACTCACTGAGAATGATCCATTAGGTATCACTCCAACACCCACATTCTAGTCTCCGTTGAATCAAGAGTCTAGCCCTGTGTGGTGTTACTGGACTTGTCACTTTGTGATGGTTACCCTAACCCTAAATAGGTACCAATATATGAGTGGCAGTATGGAAAAGTGGTTAAGAACAGATACTGGAGTCAGGCTTCCCAGTCTCCACTGTTTACTAGCTGTGTGATGGGCAAGTGTCTTAACTTCTCTAAGCCTCAGTTTACTTGCGTATAAAATGAGGATAGCAGGGTTGTGCTGAGGAGAAATGGGACAATACATACAAAGCGTGTAACCCACAGAAAACCCTCAATAAATGGTAACTGTGATTATTGTTCCCCTAGGAGATACTGCCTTTGGAGGGGATGTCCTCCACTTGTAAAACAGGCAGCAGGGGGTCCTGGAGCAAATACCCTGTGTTCCCACTTCCTAGAGTCACCAACAAGTAATAGCTCTGTCCCAGGAAGATCATTTACATTAGGGCATCAGAGAGAACTTTGCTGTGGCATGTTTTTTTCTAAGACAAAATTAAGAGCCTTGAAATGAGACAAAGGAAAAACGAGTACCAGAATTGCAAAGTTAACATTTTTATTGAACTGAAATTGGTGTAGAACAATAGGGGCCACCACAGCTGCTGAGCTCAGTTAACTGAAAAGTCTCTGTGACATTTTACCTTGCTAACATGGTTTGGGTAGAACAACTGAGAAGCAGCATAGATATATATGTATATATTTTTAACACTTCAAAATATTTTGAAATGAGTCTCATAGCCTTGTTCAGTTGTCAGGTTACAAAGGACATTGATAACATCTTCTGTTGCCTTCATTTAGTCGTGTCAGTTAATATCTTTTCCCAAAAGATTCCTCTCAAAGCTGGCTATAATTTTTCCCCATCTGGTATAGAATAAAAGGATTTAGTAACACTTAGGAAGTAATAAACAGTAAGAACTTTAAAAGTAGTAAAGGCAAAAACCACTCATATGTGACTCAACACTCACACGGCTGGAAAGACAAGGAACTGGCTGAAGAGTTTCAGCCAAGTTCCAGAAACAAAGGACGCACTAGTGGAAGGGGTAAGGCAACCAAGCAGAGTGTTGGAACTGATGGACCATTTGTGTCTAAACCTCATCTCAACACCTTGCTTCAAACATGAAAATATGCATTTGTTTTACAGAATAAGGTGAAATATTTTAAGGGAAAAGAAAACTATTGAGGTTAAAAGATCAATCAGAGATGAAGGAAAATTAATACTGGATTTTTATAATCAATGCATGGAGCTATGATATCAACTGACCACACCAATTACTTTTGTGAGAGCAAGTACTGAACATCTATCACTACTTACAGTTGAAAGTTAACCCCTCTAAAGTATTCCAGGGGAAATAAATAACCAACGAGATAGGAAGTGAAGTCCTCACATAAAACAAAACCACATCTAGTTAATGTTATTTTGGGTTTGTATTAAATCAGCTGCTCGCTCATTCTGGAGTTAATTTATGGTTGTTGGTAAAAATCATCAAGAGTGCTTCAAATTACTTAAGATGAAATGTGATGAGCAAATAATAACACAACTCATTGTCTCATCTTGACAATGCTATTTTACACTTACTACTTCTCTCAAAAAACCCCCCAAAAAACAAAAAACTAAATAAATTCTACCAGAGTAACTGATACTAAGTGGCCACCCATTCCTGCAGCAATTATTGGAGAGAATCTAAAAATCTTGCAGTAGGAGATGAAGAATGATTATAAATATCTTAATAGGCTCACGCCCATCTTTAAAAGAGATGCAGCCTTAGGTAATAGCAGAGGCAGAGATTCACAACTCTCAAATTTGCAACTGATGATAGATACACATTTTGCAAGGATCTGCCCAATGTACACGACAAACATCTAAATTAAGGCTTTTATAGGTAGGTGGTCGAGTCTATGGGTGTGCAATGCTGGATTTTCATGAAGCATCTCCAGCTTCCATTATTACCCAATTTGTAAACCAGAAGATGTGCTGATGTAGATGGGTAGGAGCTCTAAGGGCTAACAATTAGCCAACTGGAAGGTTTGCCTTGTTTGTAAACAAGTTCTAAAATAAGCGTTAGCAGTGAAACAACTGAGAGGGTGCCACAAATGATGTAGAGAGGAAAAGTGAGTTGCACCTGCTGACAGGGAGGGGCTTAAAAACCAAAGCCAATAGCCGAACCTCTTCAGTTCAAGACTCTGAGATTTAGAGACCTAAAGGTTTATTGTTACTTCCAAGCCAATTGTTCTCACACTTTAGCTTGCAAAATCACTTGGAGGATACTTATGAAAATGGGGCTATGTGGGCCCTATCCCCAGAGATTCTAATTTGGGTGATGCAAGTGGTCCAAGCACCTTGCTTTTGAGAACCACCACTCATAGCAAGTAGCAGCACACTATCTTTGATTAAAAGGCCATGATGTCTAAGAAATGACACCGATGAGGTCATTACCTACAGACAAATCCCTCAGGAAACTCTACCATATGATATGAGGACCAAATTTATCCCCAATTAAGTTTCCTTTACTGCTTTTTTTTTTTCCAACGGAAAGTTTGATATCAGTGAACGCTTAGTAATGATTGTACCAATTCTGAGGTAAAAGGAAGAGCACCAGGGATCTCAATGCTAAAAGAAAATCGAATTCCCCAGGAGGTCCATGCTACGTAGAAATCAAATTGCTGCGGTAATGTTAGAGTTATAGTGCACAGGGTCTTGTTTCAGTCTTTGTAAAGTATACTTTTGTATACTTTTACTATATTACCTACTCTTTCCTGTTAATGTTTTAGAAGAACTCCGAAGAGTAAGTTTCATCTACACGCTCTCTCAGGTTTTCTGGACACCAACATTTTCTGGTTTACAGTGATACACAACAAAGTTATTTATTTTTTTATTGTTTTGGATGCTGGAGACAAACATCTTTATTAAAGATACCACCAAAATTTTGGCAAACATTTCAAAACATATTTGTAAACATAATGCTTCCCTTTTAAACTGGCAGCACTTTGAAAAACAATACGATAAGACAACACAACTTGAATCAACATTAGTTCAAAATCCTTATATTTTTGACCACATAACTTATGTTCCCACATGATAAAACAAATGATAGTTTAAATCAACGTCAACAGATAAACTCCATGAAATGAAAGTTTGTGCTGTTTGATGAATCACAGTATGTTATGGTTAAATATATCCACTCTTTTTTATATTCCTGGCACCCAGGATGAAAAAAAAAAAATCTTTAAATATACATTTCATGTAGGTAATAGCTTCTTTGCATATCTCTCTTCAAAAAATACTTTATAGCAGTATATAAATAGGTTACCTACACGTTTAATTTTATAATTTTGCCCCAAACTATAGATCTGTTTCATTTTCATAACATATCAATTTTGCCCAACATTAATAAAGTTGACAAACTGTTGAAATGGAAATGCTTTTGTCTTCCACGATAGAAGTAGCAATTTGATAGGAAAAAAAAACCTACAGTAACACTCATCAGTTGTTTCACCTGAGCGTTTGGCCTACTGAGAGTAGCAGCTTTTTTCCTTCACGCACGCTCACATCCACACCACCTCTGCACACATACAGGTCGAGCACACGCTTTCAGACGCTGGTAGGCCACAATGTGCTTCCCATTGCTCGAATCAAGTGGGAAGCAGTGTAGCTAATGATTAACCACACTAGGTACACAACTAGCAAACACCTTAAGGCAACCATTGCAATGGGGGGTTAATTTGCAGGGCAGATTTACTGTTCTAGATCAAGTCAGACTATATATACACATGTGTATATAGATCTATACACATACACACCTTTCTATTTCTTAACCCTCCAAAACAATGTTTTAAGTTTTTTTGTATTTTGTGCAAATTTCTAAATGTTCTACCATTTAAGGCAAAGAGTTCATATTAAGAAAGGTCAGAAAATAGGCTTATGTTTATCCAAAAGCATTTCACCTTGTACATTACTGTTTTTTTTAAACACACATAACTTTGAAGTGTGGACACTAGACCCCCAATATCTAAAAAAAATCATTTCTAATGACAAACACAGTTTTTTAAGGAAAAAAATTGATTTGAAGTACAGACACTGGATCCCCAATATCTACAAAAAAAATTATTTCTATTGACAAACACAAGTCTTAAGTAGGAAAAAAGGACCAGAAAAAAGCAGCTTCAAAAATGCAAGGAAACAAAGTAAAATGCGGCGGGGGGCGGGGGGGGGAAGGTAACTCAAGTTTACTAATACTGAAACTTCCAACAGGCAAAGTTTCATTTTTTAGAATTTGAGAGCAATTCATTTGGAATTTTAAATAAATAAGCTTAAGTTTATTCACATCTTCTGGTCCAAGCAGAGCTCTAGTGCCATGACTCTGCTTGCTGTTGGTCAAATTCACCTATTAGTCTTTTGATGTGAGCCAGCTTGTTATGAAGATACTCGCATCTGTATTTTTCTTCATGGTAATTGGGACTAGACTGTGGATGAAAAAAAGAGTGAGGAGTAAGACTGTGGAATTCATAACACTTCTCAACTAATGGTCAGAAAACTAACAGTGATAATACCTACCTGTTTTATCTTCTGATATTCTTGTAAGACTTCTTCATGAACACTCTAGAAAATTAATAATTAGAAATCAGAAGGGAACTTTTTTCTTTGCAATGTAAACAGATAACACACAATTGGCAAGGGTGTGGGAAATATTAATGATGGAACTGTAGATTGGTACAGTCTTTAAGGAGGGCAATTTGGCAACTGCCGTTAAAATGGCAAATGCAAAACTGACTCAGCACTTATACTTTTCTTTCAGATTTAATTGTGAAATGACACATGTACAGGGTTACTCACTGTAGCACTGTTTGTAAAGCAAAAGAAAGTAAACAAAATCTAAATGTCCATTAATCCATACAAAGGAGTACTAAGAGGCCATTAAAAAAGGGGAAAGTGCTTTATGTGCTTACATAAAAAAATTCTCTAAGATATACATTGTCTAGTGAAAAAAGCAAAGTACAGAACAATTTATAAGTTTGGTATCATTTGTGTATAAGGGAGAAATAGAATATTATATCCTAGGAATTTTTAATGAAATCTGATAAATAATGTATCATACCTTAACTTACTGGAACATAAGACAATGGTGGATCTTATAAATGATGACATCTTAGATTCAATTACATATGGTATATTTGTGAATTTGCTTGTGTATATATATCTTATAGTCAAACAGACCTCTGAAAGAATACGATGGAAACCAGTAATACTGATTGCCTCTCGGGAGGAAAATTGGGTGGTAGGGGAAGAGAGCTAACCCTTATGTACTACATAACCTGTACTATGGATCTAAGCAGTTTCCAAATGCTAACAGTTATTCTGCACAACTCTATAATCACCTCACTCTATGGATGGGGATTTTGAGAATTTTCAGTCAAGTTAAGTAGCCTGCCCAAGGTCACACAAGTAGAGCTGGGAATCAAATCCAAGCAGTCTGGCTTCGGAGCCTGCTCCCAACCACTAAGCAATTCTTAGAATTACATTTTAGTTTAAATATAATCATGGTATACAGGTAAATAACTATATAGAAAAAAATAAACCCAAAACCATATCACTGACCTCTTGCACTGCCAACCACTCACTCCTCTGGCAAAGTTTTCTATAACTCTAGGCAGCTTGTTTAAAAGATTAAGGCCCACTAATAGAAGACATAATGAATCTCTAGGGCACGGATGCTCCCAGGCTGTTTCCCCATTGTGGGAAAACCCACCCCATTTTCTCATGTAGGTTCCTGTCAGAACAACAGTGGGCTAGGAAGGAGGTACCATTTGCGGCTGTGAAGTATGACAAAGTTATCTGTCATACACAAGGAGGGAAACATCCATTTATATCAATCCTTTGGCTAAGAACTCTAAGAACAATCAGTAGGCAGGTCAGGCTTCTACTGCTCTTTGTCAGCTGTAGTAATATTACCACTTAATGTAGGCAAGTGAAAAGAGATTAATACCTGTTAACAAATGGCAGTCTCGGGAAGCTGGAAGCACCATGCTTTTCTTCACTTAAACCCCAAGCCTGAGTGGTATTAAGCCCCCTTTATATTCTATGCCAGACTGAGGTTTAAAAAAATTTTTTTTAAAAATTTACTCGAAATAGTAATTTTGGGAAGTAGCACCAGATGTGAGAGCTATAGTCTAAGTTGAGTTGGCAATGCGGTCAAATATTTTGATGCCAAACCTTGCTTTTTGTTTTTCCTATTTTGTTGTCTGTATTTTTCTCAATACACTATATATTATATTACAGTAAGTATGTAAGTATATATTATACATTTTATACATATCATATTGTATGAAAATATCATTTTTTCACTGGAGGACATATAGGCTCATCATGTTTACTTATTTTCAGGAACTATTTCCAGTATTTATTTTCCTAGCTCATTTTAAATGAAGGCCAGAAGCTGCAGAGAGGCTGGTCTGAGAGAGGACTTGCTCTGAAGGCTAGAAGGGTGGCTCAGGATGGGAAGGGCAGAGAAAGAAAGAAGGTAAAATACAGAAGTCAGTCCATCTAGGAACAAATGTGTTTACCTGATACTCTTTTGAGCCTGGAGAAAGGCGCTTTCGCTGTGCATCCAGTTTGATAAATCTTCTAGCCACCGTCTCCATCCTGGCATGCAAGGTCCTATACTCATCGTACTCAGCATTGAAGTCATCCTTGTAATTCTGGCGTTGCTCATAGGAGACAATAGCAATATATTTTCTAATAAAAAAGACAAACAATAAATGGAGAGGAGCTACAGAATAAACATGATGCAGAAGCCTGAGATTTAAACCAAATATTTAGAAACTATATCTATGCGTGTTTCCCTAGACTGAATGCCGCTCTGCCACTGCTTGCTGCCTTGTCACTCCTTCAAAGACCTTCCTGGTAAAATTATCCCACAGGAGAGTTTAAGAACTTCAGTGAAGAAGAATAAATGTGAAAAAAACCATGGTGGAAATGGAATTAAAGTGCAGCTAGAAGACAACACTTACACACATGTAGCTTCCTAAACCTTTCTCTACCCCAAATAATTTACTACCATGCTAGCGGCAGAGGCCAACCCATCTGTTACGAGTCACATGGGGACAGAAGGATTGGAGGGGTAATGTGAAACCGGGAGAATGTCACAGTCACTAAGTGCTGAAGTCAAAGCTCTTTGTAGACCTGCTGCTTTGTTTTATCATTTTTTAAAAATGAGAGACCAGAAAAAATAAAAAAGGGGAAAAAAAGGTATATTTCTCTAGTTCTTTTCAAACAATGTCATACTCTGTGTAACAGAAAGCCAGTTTTATAGTATTAGTTTATTTTCTTAATAAAAAGGCCACAAATGTTTTACTTCAGGGTGTGAGTATCTCTCGGGACCTAGTGAATGAAGGCCACCTTCCCAGAGTGTCAGTTTATTCAGTGGTGGTAAGTCAAAACAGCATTTTAATATCAAAGTTAATATTATTTGTTTGTGGCTCTGGGCCTGGGTCTTTTTGTACTCTGTGCTCCTGTCATGGAATGCAAAATTCCCTTCACTTTTTGAGATAAAAATGGAGATTTCAAAGCAATTTCAGGCAGGTGGCAGGAGCTTCAGGGTGCTCCAGTGGGTATACACATACTCTTCATTGTGGAAAACTTTGGGAGTTCAGTCCTCTCCAAAATGGTTTTAGACATTCTTACCAGTTTTATTTAAAATGCAGTAGCACAGATGCCTAGTTGGAAATGTGAGAAAAGTGATGCAGTGAGCAACCTTAATGTCCTCATTAATATTTTTATTCATGCTGAGTTAGACAGTGTGGAGGTTTAATTTTCTAAGTGTAACTGAGACAGTGGTAGTATGCTGATTTAAAGCTGCCCTGCTAGTGTCCTTGCTATAAAAGGAAAACCACCAGCCAAGCAGTGAAACAGGCCTCTCTAGACACGGGCTGTCCTGACTGCAGACCAGAGAGAGCCCGGGGTGGGGGGTGGGGGGGGCGGAGAAAGAGGTTCCTGGGGATAAGCATACATAAGCAAAATGGCTAAACTGATCGTGAAACTCAGGTTCAATTTGTTATATAAAATATTTATCCCACTTTCTCAAAATCACACCTGAGGCCATACCCTCCATATTTTATTTAATAATTCTCTCAGGGAAAAGTACCAAACTGGCCAACAGTTGTGTTGCTGTTATAGAAGATTATTTGGTTATACTGGCATTTGAATGAAAAGCATGTCACTATTTTTAATAAAAATTGTTATGGTTCTACAGCTGGCTCTTAATGTAGTGATGGAATAAAATGTTAAATACTTTGGATAATTCACAACCACAAGTAACAGAAGTATTCTTATTATATAAAAATTAGGAATACTGTGGTTAAGTATGAATTATTCAGAGGTTGATCATTAAAGGTTTCATAGTATGTCCTTTTGGTTTTCTTAAGAAACAAGTTTAAGTTCTGTATTTTTAGTGATTTTTCTGAATTCATGCTTTCTCATCATTTTAAGAAAATTTGCAATGTTTATATAAGATAGCTTTTGTTAAAATAAATTGCTCTTAAGCAAACAATCACATAGGTTATGTACTTTCATGATTTTAAAAGAGCTAGAAAATGACAAACATACAGAAATGCACTGAGGCAGATGCAGCAACCATCCGTAGATCAGTACGTTAAAAACAAGTTATTAAATAAAGAATTAACTGCTTAAGTTGACAAAACACGGCAACACTGAATCCGTGGGGGGAAGGTTAGAATCATTTTTCAGTCTCCCCACATGATTTTGTCCTATGTAACAAGTATACAGCACTATTACAAAAAAGAGAAATTCAAATTCCGTCATAAGAGAATGAGAGCACAGTACTGCAGCTGTTATTTGAGGGGGCCAACTTTCACAAGACTTTTAAGGAAACGCATTTGGAGAGGTGAATGCCCACGTCAGTGGAGCCAGGCACTGTCCCCCATCCAGCCCTTCCGGGGCCAACGTAGTGGCAGCAGCTTTTCCAAGCTCCCCGACAGAACTCTAAAACCATACACCACCTCAGATGAGAGAGTACTCAGCATGGTTTCTTGGGTTCCTTTTAGTTAAGAGATGATAACCAGCATTACAGTTTCATGCTATATCATTCCCCAATAAGTATAGCTTTCACCACTACTGTTAAGCAAAAGTAACACACTTTTAGTATAAAATGTTCTCTACTCTGGAAATGAACATTTCATGGGACATGGAGTGCTAAACTTCATAGTTTAACTTTGTCCACCATGAGATGCTACTGATAGAGAAAAAAATGTTCATACAGCCCAGATTCCATTTCCAGTCTACATTTAAGCTATTTGTATATTTGTTCATTTTCAAAGCTATTGGTAGGCAAATCTGTTTGCTCTTTCACTCTCCATTTTTCCAGGCTTTTGCAACTTAATTATTTTCTTCTTACAGAAGCCTCTGAGTCTGTAAAAAAGCTAGAATTATGTGTCCAAGTTATAATTTCTGTGATAACCAGTTACAAAAAAGTCCCCAGCTTAGCACTGAGCAACTTGTTGTCATAACAAGAAAAATACTATAACCGGTATTAAAGTGAAATGATCAAATTTTACTGCTCCTCTTAAAGTTAATTTGATGGCAAAGCTTTATTTAAATAAAAATCCATCTGTCTCTACTTGTGTTAACTGCAGAGGTTTAAGTACTTTATCACTAATAAACTGTCCCTTTGGGGGGCCCAAGTGAATGACTGTGCATTGATAAACTGTTTGACTTTGAAGAGTCAGATCCCTGAAATCTTCCATAATCAAACGCTTGGCCTGGCCCCGGAACAAAGGACAGGCTTCTCTATACTTAAAGACCACCGAGCGGAGCTCACAGCAGGGAAAGGCACAACCTGCTCAAGCCAACATGGGTGGACTGGGGACGAGCAGGCTTAATGGCAGCCTTTCAGTTGCAGGGGTGGCTCCAGGACTCTATTTCTGGAACTTCCTACTTTTCTGATTTGCAAATTATGAGAAAAGAATTTGCAAACTTTCTAAAATTAAATAGTTCTCTCCCATCAGCAGACATCTGAACTTACATCAAATAATCTGGGAGTTCAACTGTTGAAGAAGCTTCCGTGGAGGCAGTGCAATCCTCTTTAACTCCTACAGAGAAAAAAAATTCAAGCGTTCACCAAAGGGTATGGTTACAAAATGCCTATAATTCTAAAATAGATCAGAAACATCTGGAACACTTTTCCTCAAATTCTATTCTTCCATCTCAATAAGCAATAGTGAGCAAGGAATACAATTGAACAAGAACAATAGAGGCCCTATGACCAGCGCCAGCAGAACCGACGCCAGGCATTGAAAGCACCCTGGCTACTGCAGTGTCTGCACAATAAAGGAATTCCATCTTAACCCAAGGTCAATCTTCTATTCTTTCAACAACAGTTGTGGCATCTGCCCAGCAATTCAAAGATTGTGGTGGCAGATGCAGCCAGACAACGGGAGATACAAACTTTACATCAACATCTACTTTTCATAGGATTCAAACAAGGCAGATAAGATAGTGAAGTCAGGTAGCAGACTATTTCGATGGCTGTATTTTTACTGCTATTCTTTTTGTATGAAGACAGTGGAATTGGGCAGGAAGTTTTCCTATCAGTTTAAAGTAATTTAAAATAAGTTATTAGTGAACACCAATTTTTACTCCTCTAATCTCTAACCCTCATAATACTGCACAGATTTGTTTTTAAGAGGACAAAATAAAGTGCCAGTTGCTCAGGACTGCACTGTGATAGTGTATAAAACCCCTCAGTATTCCATTTGTTCGAAGGTACCATTTTCCAGAGGGTATGTTTAGACTTTTTTATGAGGTTAATTTTTTATCATTCAAAGTAGAATTAAATTAATAACTCGAACCCAAACCCTGCCTGCTAGCAAAACATACATGTTCAATATAAAACAAGTGAGAATTTAATAATTTCTTGGTTTAATATTTTAAAGGACAAAGCGCACTAAACAAATTATGCAGACTCTGTGGGCTTATTTTGTGTGCGTGCGTGTGCGTGCATGTGCGTGCGTGCGTGTGTGTGCGTGTGTGTGTGTGTGTGTATTTGATTCAGGCTTAGGTAAAAGCTTGTTTTTACAACAGCCTGAGCCTTAAAGGAAAAGGCATCAAGTGCACATCACCTGGCTTCTCCTTTGCCACAGACACCAGATAAATTGCAGTAGAGCAGAGGATGTAGGTCTGAATCTATCCTCAGTTTGTGATAATCTCGATTGGCTTTGAAAGGTACTACATCCTCAGTGAAGGATTCAGAGACTAGGCCTGCTTCTCTCGGTTTCCAGCTCTGAGAAAACTCGAACTCTGCTATAGTGCTCAACATTCTGGGATCCAGTCTCTGACTCAGGATTACCATCTGATGGTGGGAAGTGTGGAGAGTGGGGCATACCCAGGAATCTGGCTTACTAACTCTGAACATGAAGTTTTAGTATCTCTTTTTCTCTTCCTGATCTGGCAAATTCAAGTACGATAGTGTTTGAGGGAAAAAGCTTACACCTACCTCTTGGGCCACTATATACTACCATTCTGATCTACATTATTTCAACAGATATGCTTTGACAAGCAATATCCTCAATCCAGGTCAATAAAGGTACTGCATCATACTATTCCATAATCAAAGCTTCTCTCCTATGGTAAAAATGGTCAGTTAAATCTAAGGATTACAGACTTTCAGTACTGTGGGCAAATTACAGAAAGATAAAATTCCTTAAAGTCTAATCATTAAGGTACTTTTTCTGAAGTTGTATTTTCCTGGGAAATTTTACCTTAGTTATGCTGGGTTTAAAATGGGCAGCAGTCCTAAATGATGGTTTTGAATCTTCTGTATGTTGGTATGCAAGACATTAAGTTCTATATATATAAAATAAGAGAAATCTAATTGTGTCATTAGGTTTTAAAGATCACTACCCTCAGGTAAGCAGTCTTTATACTGATTAGCTTTTCTTTAGAGGTAAAGCATTATTTTA
Source organism: Aethalodelphis obliquidens (assembly GCF_003676395.1). Lineage (NCBI taxonomy): Eukaryota > Metazoa > Chordata > Mammalia > Artiodactyla > Delphinidae > Aethalodelphis > Aethalodelphis obliquidens. Next base: position 40,321,994 of record NW_020837948.1, on the reverse strand, counting down.
GGCTTCTTTGGGTCTCTAGATATTTGGCTTTGAAAGCTTCCAAAAGCTTGAAATGGTTAAATTTATTAATAATGGTTGATGTTTGCTAACTAAAACAGTGTTCTCAAAATTGGAAAAAAAAAAAAAAAAAAACCCAAGATCGATCAAGCTAATCACCAACACCTTGCAGAAGACAAATTGCTTTCACTCTGAATGAAGATGATGTTATGGATCTGCATATATAATTTTACCTCGCCTGTTTTATAAAGAATTTGACATTTCCCCTGTGCTATTATTAATTAAAGCAGGGTTGACCCTGCTTCTTGGTAAAGAAGGACCTGAGTACTTTTATTGCTAATTGTGTGTCTGGTTAAATCAGTTCAAGAATGGCATATAATAGGTCATGTTGAGGTTGCACAATACTGTGACAGCTCTGGAAAAGCACAACAAAGTTCACCTTCTAAAAGGGGGTCTTTGGAGGATGACAGGGTCATTTTCAAATGTCACCATCTTAAGAAACATAGAAACTATGTTTAATAGTTGGCTAAAAAGAGACAGAAAATGACTGCTGTAAAATGCAAGAAAAAAATTTGCTCAAAAGGACAATACTAAGATTAATAACTAAACGGAAGGTCATTTGATAAAAAAGCATTACTAATTATAAGCAGCATAATCTCATACTCAGGATAGTCTGCTCTTCCCATTCATTTAATCCATGTAGTCGGTTTTTACAAATGCAAAAATACCTTCATTGGAATCCGGACTGGAGTTGTTCAGCTTGGCAATTTCCTCTTCTCTTTTAAGGTCCTCTTCCTTTTCCTCAATCATCTCAATGTCGTGCTTTTTTATTTGGTCCTTTTCCTTGTGTCTTTTAGACTTCTTCTTGGACTTTTTGTGAGACGAATGGTTTTCTTCCATAAGCTTTGGACATTTTAGTAGAACTGAACCAGGTGGTAAGGTTTCCAGAGAAGTCCTAGAGGTATATTTGTCTTGCTGGTCCTCATAGATACTACCATTTTGACTAAAACTGTCAACAGGTAGGTCTTGAGTCCCCCGGCCTTCTGGAGTGCTAGGGGAATTGGAGTGAGAATTTACAGTCTGAGGAGGATTGGAGACAGGCAGGTGGGTTGAAGGCAGCGGTGGAGGCGTGGGGATGGCAGCGGCTGCAGGGGGCAGCGGGGGGCCTGCAGCAGATTTTTCACTGGTGGGATTCAAATGACCATTTAATGTTGGCGGCACTCTATTTGTCAGGTGAGATATTCGAGCTTTTTTATTCATTAAAGGATCAATGAAATCTGAATCTAAAAGCCGTTTCTGGGGTGGGGGGGGAACAGGGAAAACAGATGAGCCAGTTTGCACTAAAATTCAATACATGTGTCACTCGTTACTAGAAGAACAACTGAGTAATTTTATTCATACTTAAATTTATAACCAGTTTAAATTCATTACCAGCACTGTGTTAACCATCCTCCAAGCTTAAGCACAAACAATCTACAATAAATTTTCATGTCTAATGTAAAAAAGCAGAATCTGGCAAATATGGTTCTTGAAGTACTTATACTTTCTGATCATACAGCTCCACCCTAAGTTCCTTGAGACACTAGGCCAATTTATGTGGATTATACCACTCAGGAGTATATTAAATAGAGGTGGCCTCCTTCCTCTGCTGGCCACAGCTGACCTAGTTATATTCAGTGAGAGGAAGAAGCAATTTTTAACATTATTGGTTGTCAGAACCAACAAGGGTTAAGTACAGGGCAATAAGCCTACACTTACTTGATCTCTTCGAATGTGCTAACATGCTCCAGTTATACATATTTTGGCTGTCTTAAGATGGCAACAACCAGCATATTCAGAATAATTTCTCTACATATCTCTATCATTGCTGAAATGCCATCCAATTTTTTCTCCCTTAAATATATCTTTTCACTGAATTGGAAGATAAGTCTGAATAACTAGTCCATAAAAATTATATGGAGTTACTATTTCAAAAAATTTCAAAAATCATGCTAATATTAGCCCAATCCAGCAACAACAATAACAGTATTTAAAATAAAAAGGAAAGTCAGATATTTGAAAAGTACAAAGCATACATCCAATGTAATACTGTGGCTAAAACTTCAGCTTGAAAGAAAATAATAGTTAATCATCACATTAATTTATTCTGTGTTGAATTTAGGGCCACTGATCTCACACCTAGTACATAATTAGATCAGAGTATAAGTAGCTTTATAGTAGTTGGCATTTGAGGCTTCTGTAGACAACATACATGCAAGGAAAGAATTGCTTTTATTTTGTTCCTCCTCTGTTCCTCACAAGAGGTTTCTAACATTTTCTGACACGTGAATAGCCTTTTGCCCAGGGCACGCTTACTGTTCTCAACACATCTGTCCTGTCTCCCTAAGCCTTGGGAGGGGGGTCCAGAGAAAGGAGCACTCTGTCAACAGCACTGGGGTAGAGCGGTTTGTCTCACTGCCAGTCTCAAAGACCTGAGAGAGTTCAAGGCTGTCTGAGAACCAGGTGGGCTTGACCTCTTATGTCGCCCAGGATCTCCCCATCTTTTTCCAACTGAATCTTTGGGGGGAAACTCTAAGCTGGAATGGAGTCGCACTGGAATATTCTGATTGGGATCTAATCAAAAAGTACTTTAAGAAAACATATGGAAATAGCAGAGTTTTTTATTTGCTTATTTTAAAAACATTTTTCCCCAAGAACGTGCTTCAGATAAATTTAAATATCTTCTATTTTCTATATAATCTAAGACTGGATATGGGACTGGATAAGTTAGTGATCAAATGGAAAAGTAGATAATCTTACAACAAAACGTGAACTTCAAGGATTGAAAATCAGAGTAGACATTAAGTACCTTGACTTAATGTAGTGTTATATGGTGAAAAAGAGTTCTGGGCTGGGAGCTGGGACCTGAATTCTAGAGTAAGCTCTGCCGTGAACTTTGGGTAGGGAAGCTGTGCGTCTTTTCTGGGTCTCATTTCTCTCACGTATAAATCAGAAAACCTGAACAAGGTGTCCCCTAAAGTCCATTTCAGGGCTATGATTATATAATTTTATGCAATACCTGAGGAGAAGATGCAGCATCTCTACTAGAACATACAGGAGATTCTGAACGGCTGGTGCTGGCAGCATTCTGAGATGGATTTAGTTTTCTGGAAAGGACACACATGTTCCAGTTAGGGGGACAATTTTCAAATGTTCATGATAGAAAGCCTACCCTTGCTTCGTTTTTCCCATCTCAATACTAAAATAACAATGACTATAATAATTACTTATTTGCATAATTTTTAAAGGAAAAAAAAATAAGAACGTACCTCGAGAGCACTGACTCTAATGACCGTCTGTCTATTTCATTATATCCAGGCCAATCTCTTTGGAGCTCTTTAAAAACATAATCCTTTAAGGTGTATGAGAGGTCCTTAGGATTCAGATTGGCTACCTGGTACATGGTGTGAAAAGAGAGCATTAGTTCTTTTTGCTATTTCTTAACCTAAAACAGGCAACCTTTTGGATTTATACTGAAAATAACTATATCAAATGGCTCCAAGGGACTGCTAGCTTTGCATATGCCAGATCTCAATAAATGCTTTTTGACTTCATTTGGGGAATTAAATAAAACTTTATATACATAGTTAAATATTTTTTTCCTGGATGGCCACTGCATTTGTTAAATAGTAATCCTACATTATGCAAAAAGTGGAGGAAGATTTTTTCTTTTAATCATTTTTTTTTCTAGCCAAAGGAATCCAAAACAGTTTTCTTAACATCTTCATTATTTATTTCTGGCTATTAATTCCATTACTTTTGAGTTACAAGTCCTTGATCACTTGTATTAAGTAGAAACCAAACAGTGCCCATATGTTGGTTTACAAACTTTCCTATCCAGTAATCAACAGAAATTATCTCCATAAACAGTATCAATTCTGATAATCTTGTCTGTCATCTTCTTGGCTTGCTAAGCTTGCTCGTTATAGCTGCCAGTTCTCCTGAAGAACCACTCTTTCCTTGAAATTCCCCCAAACCAATAAACGGAAACAGAAACGAAAATAACCCCCACATTACTGTTATTATTTGCAAGTGTAATCCTTTCTTATCCCTTAACTACGGTTCTTTGTGTATCCAGGCTCAGGCTCCATTAACAACATGAATGTATGGATTCAGGGGCCGAACCACGAGTCATTTTCAATGCTGGCAGAAAGATATTCTTTTCATTCCCTACTGGAATGGTCTTTTTTAATAACTTCACTTCTTTCTGTGTCTTCTAAAAGTACTATAAAATATAATATGATAGTTTATGCTTTTCCCACAGCTCAGCTGAATACTAACATTAATGTTGATATACAGTAGAAAATGATAGGTTTATCTTAAAATTCAAATTTGCAAATAAATTAACATGAGATACAACCAGATTTCTCGAAGTGGAATAAATACAACCATCTTACAATCTATATTCTGCTAGCTCCTAAGTTATAACTCTAGCTTCAACTGTCCTCTGGACACCAGACTCTTATATATATATAACTACCTACTGAATATCCATCTCCATTTGGATATGTCTAATAGACATCGTCCAAATAGTATGTATGTAAGACAGGATTCCTGATTCCTCTGCATACTCTTGTTCCTTTTCCATCCCTCCCCATCTCAGTCAATGGCTCAATATCCATTCAGTTGCTCCATTTAGTTGGTCTGGGGCGAAATCCAGGAACTGGCATTTTAAAAAAGTTCTCTAAGGGATTCTAATATGGAGCTAGGATGAGACTATGCTCTAGATTCTATCAAATAAACAATAGTAATGATACTCATATCCCACTTGCTCAGGAATTAAGTATACCTACATTTAAAAATTATATCTATACACATATTCATGATCACATGACTACTGACATACATCAGTAGCAGCCTCTGGGTGAACTGCCTCTGCCATCATTTTGCCCTCTCATCCTCTAACCTAGGAGGTAATTTACAACCTTTCTGGAGATTCAGTCACCAAATATTTTGTCTTATAACCTGAACCTCCCCCCTTCCCCAAATAAAAAACTGAACACACACACACACACCTATACCCTCATCCTCATTCATTCTTTCATCCTGTCTCTTGAGCTCTTAAAACTGCTATGTGACACATGGGTTTAAATTAAGTGTTTCCAAATAGTGCTCAAATGACTTAATAAGATCCCTGAAATTGCCAAAGATACCTTGGGGATTGGTTAACCCAGAACTGGAGATTATGGTTTTACTCTTTCATGACATTTGGTATCATGTCTTGAATATAAGAGAAAACAGATGAAAAGGACTTAAAAATGTTATTCTTTGAATAATACATGAAAACCTGCAGGTTTATTTTATTTTATTTTTTAATGACAAAATTTAAGAACAACTTTGGAAATGTTACTGCTTTAGAAAAAAATAAAGAAAGCAGACTTCCATTTCTGGTGGACTTGAATACTAATCAACATTTATGACACAAAGTCGTTCTAAAAAATACAGGAAGCTACAGTCTGATGAACTGTTGATTTTAACAAAATTACTTACTTTTATACTTAAGCTTGTGATTATACGGTAACTGATCAGTGCTAACACTTTACATATTCATATCCTTTAATGAAGACAGGTGACTGATTTCAGCATACCCAATGGTTGAAAAAGGCAGAGTATTACAGGCGAAAACAGCATGCAGGGCAAGACACATCCAAAACTATTTAGCAGGTAAAAATAGTCTAGCTTATACCGACCAAAGACTGATAAAAACACATTGTATAATTTCACCTACATAAACCAATAAAAATTATGGCAATAGTTTAGCGGATTCAAGACTAAAAGCAGATAACCAAAACTTCATTTACTTTTTTTTAATGGAATTTCAGGGCAAAGTTTGTTTAACCCAAATGAAGATAATGACTCGAAACTTGATAATTCAGAAGGCTCTAACTTATAAAACCTAGTATAAATGTCTACATTTCAATTAGTTTTTAATTAAATGTTTAAGTCAGGATGATTTAACTTAATATTCATATACCATTGATCAAAACGATCCTGAAATTTCTCTACCTCAGTAATAATGATAACAACAATAACGGCAACAAGCCTTCTTAAATGAACTCCCCAACAAGAAGGTAAGCAGAAGGAACTCTCTCCAGCCGTCCTCACCTGTTGCAGAATTGCTCCGAGGGAGTTCTTGTCTTTCTGATTGACACCGTCTTTCTGCAGTCGAGCTAGCAGCTCAGGTTTCTTATAGGCCTTCAGTGCCAGTAAGTGAATCACCCTGTCCCGATATGGCCGCTGGGAAACACTGCTGCTGCTATGTGTCTTTCGAATGGTATTTGCAGGGTTCATGGGGGTTGATCTTTTCCTCTCAGGCACTGCATCTGAAACAGCTTGAGGTGCTTTCCGAATTTGCACTCTTTTCCCTAAAGTCCAGTAGAAATGACATTGTTACACATTTGCGGGTGATAATATAATGAGCATCTCAATTTCCACAACTCTGATTTAGGTACCTCTTCATTCTGGAAGGAATAAAGACTTCATATTTCAGTTTTCACTTTAAAAAGATATGCAAACAGAAAGCATTCTGAATAAATGGCCTAAAATGTAGATTCAGAACTTTCTGACAGAAGCACTTATTGGAATAAATATGTATTATAAAACTATTTTGGCCACTTAGCTATACACATGGATAATAATTAGTGACACACACCATAGCAACACACTGGAAATTTTAAGGTTGTAGGCATTTGATGTTAAGTGGAAATAAAGTAATCTCCATACTCACCTGTGCTACTTACAGAACTTAAACCTACATATTGTATGTCATTTCGTTGGCAGAGAGGAATACAACGAATATGTGAAATGTGAAAAATACCTGTCTATCTCACTAAGGACACACTGTTGGCTGAGCTCAGTCATTAGCTTAATTTCACAGATTCAGAAGCCACAAAGAGGAGAGTCAGGCATAATTTGGGGTCAACATTCACCAGGGCATTCATGAGTGATATTCCTTTTCAACAGATATAACATACTCTAGGAGTCAAAAAGCAAAAACAAAACCAATCAACCAACCAACCAACCACACAGTCTAAGAGGGCCAGACAAGCAGATCTCTCCTCTGTGGTGCTGAGACTACAAGGTGAGTTAGAGGAATGGAAAGTGCTAAAAGCAGGCATTCACACCATTTCTGCACAGGCCAGTGCCATTCACATAATTAACACACTTTCTGCTTAAACTTAACAATGACAAGTGTTTGGCAAGTGGCTATTTCTAGAAAATACTGTGGGCTGTAGTGACCTGAATACTATATGGATGTGTGAAGCCAACAGTACATGGCTGGTCACTGACAATACCTGGTAACCATTCCTTGCTGAAGAAAGAGAGATTAGAATGAAACTGTATTAGACCCTCGCTTTATGATTTCTGAGGTGAAATCTCATACATCACTACTAAAGCTTCCAACTCTATGCCCATTGGTTAAAGAGGGGGAAGAATTGGTAATGACATACAAGGTGGAACAACTGCATTAGGGACAATACTAGCAATTAGAAACAATGGATAAGTAAAAGCAGTCTCTAAAGCGCTGTTGGCTTGGGTGAAAACAGCTTAATGGGGCAGGAACTTTACTGAATAGTAGTTCTGTCCATGCTGGGTTCCCAAGGCCTGGCCAGAGGGGCTGTTTGTTTGATACAATCCTACCTAAAGGAGAAAGAAAGGTCTCACTGGCTCTTATATTTCTTTACTATCTGGACGTAACCAATTGTAAATATCAGATCAAAATACTGCACAACAAAGGAACTCAACATTAAAGGGTCACTGCCCAGTGGTAAGAAAAGCTATTAAATTAAGGTACAATTAGAGATTTGGAGATAGATTTAGATCTGTTTTCTGTATTTTTCTTAATTCAGAGATAGTTAGATCAATGTCAGATGTGCAGGGAACTAATATCTACCTTGCACCAATTATGGGATGGGGGAGGGACACCGTGCTAAGAGCTTTACACATATAAAGTCTCATAAAGTAACCTGATGAGGTAGGCCTTGGTCCTATTTCACAGATGAGAAAACTGAGGATTTCAATGGGATAAGCTCAAATAGTAGAGTGCTGACTTAGCATTTGGAAGGTTCTGCGATTAATACCCAAGTTTTCCTACTTGTACTTCTTTGTTGGAAAGGTTTTATGAACAAATGCCTAATGTCTGCCCTTGCTTCATGTTAGGCTGCAAGCTTCCTGTAGGCAGTGCTATGGCTGCTTTGTCTATCAGCAGACCTAGATTTTGATGACTTGCAAAGTGAAATGACCAGCAAAGTGTCAAAGTGAATGACAGCAAGTGAACAAGCAGACAGCAGAGGAGCAGAATCAAGGTGGCCTGTGCTGTATTTTTGCACATTACCAGGCTGCCAGAGCCTGAAGACACAATGAAATTGCTAAAGTGGCAATTGCAAACCTTCCAACCCACCACTTCTCAGTTGCAATAGTGTTAGCAAACAGTACTACTTCCTTGAAATTTCAATAGGAATTTTTGGAAAGAAAGAATAGAGTTAGGTCAGACAAGTTTAGGAAACGCTATCAATTCCACACTCCCCTCCCCCTTGAAACCTGTTTAACTTCTACTTCCCCAAACCAAGCTGACTATGGATCCCTCTCCCACACTCGTCTCTAGGGAGTGGGATGAGCAGAGAATGGTTTTTAACTAAACTCACATACACCATGACTGGTCATTTAGAATGAATTCAGGCCAGCAAGGAAGGCAAATACAAATAAAAACAAAAACAGGACTATCACTGTGTTGCAGGCTGCCCTACCTCTTCTGTAGGTCTCACCAACCTCTGGTCCACAGTCTCAGGAAAGCCCCTAGGTCTCCTGAGTTTACCCCACCCTCCCAAAGTAGACATAGGGCTACCAAATAAGGGAGGTTCACTTTGCCCTTAAAAGGGGTCAAAGTATGATGGCTAACAAGAAATTAGAATCTGGACAGGGATGTGACAGCATTGGAGTCTCACCTGGGGCCTAATGCTAGGCTATCATTGGTCCATGAATCTCCTACCCACAAAACACTCACTTCACCTTTACCTCATTTTAAACAGCAAGTTGTAGGGTAACCCATTTCTTTCAAATGATGAAAGAAGAATCCAGCCACACTGGGCCACAGAGTTTTGCACAAAGATCACTTGCTCCCTGCCTCCCCATCAATTTGTGCCTATTCAACCAGGAAGGAGTCCTCTGATTTAAGGTAAGAAAGGCTATAAATGAAGAAAACATTAGTACTCTAAGCAGTTACAGAATTGAGATGCTAAAGCAAAAAAAGAGCAGGAAAATGTGGTTCAAAGTGGGCAGAAGAAAGGTTTTATTTTTATTTTTTACATTTGCCTCAGAAAAGCCCTTTTAATAAAGCCTGTGGGAGAACCTAATTCTCTTCCCAGACCCAACTGCTAATCAATTCCCTGGGCTCCTTATATAAACAGCAGCAGCGGGTCGGACAGAGTTGGGTAATCTGGGACTACATCTGAACCGTTTTGTTTCATAACAAGGAGTCCACTGCTAGCTTCTCCATTCAATATGAGATGGTAAAAGTACTTAGCCCTCCGTCTAATGACTCTGAGTAAACAATCTGAAAGGAAGGTGTTAAAACAGACAATCAGAAAGAGAGCAGGGACGGCAACCGTCTTCTGCAGTTGTTTTTCTGTTCTGTGGAACCTAACTAAAAACCCTGGCAACACTGACCCAAGGTTTTAAAAACACTGGCAGGACCTTGACAGTGGTGTGACTCTGTCATGGTTAAATACATAATCCACTGCAATGAAATCCATCTCCACTACTTAGCATTTGAGATCACTTCTTCAAAAGGTTTACTATCAAAACATATATAAACAAGTCATAGACTGCTAGAACTACAAAGGACCTTAGATGTTATCTAAGTGCAAAACCCCTTATTTATTTTTTATTTTTTTATAAGTTTATTTATTTATTTATTTATGGCTGCGTTGGGGCTTCGTTGTTGCAGGCAGGCTTTCTCTAGTTGTGGTGACCGGGGGCTACTCTTCGTTGTGGTGCCGGCTTCTCATTGCGGTGACTTCTCTTGTTGCGGAGCAAGGACTCTAGGTGCACGGGCTTTAGTAGTTGTGGCACACGGGCTTAGTTGCTCCGCGGCATGTGGGATCTTCCCGGACCAGGGCTCGAACCTGTATCCCCTGCATTGGCAGGTGGATTCTTAACCACTGTGCCACCGGGGAAGCCCCAAACCTCTTATTTTAATATTTGAGAAAATTAAGGTCTCCAGATGTTAATTGATTTGTCCAAGGTCACTCAAACATGTACTAACATCAAAAATAAGGAGGATGGGGGGAAAAGTTGGGAAAACTGGAAAAAGGATCCTAGAAATCAGGTTGTTTGGGTTATTTTATATACCTAAATAGATATTAGGTATATAAAATAACCAAAATTTACAATTCAATAAATTTCCAGAATTTAGATAGGAGTCAGTGAGCAGACTTAAGACACTGGTAAACTAGAAGTGATAAGTTTCTTTTTTCTTTTTTTTAAACAATGGGGAAGGATTATAACAACACAACAATGCTCATCATTGATATCAATGGCATAACTAGAACTGGAAATATTACTGAAGAAATAATAACGATGTTTTCTAGGTTAAAGCTTCTCCTGTGCTCCTCTCCAGGCAAAACAGGCCTTCCCCCATTCCCCACCCCAAGCCCACTAGAAGGTCACAGAAGCTCACATTCCTGGTTGCCTAGGCAAGCTGACCCCTAAGAGCACAGCCTTCCCTTCCTTAAACTGGGCTTGTGCCCTAATTCAACTATCAGAGGACTGGATGATGCCACCATACCCCCCACAGTGAGACCAACATTATTCCTATTTGTCCTCTACTCGGGCTGACACTATTAAAAGAAACCTTGCTCTGCAAAGGCTTCTAAGCTGGCAGAGGTCAGCTTTTGGTATCATTTTATATGATATATTCAATTAAGAACTAAAGAGGTATCTCCTGTTGTCTTATGAAAGAAACATAACTTGTTAATGAGGCCAAACTCTTATCATTTGCTATTTGCTGATACCAACAACTTGATATGTAAAATGGAGAGGCAGTCATAACCCAGCTCATGCGGTGATTGTGAGATTTAGATGAATAACTACATGTGAAGTGCTAACCAGTGCCTTGTGCATCGCAAGCACTCAGGAAGTGCTGAGTAATATTAGTATTGAAGGGTGACTGACTAGCGTTTTAAAGAACTAAATGGGTCAGTTTTGAGATACTGAAAAAAGCAGGAGGATACAAACTGCCTGGAAGGAAAGAAACATGGTAAAGGCCTGGCAATGGATACAGTTAGAAGAAAAAGATCAAAACATGCCATAACAAGGAAGAGTAAAAAAATCAAAAAGAAACACCAGAAAAGCCAATCCAGATACTAATCTTTTGCTCTACTGTATTCAGAATTGATTAGTCTTTTCTTAGGAGTAGTGTGTGCAGTTTGGAATTCTGAGGTGAAGAACTGGAGGCAGTCCAGAGGAGAGCAATAAAAATAATTAAAGGCTTGGGATACAGGCCATATTAAGGAAAGTTAAAAGGAGCTGGGGTTACTTGACCTAGAGAATAAAGGGCTGAGAAGGTTAATGACAAGATTTAAGACCAGAGAAGAACACTGCTGTGATGGTGAGTAGCCCAGGGCACAGAGGACACAGCACAGAGGAGAAGGTTAAACAGAGCACTTGTCTGGCAGAGGTCACTGTGGGGCTCTGCAGGGGGGGAACATATGTGTGCTCTTCTTAAAATGGCATAGATGTAATCTGGTTCAGATTTAAATTTAGATAACCTCAAATTCTATGTGGTCACTCTAAAAAATGTATATAAATTATCTGTAGTGCCTATACGAAACCCTGCAAGTTCCAAAATTCCCATACCATCAGGGCATGTATGGCCTGTGTAATTCTGGGTGTTGAAAAGTCTCTTGTGTAAGCTGGGAATGAACTGTACCGACCCTATCAAAACAAACAAAAACACATGGACATAGGGGACGCCCAAGGATCTTTCAATGGAAAAGTACGGTGATCATTGCTAATTTTCAAGCTTTGGAGTAAATCAAGGTGAAGGTTTTTAGATAGTTATATTGGGAAGAAAAAAGAATCATTTTGATTGCTGGAGTCTTCTATTCCTTTGTCAAACATACCAATTTGTCTTACTGTTTATAAATTGGTAGTATTGGACTTAAAAAACACTCTCAAAGCAACAGGGACGGCAAATTCATAGTGTGCACTTAAATTTAAGAGCAGCAGATCTTGTACATTTTTAAAACAATTTGAGATTTAGCCTACTAAAGTTAATTAAGTTACCTATGAGAATAAAGAAAGAAAGAAAGGAGGTTGGAAGTTGTTACCTCATTCAGCAGGAAAGAGAAGATGAAAAATCTCACTGCTGGTAAGTTACTGGGCAGAAACTGGGCCCCGTGGGTACAGATACCTGGGGAAGCCATGAATTGTTGTTAAACCAAACTAAATGTATCTAAGCTAAGCACCAAGTCCCAGGAGCACTGGCTCTGTTCCAAAGAAATACTTATTAAAGATACTAGTGGAGCTTCTCAAAGCTGAATGTATTGTAGCTGGGTCAGCAATGGGAAAATACAGAAGTAGAATTATACCAAACCATGGAAAGATGTTGATTAAGGGATCTGGTTATTCAAGAGACTTTTTGTTAGCATTTACATTTTCAAATTAATATCCTTTCATCATTTACTATCCAGTGACTTGTGTTATTAAACTGACCGAGGCCTCATAGAGCTCATCCTCACTCTGCGTGACTCTATTACTGTTAATAGTCACTGTGAATTAACTCTTTAAAACTGTCAGGGTCACTGCTCGTAAAGGAGAGACTCAACTTGCGGGTCTGGTCTTAATTCCCCTCGATTTGATGGATATTTGAGTAAGCTGATGATAAAGGTGATGGGGGTAGGGCAGGTTCTTAATTAATGGAGAGATGAGGATGAGGATCCATAATTGAGATGACATCACAATTGAGGTACCAAAGAGGCATCACCCTAATGCTTTGCTATAAGCACGTTTTAATACTTTTGCAATAAAAACTCCTTGTTGTGCAAAGATCCTTTGAAATTCTGCTAATAGAAAACTCATAAGTTCTACTAATAGATTTTACTATAAAAATAACTCTCCAGAAGTACAAAATAAGAACTATACTGTCCACCACTGAAATTACATCATCCAGTGATAAAGAAAACACAACAGTACCACTATCACAATCTCACATAATAAAGTAACTTGAGCAGATCCCAGGATTGTAAAGTAATAACAAATGGCCAGTAGAGGATCTGGGATTTATGAAAGAAATAAAACTTTTCAATCTCTTCAATTTATCAGCAGTATGAAGAGAATAAATGACTTTTGACCATGTTTTTCAAAGTGTTCTGAAAACTAATTTCTGTGTTTTCATTAAGTAATATTACCAATATTTACCTAGAGTGATCTTGAATGATTCCAATCAATCAGCAAGAAGGAGAAAGGTATCTATACAAACCTACATATGGTCCACCAGGTTTGATAACTTTTGTGCTTCGGTTGCGGGATTCCTCCTCTGCCTGGGTCATTCTTTCTCGTGTCATCTGATACGAGTCATTTGTTGCACACACTGTAATTTTATCTTGTATAAATCCCAGGCAATTGAGCTGGGATGCTCCAGAGCTGTCAGGTAAGATGGTGCCTTGTTAGATATGTCCCACATTTTGCATAATAAAGGCAAGCAGAAATTGTATAATCCTAAAACCAGCAGCTTTAATAATAACTTTGCAATTCAAAATAACTAATATTAGTCATTTTAAAATGTAAAGCTTACTTAAAAATTTTTAAGTTTCTCCTCTTCATTTGATATCACATTTTTTTTTTCCATATTCTGGATAGAATGGGTGAAATGAGATCTCAGAGACCAAATCCATGAAATGTTGAAAAAAAAAAAAAAAAAAAAAAGAATCAGTACTTGGAATGAAGACCAGAGTCTTGATGGGCACTGTAGTTCTACTGTCATTTTTAAAAGAATTATCTACCACTGATGTGAGAAATGTTAAAAGTTTACTTTTAATGGAACCATAATATGTATGCTTTAGAACTGACTAGATGAAACAGACCCACCATAATAATGCCTTTTATTTTTAATAAGATATTAAGTTTAAGGCTAAAGTACTGCCAAATATCATAGTTTAATTTATTACTATTCACCCAAATACCCTAAAAAATTGTAACTTTATATTTACCATTGTTAAATCTCTATAGGATGATCTTTTGATATAGCAAATACTGAAAAATACTGGACAGGAGATTTTTGCAGAAATATTAAAAAAAGAAACCTTTTATTTACACAATCACGAATATTAACACTGGCCAGGAAGACGGCTCTGTATTCAAAGTATTATGCTAATATTAGGGGATTATGGTAACAGTTATGCTAGTATTTTAAAAAGAAATTATTATGGCCTTAAAACAGACTAGAATGTAGAAGTAATGAAAATGTCACTACAGCTCTGATATTCTATTTCTTAACTTAATTGGAAGTAGCTTTGTTATGATGCTAAGAAATAAGGGTTGATAAAATTTTTGTAAGTTGCTAATAACTGTCTGTACAAATGCTATTTTAAAAAAATCAGTTCGCTCTTCTCATAAATATTTATTGGGCAGAGAGACTGTGTGCCTGGCAATGTGTGAGGTACCTGGGCTGTGACAAGGACTGACAGATGCGGTCCCTCCTTCAAGGAGCTCTCTGTCTAATGGGCGACAAGGATGAGCACACTGGAAATTATGATGCAGTGTGACAAGTGACAGGGAACAGGGAACCCCCAGGAAGGTACTTCACCTGGACTTGTGGGCAAGGCAAAGGCTTCCTAGAGGAAGTGGTGATTGAGCTGATCTAGAGGGATAACTAGACAAGGGGGAAGGACAAAAGTGTTCTAAAGGGATAACCAATGTGTGCAGGCCCAGAGGAATAAGGAGGAGGTTTTCAGCTTGACCAAAGGGAGCTGGCAAGAACAATTAGAGGTGAGGATGAAAAGAGGGTATAAGAAGTGCATCACACAGGGCTTTGGAGGTCATAGTATAAATTTTGGACTTTTCCCCAAGAATAACAGAGACTGAAAATAGTCTTATTTATTCCGTAGAAAAATCAATCTGGATGAAGAACAGATTGGAAGGAAGGGGGCACTCTTGTGAAAGCAGACCAGTTAAGAGGCTACTGAACGATTACAGACAAGAAGCAATGGCTTGAACCAGGGTAGGGCAGTGTGAATGCAGAACAGTAAACAGATTCCAGAGATAGTGAGGAGGCAGCATTGACAGGATTTGGTCAGAGATTAGCCATGGCCAGGGGTCGGGGGTGGGGGTTGGGTGGGTGGTCGTTAAAGACTGTGCCCAAGTTACTAGGTGTGTGGAGCTGCCATGTGAGACACCGGAGTACGGATGGGAGAGAGAAAATGAATTCAGTGTTGGACCTGGTTGGTGACTTTAAAGAAGTAAGGAGCAGTCTCAGGAGGGAATGGACTGTGAATAACACTAATATTTAAAATAATCAATAGGAAGATAAAAAGACCACAGGAGACCAAAGAGGTAGAGGGAAATTAGAAGAGCAGTGTGTCATGGAAGCCATGGGAATAGAATACTTCAAGAATCAGAGAGTGGTCCACAGTGTGAAATGTTGGCAACAAGTCCAGAATAATAAGGAACCAATAAGCATCCCCTGGGTTCATGGGCAAGGAGGTAAAGGCTCTCTTCGAGAAGCATATTTCAGTGGAATGGCGGGGACTGAAGCCAGACTTCGGGTCCAGAAGTGAGTATAAGGGAGGCGGGTTTGGGTTTTTTTTGGTTTTTGTTTTTGCGGTATGCGGGCCTCTCACTGTTGTGGCCTCTCCTGTTGCAGAGCACAGGCTCTGGACACACAGGCTCAGGGGCCATGGCTCATGGGCCCAGCCGCTCCGTGGCACGTGGGATCTTCCCAGACCGGGGCACGAACCCGTGTCCCCTGCATCGGCAGGTGGACCCTCAACCACTGCGCCACCAGGGAAGCCCGGTTTTTGTTTTTATTGTCTTTTTTAATGAGGCCTACTTGAGCTGAAAATCCAGTGAAAGGAGAGAAAGGAAGGGGTAGGGAGGGAGGATGAGTAGGAAGAAAAGACTGCAGTAGAGAAAAGTCTGCAGTGTGAAGGTCTGGTGGCAGGAAGTTTGAATTTCAACATCTCCCCTTATGATTTACTAAGTAATTTACATAGTGAGAATAAGCTGAACCTATTGCCAATCACAATGAAGATACAGTTTTCACCATCCAAGGTCAAGAAACAGATCTTTACATGAAAACAAAATACAGCTATAAACCCTGTGGGCAAGAAGGTACTCTCCAGAATTCTCCACTCATCCCTTTTGAACTTAGTTACCTTAAAAGTTTAAATACTTTGACATATGTGCATAAATGTTCCTACAGTCCTTCTCTAGCCTAGCTCACTGTTTCCTATACTTGAGTATGCATTATTTACAGAGCTGTATTATGTATTTTCACTAGGCCTGTGAATGGGCAGATTCAAGGAATTTTTGAGTGTGGGATTTCCACCATCTTACATATGAGAAAAGCGAGGCCCAAGGAGATTTAAAAAGAAAGATAAGAAAGGAGACTAGTTGATATATATTTTTTGAACATCTATTTATGGAGCTCAGCCAACACTGTAAGACTGGAAAATGAGTGTAAGAAAGCCCCTGCCCTTAAGGAGCTTGCACAACTGTAGGAGAGACAAGATATATGGAAAATAAAAAATCAAACTGAATAGAAAAGGTGGAGCCAGATTATAAAAAGGTTTTCTTGCCAGGATAAAAACTGGAACTCTGAGTGCTTTTGTTTTTATGATGGCAAATTTCAATTTATATTCATACCACACTTGGATCATACGAATGTATTTATGACAATGTTCTCACAATAATTGTTTCTTTTCTGTTGGCACATCATGTATAGTTTTATAAAGTGACCTTAAATCTTTCTCCAAACAAGGTAGAAATAAACACACAGGGTATCTGTGATGTAACGGAGAAACCATATTACCTATGATAGGCCTGGTTTTGAAGAGGGAATTAAGTTCCTTAATGAAATTCCTAATGGGACATAGTTCAGTTTGATGTCAAAATGTTCTCACTGTACTAAAATAATTCTCTTAAGACAAGTGTTACAGGTAATGGCACTATTAGAAATCGGTGTGCCCTGTGGTATGTAAAGAACACTGAAGTAGGAGTTAGAACTCAGTTCTCATTCAGCCCAGTCACTAACCAACCAGCTATGCAACCTGTGAAGTGAAGGGGTGGAACCACACAATCACCGAGGACCCTTGTACTTGGTGATTCTATGATCTATTACAATGCTGTCCCACAGAAATTTCTGCAATTTAAAATGTTCTGTGTTTGTGCTGTCCCCTATGAGAACCACTAGCCATGTGGTTATTTAGCCTATAATATGTAGTTAGTATGAGTGAAGAACTAAATTTTATTTCATTTTTATCAACTGAAATGTAAATAGCCCCATGTGGCCAGTGGCTATCACTGTGGACAGTGCAGAAAAGTCTACAGAGTCTAAAACTCATGCAATTTATACCAAAAAATGTAAGTTTGGGGGAAGGCAATTTTTAGAAAGCAAAATTAACATATACTCAGGGAAAATGGCAGATTAAGATAAAGCAAAAAGTTATTTAGTCGCCTTAAATGGGAGAAGAAATTTAGACCTCTCAGTGAAGTGTCTTATTTTGTATCTCTGCCTTCCCTGCTTACTTGGAACACAACTTTCCCTTCCTTTCTCCCACACACAGCAAACACTTAAAGTTTCAAGTACGACACAGAGGAGAGATAGGGATGGATGGCCCTGGGGGCCTTGGGGAACTTTCGGCCAATGTCAGTGTTTCTCGGGAGGTTGGGGGCTCTAAGGCCTTGTCTTTATCCACAGGCAGAACAAACTCCCATGAGGGGCCATTCTTTAATCAGAAACAACCACAGCAAAGAAGAGTGTAACAAGTAGCTTAGTGTTTACAGAGGACCTAAGTAGATAAGGGTTCCAGTGGGTACCCTGGGCTATGGGTGTGTATTTTTGTCTTCCTCCCTCCTTTTTTCCCCTGAAAATCAGAAATGACTGCTATACTGGGGTTAATTTCTAGTTTCCATTCTGCTGCAGAATAAAGATTTTTAAAAACCTATCTTAAAACAAGCCTCGCACAGCAAAGGAGGAAGGGGATATATAAGACACACGTATATTTTCCTCCTTTATCTATGAGTGTGAGTCCTGAGGATACTATAAACACTCTTATTTATATTCAGTGAATAAAAATTTAAAAACCCCTCAAACTTGTCTTTAATTAAAATAAACAAAATAAACCATGTTTTATAGGTATAAAATCTATACCTTAAAAATTCCTCAAGGGCAAAAATCTTAAAATTTTTGTGATTGTATCCTACAGTGACAAATATAATTTCTAGCACATAGTATGTGCTCAATATTTCTCAAATAAATAAATAAGCCCTACCATTCAAGTCAGTAAATATTTACAGAATGACTACCATGTATTTTATTGTAGAATTAAAAAAGAAAACCCTCAAAGAAAAATCATTTTCCCTTCAGCATACCTTGGAACGCACTTACCTGGAGAAGGTTTGCTGGATGCAGTCAAAGCTGCCTTGAGGGTTGTCTTTACCCACATTTGACAAATAGAAGTTAAAGGTATGCACTTCGTTGGGGGGATCATTTTTAGGGATTTTGACAAGCTAAAAGGGGGACAAAGAGAGAAACACTTCAAATTATAAATTTGCTATAGAATGATCTGATGACTGACTTAACTGTTTTTCAAGCGACATTCATTTTTTACCGAAGCCCTCTTGAGCATCTAAATTTATAGCATTTATATTACCAAATCATTCAAGGAATCTGACAAGCATGCTTTAACTCACCACGTTCTTATTTCCATTTTCTATCCTAAAGTGTCAGTAATCATATCGGCTCAGTAATTAGTTTATAAGAGGAACCCCCTTCTTTTCAAACTAGAAAATGGTTACAGTTCACATGAAGAGTTATTAGTGAACTCGCTAAAAAGCTCTTCCTCTTTTGAGATACACAGGTTCTGCCTTTGGCTACATGACCCGCTGCTAAATAGCTTCTAGATATTTAGATGGTCTCGAGATAGAGTCCATATCCCAATCTTTTGCTGTCTTATTACATACGCATTTCATTTTAATTCTTACTTCTTGGAGCAATATTTTTGAAGAATAACTAGCAGCATAAGGTGACTACTATAATTACATTCACACCAAAACGCAGCTGGGTGCTTCTCCCTGCCCTATGATTCTTGTACTCATCCTCATGTTTACAGAACAAGGTCAGCAGCCTACAGAGATTATTCTGCAGGGCACTCCAAGGCTGAGCCCCAGGCAACACTGTGGAACAGGCAGATGTTTCCTATGCTCTTGCTCAAGGTCTGGTTTCTCTGCTAGATGGGAAGCCCCAGAAGTGAAGGGACAGGGTTGCTCTCGATTACTGAACCCCTGTACTGGGTACATTTTCCTGGCACATAGGAGGAGCTTAATAAACATTTGTGAATAAATGAGCTGGAAACTTCTGTCTTTCAACTGCTCCACTCTTCCCAGCTCCCAAGACCTTTCTTCCCTTGGGTCTACAGGGGCCACCATGGTGTTAGATGATAATTATGAATAGGATGCATTGGAAAGAAAGTAAAATATGACTTCCTGCTCTCCAGCCTCCAAATACATGGTCTTGGCAATTCAGTAGACAAGCAAGGAGGGAGAAAGTGTTTTCTAATTCTCTTTTGTCTCCTCCAAATCTGCCCTTTACATCAATGGAAGATTAAGACTCAGAGCTAACTGGCTGCCAGATATATATATATATATATATATATATATATATATATATATATACACACACACATATATATCACTCATGAATATGCTAGTAAGCATAAGCGTGTATGAACTCTACTTGGCCCTAAGGACATCCTGCAACTCTGATTTGCTCACTCTAAAAAGACTCCTAATGTTTTATCTACAGAAAATAATTTAAAGCCACCAACTCCATCCCACACCCCTCCCCCTAAAAGAGTGAAGAAAGCTAAGAAGGGAGACAATTTGCAGTGTCTGGTACATAGCAGACATGCAATAAATGTTTGTTGAAGGAATGAACGAACAAGGAGAAGAAAAAAGAAAGAAGTCAAAGGTAAACATCTTTTCAAAGGAGATTCATTCAGAAGACCCATGTAGAGTTCGAGAGCCTAAATTTCACCAAAAATGTTGAATATTAGATAATACTCCATAGATCCTCCATCACTCATGAATTTAAACTATCTTTGACTCCCTTTTTAAATTAGTTCTAATTGCTAGAGTAACAAGCTTCTATATTAATTATCCACTCTATAAATTATATCTCTGGGGGGCCCTAAAGTTACTCTTTTATTTCCCCAAATTTCCCCTAGTTCTAAAATGCTGGAACTTTGTGAACAAGTCTTAATTTACTCTGTAAGTATTCATCAGGCTGTCTTATTGGGCATGCAAACTGAACACCTAGTCAGCAAACACACACTGGTGAAATGAAATGGAACGTTTTACTTCTTAATCCTATAGAGAGGGAGCAGAGCAGGAGCCAAAGGAATGCTTGTGTGAGATGCAAGGGAACAGCAAGTCTGTCCACAGGCTGGTGTAACAGCATTCACTGACGTCTGCTTTTGTTTTCCTAATAATAGCAGGGCTCTGCTGTCAGAGAAGGGATGTGCCCGGTAGCCCAAAGCTTCCTTAAGGTCTAGGACAGGAGGTAGACAGGTAATGTAGGTGTGAACACTTGAATGACATCCCTTCCTCAGCCATGACTGACTTAACTTCCATTCACCTTCCCCCTCAACTGTCCCTGTAGATCTGCAGAACCTGGTTGGGGAGATTTTCCACAGTGGTTGTAGGCTCATCTCCAGGCCAGGCTCTGGCTTCAGTTTAGGCCTAAGGTCTTCCTTCCTGTGCGGCTCAGGTCTGGGAATGCAGGAGCACTTTACGTATCAGAGTATGAAAGACTGTCCGTTTTGGGAGATTCTAAGTTGTATTTTAAAAGAGTAGAAGCATATAGTTTTTTTGTATTTTGCAGGAGTGACTAGAGTCTGTACTCAAATTCTACAAATGTTCGGTATTCTTTCACTGAAAACTTTTAACTTAATTACTGGAGTCCTTAAGCTCAGACATCTACTAAACAGAGCATTTTATTCAGGAAAGTTCTTAACGAACCTTTATAATATTTAAGTGTAGATTTTTCCGTTCTTATCATCTAAATTGTGATTCCTCTTAAGTAATATTTATACTTCTAAAGGTGAAAAATTATCTTCCTATACATTTTTTTCATTTTTAAACACACACACACAGAATGTCTTTGTGTAAATTTGGAGGATTTAATAACAAAAATACCTTGTATGAATTAATTACGGTGCACACCACTCAAAGCATTAGGGTCTGGCCTGATGGTGGGCATAGAATACTTTCATATTCTTATTCTTTAAAAGAATCTTGAATAGAAAAAAGCTATAGTCATTTAAAAAATATCATAATGAACAGAACAGGAAAGAATCAGATCATACAGAAACAAAATTAAAAAAAAATACACAACCCATGCTATATACCCACTGAAGTGTTTGAAAGTTTGTATCCCACATAGATTAATTAGAACAGCAGTTTTCAACAAGGGGCAGTTTTGCCCCCCGGGGACATGTGGTGTGGGAGGGTGCTACTGGCGTCTACTGGAGGCCAGAGACAGTGCCCAACACTTTACAGTACACAGGACAGTCCCACAACAAAGAGTTACCCAGTCTAAGATGTCAGTAAGGCCCAAGTTAAGAAACTATGGATTAGAGCTAGAGGTAGAAAAGAAGTCAGGGAATTCTGACTTTATTGACTTCTGAAAATTAATGAAGAAGTGGAGGGGGAAATGGTATCTTTAAAGAAATAAAAGTACCCGTTTAAGAAAAAAAGAGGTAATAGCATGGAGAATGACAGCAGGACTTCTCAGAAGTCTCTCCAACCCACTGTCCCACTCTGTGGTGTGTACGTGAGCAGTGAGCAGATAGGGGCAGGAGCAGGCATCAGGGAAAATTATGTTCATCATGGAACCCAAAGGTGAATCTTGATGCATATCATGGTATTTTTCTCCAGCTGAGGAGCTGGGGTGGGGTTGGAGGTTAAGGAATGATGAGAACATGAAGTTCTGAGTTGCCACAACTAAGTTTCTACATCTCCTTTCCTCTGTGGTTTTCAGATCAACAGCAATGCAGATGGTACAGCCTGACCTAATCTCAGGCTTTTCCTGTAAAAGATCTGAGAGCAAGATGTTGCCTAGCAATCTTCATATCTTTAAAATTTCAAAAGCTTAAATTATACGGTCTATAGATTTAGTATATCTAATTTCCTGAAGGAGATGGTATAAATTAGATACAAATTTTATTTGCATTAATATCTGAATATACTCTTCAGAATGAAATGTATGTACAAAAAGTACTCATGTTTATAGCTGGCCTAACAGTTTGGCTCCTTGGGCAAAGCCTTAATGGAAAGAGCAGGTTGTGTATGACAATTAGGGCAGGCAGGAGGGGTGAAGGAGTGGGGGCTTCAGAACTAAACTATGGGGACCTCTGAGTGGACCAAAGCCTGTAGGACTGCTGAGGGTCAGAGCTAAAGTGGGATCAGAGTCCCCACTTCAGAGACTAGACTTTCAGAGGAACTTGTGGATACTTATTGCTCCTCTCTCTAATATACAGGAACCTATTCCACAGCTTGTCTAGATAGTGAAATAGGAGTCAATCGTTTCTTCCAGAATGGTTACGAAGCATTTTCTTATAAACTGGCCTTTGAATATGGAATATGAAGAGAGGGAGTTAAAATGAAATGACTGTTATTGGCGGGCACAGGATCAGCTTCTGGAGACAGGACTAATCACCATGGGAAAAGAAATTCTGAGGTCTGATTTAGAAACAATCGTGGAGGAGCATCCCTTTGTACGATAGGAACTTCTCAATTTTAATTATAATATTTTGAGCTTTTCCTATAAGTCAGTGGGAATACCTTTATATTTAGCAATCCATGGTCTACTGGAAATTCTTTTAGCTAAATATCTTAAGAATGAAATATTATTTTAAAAGTATCAAAGACTATGATTCTAAACAGTTTCCTATTCACAATGAAAAATATAAAAATATACTACCATGTTCTGGGCAACTCAAAATGTAGATTTTAATTTTCATTCCAAATATGAGAGCCTGAAAATCAAAGGCTTAGGACCACAATCCACAACCCTCCTCCCAAACTCCAGTCTGTCTTTGATAAAAAGCTACGAAGACAAAGTTTCAGGAAACTTTCAGACATTTATAATTAACATAAACACTGTATACCAAGATGTGTAAGTCAAAGCTTCTAATTATTCTGAGACACAAGTTCAGGCATGAGGCACTGGGATCCTGCCTGAAAGGTCATTTCAATATCAAGTCACAGACCTCCTATTTACGTAAGGATATAGGACAAAAGTGCAGTGTGCACACTGCTGCAAATTTCTCACAGAGGCATGCTAACATCTGCTTAAAAGCCACTGGTACTTTTCCTGCAGAGGTTGCTCCACTGGACTGAGGTACACACTAGATTAAAAATAGGACCATCAAGCAGAGAAAGCTTTCGACAAAATTCAACACCCATTTATGATAAAAACCCTGCAGAAAGTAGGCATAGAGGGAACTTTCCTCAACATAATAAAGGCCATATATGACAAACCCACAGCCAACATCGTCCTCAATGGTGAAAAACTGAAAGCATTTCCACTAAGATCAGGAACAAGACAAGGTTGCCCACTCTCACTACTCTTATTCAACATAGTTTTGGAAGTTTTAGCCACAGCAATCAGAGAAGAAAAGGAATCCAAATCGGAAAAGAAGAAGTAAAGCTGTCACTGTTTGCAGACGACATGATACTATGCACAGAGAATCCTAAAGATGCTACCAGAAAACTACTAGAGCTAATCAATGAATTTGGTAAAGTAGCAGGATACAAAATTAATGCACAGAAATCTCTGGCATTCCTATACACTAATGATGAAAAATCTGAAAGTGAAATCAAGAAAACACTCCCATTTACCACTGCAACAAAAGAATAAAATATCTAGGAATAAACCTACTGAAGGAGACAAAAGACCTGTATGCAGAAAATTATAAGAAACTGATGAAAGAAATTAAAGATGATACAAATAGATGGAGAGATACACCATGTTCTTGGATTGGAAGAATCAACATTGTGAAAATGACTCTACTACCCAAAGCAATCTACAGATTCAATGCAATCCCTATCAAACTACCACTGGCATTTTTCACAGAACTAGAACAAAAAATTTCACAATTTGTATGGAAACACAAAAGACCCCAAATAGCCAAAGCAATCTTGAGAACGAAAAACGGAGCTGGAGGAATCAGGCTCCCTGACTTCAGACTATACTACAAAGCTACAGTAATCAAGACAGTATGGTACTGGCACAAAAACAGAAAGATAGATCAATGGAACAGGATAGAAAGCCCAGAGATAAACCCATGCACATATGGTCACCTTATCTTTGATAAAGGAGGCAGGAATGTACAGTGGAGAAAGGACAGCCTCTTCAGTAAGTGGTGCTGGGAAAACTGGACAGGTACATGTAAAAGTATGAGATTAGATCACGCCCTAACACCATACACAAAAATAAGCTAAAAATGGATTAAAGACCTAAATGTAAGGCCAGAAACTATCAAACTCTTAGAGGAAAACATAGGCAGAACACTCTATGACATAAATCACAGCAAGATCCTTTTTGACCCACCTCCTAGAGAAACGGAAATAAAAACAAAAATAAACAAATGGGACCAAATGAAACTTCAAAGCTTTTGCACAGCAAAGGAATCCATAAACAAGACCAAAAGATAACCCTCAGAATGGGAGAAAATATTTGCAACTGACAAAGGATTAATCTCCAAAATTTACAAGCAGCTCATGCAGCTCAATAACAAAAAAAAACAACCCAATCCAGAAATGGGCAGAAGACCTAAACAGACATTTCTCCAAAGAAAATATACAGACTGCCAACAAACACATGAAAGAATGCTCAACATCATTAATCATTAGAGAAATGCAAATCAAAACTACAATGAGGTATCATCTCACACCGGTCAGAATGGCCATCATCAAAAAATCTAGAAACAATAAATGCTGGAGAGAGTGTGGAGAAAAGGGAACACTCTTGCACTGCTAGTGGGAATGTGAATTGGTACAGCCACTATGGAGAACAGTATGGAGTTTCCTTAAAAAACTACAAATAGAACTACCATATGACCCAGCAATCCCACTACTGGGCATATACCCTGAGAAAACCATAATTCAAAAAGAGTCATGTACCAAAATGTTCATTGCAGCTCTATTTACAATAGCCAGGAGATGGAAACAACCTAAATGTCCATCATCGGATGAATGGATAAAGAAGATGTGGCACATATATACAATGGAATATTACTCAGCCATAAAAAGAAACGAAATTGAGCTATTTGTAATGAGGTGGATAGACCTAGAGTCTGTCATACAGAGTGAAGTAAGTCAGAAAGAGAAAGACAAATACCGTATGCTAACACATACATATGTATTCCATACATATGGAATTTAAGGAAAAAAAAATGTCATGAAGAACCTAGGGGTAAGACAGGAATAAAGACACAGACCTACTAGAGAATGGACTTGAGGATATGGGGAGGGGGAAGGGTAAGCTGTGACAAAGCGAAAGAGAGGCATGGACATATATACACTACCAAATGTAAGGTAGATAGCTAGTGGGAAGCAGCCGCATAGCACAGGGAGATCAGCTCGGTGCTTTGTGACCGCCTGGAGGGGTAGGATAGAGGGTGGGAGGGAGGGAGGGAGACGCAAGAGGGAAGAGATATGGGAA
Source organism: Aethalodelphis obliquidens (assembly GCF_003676395.1). Lineage (NCBI taxonomy): Eukaryota > Metazoa > Chordata > Mammalia > Artiodactyla > Delphinidae > Aethalodelphis > Aethalodelphis obliquidens. Next base: position 40,296,013 of record NW_020837948.1, on the reverse strand, counting down.
CATATGTATATGTATAACTGATTCATTTTGTTATAAAGCAGAAACTAACACACCATTGTAAAGCAATTATACTCCAATAAAGATGTAAAAAAAATAGGACCATCAAGGTTTTTTTTCCCTCATTTAATATAAACACTTTGTTCTTTTGTGGGTATTACAAATGATTTAAACTTCCATAAGCTTTTATTTGACAGCAATTCAATAAGTTCTAATATCCAGCCTTTTCTACTAAGGTGACTGCAAATGCTCAATGGATGTTCATGACCCAGCAATACCACAGAGTTTGACATGACAACTCTCGGTCCTTAAAGCAGACCTGCTGGCAGGGCCTTTGAGATCATCTAGCTGAATGTCTTCATTTTACAGATTTGAAACAGAGAGAAGTTAAGTGACTTGCTCAAGTTTACGTCTCTATATAAAATTGTAACCCCTGTACTCCTGACCTCCTGACCCTGGCTCCATGTTTGTCTAAAACACTTAGTACCTGCACTACTTACAGCTTTTGTTTGTTGTCTTTCTCTTCTGGCTAGAATATAATCCTTAGAAGGACAGAGGCTTTTGTCTGGTTTGTTCCCTGTATTGCCAGCATCTTGAATAGTGTGTGGCATAGTCACTCCATATGTACTTGCTGAATGAGTAAAAATGGTGATTAAAGCCTCAGACAGGACTAGAACTGAAGTGTCTGCTTTTTTTCCACCAATATAAAGCATGTTGAAAAGTTTCCTTATATTAAAAAGGGGTTCTATCCTCCAATAAGTTTGGGAAATGCCAGCTTAAACAAAAGCATTTACTTTGCTGTAGGTTCTTTCATACTGAATAGCGGTTTCCCAATTTTTATGACCTCAAAACCCACTTCTTCCATTCCTATAGTATCTTAGGAGGCCAGCCTGTCTCTTAATATTATTTGACTAAAATATCTATTATTTTACTATAGATAAACTATATATCTTAGTTTGGATACAAAAAGTGCTACAAACACTTAAACATTAGAATTCTCCATTGTTCTCAAATCCTTTCCTGACTTTTAATCTGTAATTTCTGGAAAAAAAAATCCTGTAATTTCTTAATAATCTAGAAAATTCGGCTTAGCTAGAGAAATGTATTGATATTTGCATGTACTGTTCAGGTTCCAGAGTTTAGGGACAGAATAAACCTAGAATCAGAACAGAAAATAGAAATCTCAACCTGAAAGCCACACGTCCTATTTTTCAAACTAGAGCTGCGGTTATGAGTTTAGGCCTAACATTATGGGTTTAGGGAAGGAAAAAAAACCCTCTCGGATCAGTCCAGATGTAGAAACCAATGCTGTGGTGGAGGTGGGGGACTAGGGAGGGGAGGGGAGGGTATCTTTCACTGGCAATTGATCAAGTTTAAGTATTAGAGAAATCAGTAAGAGATAAATATTCCTATTGACAAGGAATGACAGGGAGTGGAGAAGATCCCACATATATCATAAACATCTGAAATTTCCACATGATAGAGGCTTTACTGAGAGTAGTGCAAAATGCTAAATTTATCTGCACAAAGGGAACTATCGGCAGTTATCCAAAAAATGCAGGCCATGTACCAATTAATATGAATAATTCAGGACAAAATAAGTCCATTTATCTCCTTGCATTCTTCCTCTTTGGCAAGATGTATAGTATTAAGGAAAAAAGTAAAGTAGCATAGCTTTTCCTATTAAGCTTCATGTAGCTCCTTAAATCCAGTAATAGAACTTATTAAAAAATTCTTGATGAAAGGGTACAGTATAGGCCAGTAACGAGACTTCTTGGTTCTGTTACTTCCATAGGATATAGTCTTATCAGAAAACTCATTCCTTTGAACTGCATTCTCATCCAAAATGTATTCTTTTATATTTATGGCTGTTTTGGGGATAACATCATTGATGGCAACATTTCAAAACTAATTTTAATTGGTTACAAGTAAGCAATACCACCTTACAGGAGTAAAGTGCTAATTTTTAAAAGTCAAATACACCCAAGCTGCTATATAACTGAAACTGAAAAAAACTGCCTTGAGTAATTTTTGGCTTTCTTAATATGGTTCTCTTTAATATGAAACCAACCTTCTAAATGTTGGTATATCCAACATATGTCAATGTCATCCAAGGTGACACTGATTGATTAATTTGTTCATTTAATTCATTTATTCCACAAATATTAACTGACTGCCTGCTGTGTCAGGCACTATTCTAGGTTTCTGTGACACATTAATGAATAAAACCACAAAGATCCCTGCCATTGTGGCATATATGTACAGAAATTCAGGAGCGAGATGATGAGGGCTTCGAACAGGAGATGGGGAGAAGTGGAGGAATCGGGATATATTTTGCACACAGACATACTGACTGTGAGGAATGAAAGAAAGAGAGAAATCAAGGATGATACCAAGCCATTTTCCCCTGGAAGAATGGAGTTGTTTGAGTGTGTGTGTGCATACACATATACATATATACATGTATGTGTATATATACTCATGTGTGTATGTATGTGTGTGTATATTTATTCTTGGATATGATGATGAGTACCTTAATGTAACTGAATCCATACTAGCTAAGTGCACTAAAATACAATTGACCAATGCTGGTTTCACCAGCTAAAAAGGGGCTTCAAAATGAGTTTTGTTATGACTCATTTTGTAACTTCACAGCCAAAAATTATTTAAAAGGGCCCAGGTGGCTGGGTGTAGTTGGCTGGTAGCTCGGTATTTCCAGGAAAAAGGGGGGGATGACAGTTAGTGGCAGGGGAAAGATGCAAATAGCAGATACTAGAGAACAGGGAAAAGGTATACAGACTATGGAGTGTGAGAGAACAGAAAATTTGTATTTAAAAATGACTGCAAAATTGAGCTAAATGCCAAAGTACCTTTTAGAAGAAAAGTGAGAGAGCCACCAAGAGAATCTGAGAAGTTTGTTAAGATTTCATAGGACACATGTGGTTCCTTCCCAATAGACTTGGGCCTCACTCTCCACCTTGTATTTGATGTCTCCACTTCTTGTCTTGGCTTGCATTAGCTTATCCCTTGTTTAATACTCAGCTCAGGAGCCTTTCCCTTCCCCAGCGAGATGGGTTCCCTTTTCTGTCCCCAAAGCACCTTGGGCTCACTTCTACTGCATGCTAAGTACTTGTTTGTGTCTTCCTCCCCACTAGACTGTGAGTTCTTTGGAGGCAAGGACCATGGTCTTACTTTCATACATATCTGGAACATGACAGATACCTAATAAATATTTGTTGGATTAATCTGAAGAAACTTGGGACTTAGATTAAATTCACTCTGAAGTGAATACACCAGGACTACTAAAAAATTAGAGATATAACTGAAGTAGATCAGAGGAAAACCAGGGCTCTGCAGAGCAGGCAAAATAAATAGCAAAATGAAAGGAAGAAAAAAAAAAATCCCAAACAGCATGCACTGTGTGGTACAAACATCAGAATGAAAAAGTTTTTTTACCTCCTTGTGCTATGTTTAGCCCACAAACCTAGGTCAAGTGGTTGCCTGGTTTGTGGAACTTAAATTTATTATATATTATACATTTTTCTTTTTTTAAAAGTATCTTCATCTTTATAAAAATACTCACAGAATACTCTGGCCTTACCAAATTCCATTGAAAATATGATCCAGCGTCTTTAAAACCACTTTGCATTTTAAAGGACTTAGGGAAACCACACTAAATAATTCTAAACTTAGCAATTCTCCTGGTCAAGTAGGAAGCAGAATTTTGTTTAAAAAAATGGTTTGTTTCTCAGAAACAAAGTCCAAACCTGAATTCTGCAAGGAAAAAAAAAATCTTAAGTATGAATGTCAATTTCCAAATTCATTGCTAATCTCTCCTTGTTCTACTGGAGTCTTGAGAAAAGCTTTCTGTAATATGCCAGGAGGAAGTGCTGGTGAAACATGGGTGGAATAGAAGTCATGTATGGCAGTCAGCAATGACTGTTTAAACCTAGGAAGGAATACTGGTACTTGACAGATGTGAACACTCAAGATTAACATAAATTCGTAAAAGTGGCCCAGGCCTTAGAGTTTGCAAAACACATGGTTTCATTCCAACTCAATCAATGTTGCCATGAAAACTTATAAGTTCAATAACATAAATTGTATTTAAGTCTGAAGAATATTTCCATATAGATTTGGAAATAAATTCAATTCTTAATTTTCTGTTTTCAACATCAACATATTAAAAAAAAGTTTTTAAGCTACAGAATGCTTTTTTCAAAGTAAATCTTATGGGGAAACCCACCATGTATTACAAATAGAGTCAGAGCCGCTCTGGTTGAGCGGACTGGGACTGGGACTGCTGAGGCAGCCACTGTGGTAACATCACAGAACCCAGGCTCTGGGGACCAAAGACACAAAACCATGGCTGCATGTTAAGGAAAGAGAAAGAGCAACAAGATGTATGATAGTCAGGGGATATCATTTTATTAATTACATTTTAGTCACATCTTAAATGACAATTACAAAAGAATGTGTATAAATATGAGGTCTTATGTGCCATTTCTTGATGGGAATTAGTGCCAAATATTTGAAGGATACCAAAGATAGGAAATGGTGTCCTTCTGCCTTATTCCCTTTCCTTTGTATTTTATTTTATTTTTTTTTTAAAAAAATTATTTGTTTTATTTATTTATTTTTGGCCATGTTAGATCTTCATTGAGGTGCGCGGGCTTCTCATTGCAGTGGCTTCTCTTGTTGTAGAGCACAGGCTGCAGGCACGCAGGCTTCAGTAGTCGTGGCTCATGGGCTCTAGAGAGCAGGCTTGGTAGTTGTGGTGCACGGGCTTAGCTGCTCTGCGGCATGTGGGATCTTCCGGGACCAGGGATTGAACCCGTGTCACCTGCATTGGCAGGCGGATTCTTAAACACTGCACCACCAGAGAAGTCCTCCCTTTCCTTTTTAAAATGCTTTCTTTACAATTGGATCCCTTTGTATTTCCAGTTCTAAGTTGGGTATACCTCAATGGTTTGAGAAGAAAAAAGTGAGAACTTCTCTTTTACACACAGATGACAAGGGAACAGGGCAATCAGACTACATCTAGTATTCTAGATTACAGGCTCTGGAGCAATCCTGCCCAGTTTCCAATGCTGGCTCTGGAATCTACCATCTGTTACCTTGGGCAAACAACTTAACCTCATTAATTCTCAGTTTCCTTATCAGTAAAATGTGGAAAATGATATTATTCACCCTATATGATTGTTGGAGTTTAAAGAGATAACTCATCTAAAGTGCTTGCAAATAATGATGCAAATAATGATGTATTCCTCAGCAAATAATGATGTATTTGATTTTTAAAGTAATTTTAAAATGGTAATGGACTGATAAGCGCCCTGTGGATAATCAAAAAAGTTGATAATATACTTATTCTGAATTCTTGGTATTTACAAAAGTAAGGGGCTAGAAACCTTCAAGGTCAAAACTTACGTGTTAGCTTAAATAAAAGCCAAAGAAGCTATCTGAGAAAACAAACAATCCAAAAGACTAGCAATATTTCTAATTGTTCCAAACTCAACATACATAGAGATAAGGTACAAGAATGAATCAGCCACAACAGGTGTCCATGGAAGGCTGAAAAATTACAGATGCCTGCTGCTACTCTAGAAGGGTAGCAAATACTCCTTGCTTCCCAAGTGCCCTATCCTTTAAAAATATGCTGCCTTCAGTAGCTATAGCACAACAAAGAAACAAAATAGAATTAAGAGTTCTTATGGAGCCATTCACTCTTCATAAATGCAAACAATATTTTAAAGTTTGTGGGGTTTTTTTTTGTGTGTCAAAGCTATAGATAGTCTTGAAAAATGAATAAAACCTATAGTATTCTAATTTTTATAGATTTCTTTCCAAGCATCTACCCTGAAAATACGTTCCTAAGGTAGGATCCATTTCAATAGAAAATTTATTTCTTTTCAGTTTTCATACATCAAATTCACTTGCTGATTTCCTTCAAGCCTTCAAGAAGTTTAACTATTTCTGATTTTACATTGATATGCACAGTAGATCAAAAACTAAATTAGAAACTGCAATTCTCATTTCTAAGAGACTTAGTTCTGATGTAAATAAGAGGGCCTGTGAAGTCTCTTAGATCAATTGATTTATTATTGTAAGAAATACAGGACAAAAATGATTCATTTTTAAGGATGGTATGCCTGGGCCATTAGCAAAGCCAGAAAACCCATCCCTTCAAACAGAGAAAGAGACATGTTGGTAAAGGAAGGGTGAAGATATTTTACATATGAACAACTAAGGTAATTACTGTATTTTAATAATTTATATCATAAAACTGTTGATTGATTATCTTCTAGATAGTTATTTGATTCTGCTAGGAGGCAGACAACATGGGTTCCTCTAGAACAATGAAATTATACAAGGTAGCAAAACATTTTATCCTCTTGGCAATAATTCATTGCATTGCCCCTTTAAAAAGATAACCATATCACTAGGTTTCATGAGACATTTGGCTCCTCATGACTCAATCGCCTTAAATATTTTTGAAAAAAGTTATATATATATATATATATATATATATATATATGTATGTTACAGATTCTGAAATTGTAAAGTTTAAGACTTTATCCAAAATTAATCCTGGATTCACAATTATCTTATTTTTCAAGTTCTCTAAGGAAGGAACAGAACACTATCTTCCTGAAAAAGTAAAACAAAACACCAAGCATCCCTAGTAGAAAGTTTTTCTTTACAGCCAAATACAAAACGTTTAAACAGCTGTGGAAATATGTCAGCATCATCTTACTGTTCAGTGGAAATGGAACACCTCAAGTTCCTGTCCCTCCTTCCTAATCTGTGAAAACTGACTTTAATGAATTACTAATACAATGAGATTAAGAGAAAACTAAAATGCATTCAGATTAGTATTAAGAAAGAATTTCTTAGTATTGATTAGTAGAATATTACTATATTCATAAATACGGCTATGCCTTACATTCTCACTCTAAAATAAGATATCCCCAATATAACTTACTGAGTGATTACTAGACACTCTCAACTTTTTAAGTTCTATAAAAGATTGCCCTCTTCCTATGGCTGCTTAATTAAGTACCAACCCTCTAACACTGTGAGCCCAATTTAGCTATCTTTAATCATTCTCTATTGCATTCTGAGTTTTATTGCCTGAAGCTCCCTAGGAATCTTATCTTTTTAAATTCAACTGACTACTACTATTCATTCCCATAATCTATTCTTTCTAGACTGGACCCATTCCCAGGACACTTCACAAGACCACTGTTCTAAAATGTCAACTGTTAACTCAGAAAGGAAAGTGGCCTCTTCTCCCATGTTCTTGATAATACCAGGAACTCTGCCTTTACCTTCCTTCCGCTGGGGAGACAGATCACAGAGGGGAGAAAACTTTTTTTCTCCACTGATAGATGACAAAGCAACTCATTAAGTAGTTGACTAGAAAGATATTTAGCTGGTGTCTAGGTACAGATAACTTTGAGACCTGCTTTCTCTTTTTGTCAACCTGTTTTGAAACCTTGAATATTCAGCCTTTCTCCTAGATTCTTGACATATTTAAACTTGGCATCTCAAAACATTTCTTTTATGTTTATAGAACAATTAGGAAATATAGATAAACAAATCTATCTCATTAGTAGGGTAATTAGTAAAGCAATGACATTCTGGTGTATAGCATTTCATTTTCTTTTGCAGATTTCTATTTGTGTTTGTGTATTTATTTTTAAAATTATTATAATGGTATATATAATATCTTATTATTAATTAGGAAGAAGAAATGACAACTGCAAAAGTTTCCAACCTAAATCCATGGACAGTCTTGCCATTTACCACTTATATATTCTCTTATACCCATCAGGAAAGTATTACAGCTCTTTAGACAGAATAACTTGACTACACTTAATATTTGGTATTTTGTAATTTTTTGTTGCTACCATAGATGAGATCATTTTTACACTGAAACTCCTAATTGCTAGTGCTTAGGGAGGCCAGTGATTTTTAAAAATTATATATATCACTTATTGGGCACTTTCTGTGTGCCACTTTGCTAACCTCTAAGATAAAACTTTGGCCTAGGTGTTTTGACTTTAGGTTTGAGATACGGCTAAAGAAATGGTTTAACAAACAATAAGAATTTCAAAATCTGCACCCATATACATACCTTCCCACTAGCTACCATACAAGAACTTCCTTTGCTCGTATCTAAAGCCAATCTCTCCTCTGAGCAATTAGACCCCATCTCTCCAACCTACTCGAGGACATTGCTCCAGCAAGTCTTGCTCTTTCTCATATCAACTTTTGCTTTCTACTGGATGACTCCCATCAGTTTATAAATATTCTGCTATTTCTCCCATTTTAAAAGAAACTCCTCTTCACTCCACCCTACCACTATTAAGCCAGTGGTTTTTAAACAGTTATTTCTGAACTGACCACCTTACTGAAGGAAATACTGTAAGTTTTTATAGTTTTTCACTTGGTTTATCTACACATACTGGCAAATTTGCCCCCACTTATCTATTATCCATAGCTTTTAGTTAATTTTCTTTTTCATTACATTAATGAGCATTCTCCAAACAATATTAAACTACAGAGATGAGAGTGGCCATGTGTATTTTATTGCTAACATTAAAAAGGATATTTCTGGGCTTCCCTGGTGGCACAGTGGTTAAGAATCCACCTGCCAATGCAGGGGACACAGGTTCGATCCCTGGCCCAGGAAGATCCCATGTGCCGCGGAGCAGCTAAGCCCACGTGCCACAACTACTGAGCCTGCACTCTAGAGCCCGCGCTCTGCAACAAGAGAAGCCATGACAATGAGAAGTCTGTGCACTGCAAAAAAGAGTAGCCCCCGCTTGCCTCAACTAGAAAAAGCCCATGCGCAGCAACGAAGACCCAACACAGCCAAAAATAAAAACAAACAAACAAACAAGCAAATAAATAAATAAATAAATAAAAGGATATTTATATTTCTGTTGTCTAATTATTAAGTATGCTAACTGGCTATTAGATAAAGATAATTTTCATCATGTTAAGAAAGAATTCTTCTTTCTATTCCCTACTTAACTAAAGTTTTAATCCAGATTTAATATTGAATTTTTATCAAATGCCATTTTGGCATCTATTGAAATATGTTCTGGTTTTTCTCATTTAATCCATGAAGATGACAGATTATAAATATACAAGTATATATATTTATATTATTATATTTAAAGTTAATGATAACGAGAACTTTATGTAACATTTATTTCTTCAAAATCAATATAGCCTGTTATGAAGCTTGACGACATAGTGAACACCTGTGAATTCACTGTCCAACTTAACATTAGCAATAATATATCTACCCATTGCTCCTCTCCTATCTCTTCTACCTGCCTTTCTCTACCAGAGATAACAACTATTCTAATTTTTGTGATTATCATTCCTTTATTGTTTTTAATAATTTTATCACGTGTGTACCCACACAATATATTGTTTGACTTCGCCTGTTGTTAAATTTTATAAAAAACGGTGTCATACCATACATATGTAGTCTTCTACCCAGAGTTTTCACTGCCATATTGCACAGAGCTCTAAGTCACTGCTTTTCACTGTTGTGTACTCTTCCACTAAATCAATATGCCACTGTTTATCTCTATTAGCCTGCTATTGTTCTTAACTAGTGTGAACAAAATTTGGCAAAAAGGGCTTCAAATCTCCTAAATGTTAAGAAGTAAAAAGTATCAACACTCATAAGTATTCACAACTAAACCAGTATTCTTAGAAGTCTTTAAATAGAGCTTTATAACAGAATTCCACTATAAATACACTTTTTTTCTTCTTCTCACTACTGGACTGCCAAGTATAATTAAATACTATAAAATGTCCTTTGGAGCAGTTTCTTGAAACTCCTTTTGTTCCAAATCCCCCAATACCAATGTCTCCTGGACAGCTCCATCTTGATAGAACAAGGTATGGAGTTATTATCTGAACACCTCATGGACATCATGTCCCCAACTAAACACCCCATGAGTTCTGCCTCAGTCTGTTCTTTCATCTATTTTAGATCTTGAATAATGGCCTCACCATCCAACCAAATGCTCATCATAAATATGGTGCCATCCTCAACTCCGCTATTTCCTTTCTCCCCATACAGAAGGAATAATTAAGTTAAGGTAGCTACTGGATAAACACGTTAAAATGCAAATCTGATCACATGACTCCCTGGCTAAAATTTCTAAAATTAAAAAAAAAAAAGATGGTCATCTCCTGTAGTGTTTTTTAAAGCACAGACTGTGACCCATTGGAAGGTTATGACGTTATTTTAGTGGATTGTGATCAGGATTCTTTTAAATTGAAATAGAAAATGTCAGAGTATACTGGCAAAGGATAAATACTGTGCTGTGAAACTTTTATTTTAGCTGTGTGATGTGTACACTGATATCTGTAAAGGGTCACAATGTAAAATGTTTTTTCTTACTCTGACTTTTTACTAAATGTGTTTGAAAGAATCTACTGTAGTCAGTGGTCCCCTTCAGAAAATGATGAAAATTATGAACCTTCTCCTGAGAAGAGAATGTGTACATACCTACATAAGTGCATATTCTTATCATATTCTTAATTATAGTGAACCTAGCTATTATAATGAAATCTAGGGGGAAAAATTTTAAAAGCCAGACTTCCAGACCTCATCATAGACCCCCAGGGAGACTTTATAGATAAGAAGCACTGATCTCCAAGGTGAAATTCAAGCTCCTTAAGAAGGTGGCAACTTTTGCCACACTTGCTTACCACCTCTCTGAGACCTCCCTGACTGTCCTGCTTCCTCTTGCTAGCTGGGGAGATACTCAACAAATGTTCGTACGAATGTCAGAATAAAATGCCCATTGAACACTTATTATAGGCAGGTAAATCAGTGTAGTGATGAAAACAGGCTCTGGAACTAGATGCCCAGGTTTGTGTGCTGGCTCCTTTACTCACTAATTGTGTGAGCTTTTACAAGTGTTTTAACTTCAGAGCCATAGTTAACACACTAGCAGAACAGGAATATCTGCTTCATGACATCCCTGTGAGGATTAAATGAGAATAATATATATAAAGTGCTTAGTATAGGATTCTTAGCACATAATAAATATTCAATAAATTTTAGTTATACTTATTGAAAAAAGTTGGAATCTATAAGCAAAATAATAGATGACTGTGCATTTCTGGTAAATACAGTACAAAGTATAAGACCAATTAGAGAGATTTGAAAATTCCTAGCCTGATAAGGGCAAATTCATTAGCCTCAAAGCATGTCTATGAGCTTTTTAAGTCTTTTAAGTCAGTAAAACTCTTTTCTTCTAAACTTGTTTTCAAAACAAATTACTTTTATAAGGTTTTTAGCCTAAAAACAAATTTGAGAACATTTTAATTTCATACTCTTGTTCCTTCCAGTTTTAATCACAAAAATAGTTATAAAAATTTACCTTCCCTATAAATTCTCCAGATTATCTAACATATGGAGCTAAAAAGCAAACCAGTCAAGGGTGGGGTCAGGAAAGAAAACTTTTGAAAAGATTCTAGTTAGATAAAATCTTATTGCAGGATATAGAAACTCTCTAAATACTTCCACTGCATTGCTGTAGTTAAGCTGCCAGCAACTGTATGACTATGTACCATTGCATAATATAAAATGCTGACAAACTATGACACAGTACTAAGATGCTGTTGATAATGAGATATATTCTAATTCCAAAGACGTTAAATGTTAAAAAGAAAACAAGCCTTGGAATCAACAACATATAGTAATTTTGTTGTGTTAAATATTGTTTGAAGTAAGATCTGCGGCTTGGACATATTCTGCTAAATTGTTTTTCCTGCTTTAAATTTTGAATTTTCTTTTTAATAGAGCTCTTATAACCTCTTTAATAAAGCTCTTATAAGGATAAGGCCTTGCACATAGTAAGAAGTCAAAAGATATTTACATACTGCTTGTGGCTCAAATTTAGGGGTGGGTTAGTTATAAGAACCATAAGTGTTATAAAATGGTTAAAGATTATTATTTTCCAAGCTTAAATAAGTGAGTGCTGTTAAGTGACAATGTCTGTAACATAAACAACTGAATTTCACAAGTTTCAGTTTTGGGTGGGAAACAAAAAGGCAAAACCATCAGATTCAGATTTTATTGACAAACAGATGGTGTCAGGAACAAGAGCTGGAATTTCAAGGTCCTATTTACCTTTGTCCAAACACTGTCTACCGTGGTGCTTGGTACAGTGCAAATATTCACAAACGCTTGTTGAATGAAGATATTAAGCTTAACTGACCGCTAAGAAGGCAGTTAATGGTATTTGTAGCAAATTCAGATTTCAATCATAGTTCCAATGGCTGCTTTCCAAAGTGACTGCAGTTTGGTGAAGGACAGAGCAGGATGATTTAGTCTTCAACTCCTTTATGATCGTGCTTTGGGACGCTTGTCCTGCTGTGGCCCACACTGGAGCCTGTGTGGTATACACTGAGATAGCTTCCTCAGGCAACACAACCATACAAAGTCACCCTCCCACCCTCACCATTCTGCACGTCTCCTTTATGTCACTGGTGTCTGTAGTGGTACCTGGCCATGATTTGTGAACTTAGCTCTCTACTCTTTTTTATTTAGAAACCCCACAGGTAATTCTTATCCAGAAAGAAAAGGAGAGCAGAGGTGGGTGGCAACATAAAATAGAGAAGTTGGTCAATAGCTTCAAACTATTATTTAGTTATTGTTTGAGATAATAGGAGTTTCCAGAATGTCAGTCCATACCACTGGCCAAATATGATATTTTACATATATATATATATATATATACACACACACACACACTGTATATTATACTATATACATAAAAAATTATGTAAACTTTGATATATATCAAAGTTAAATATTTCTTTCAAATTGGGTAATTTACCATTGTATTAATACCTTAATAAATTAACATGTGGTTAATGGGTTATAATTCAATGCAAATATGTTATCTACACATGTTAACCACTGTAATATTAAAAGAATTAAAACAGAACTGCCATAAAAGGATTTAATTTTAACATCTTTGTAGTATTAACTACTTTCAGAGCTGAGTGTATAAAGGTAGCTGTTAGTCAGCAACCTTTGAGCAGACTGACTAAACACAACCGTTGGCAAAACCAGTGGACTAGCCAAACCAAAAACAGCAGGGGAAAGCAGAGTGCAGGCATATCATCTAAGAAGGAATGACAGTGCTGGGGATTTATTTTTATCTCTGCTGCTGTTTCAAGCAGATAGTTATCTTTGCTTCCTGAGTATCAAGTAGATTAGAGAAGGGTAGTCTGTGGGAAGTATTTTCAGGTGGGTTGAAATTGGCTACTAATTTCAAATACTGTATAATTTAGTTTTTCAAACCCAATCTTCTCTCCAGCCCCCCAAAAGGAAAATAAATAATTAACAAAATATTTCTGAATGCTTTGCTAAGTTTGGAAGTGAAGAAAAAAAAAAAGAAAATCCAACTCTGTTCTTTAGAGTTAATGGCTCTACTGCAAAAATTTTAACACTATTCAAGCCTTTAAAGTTAGCAGTTAAATGCTGATTTCATCTTCAGAAGGTCAGTGTGCCTTTTTGGAAGGCGTACATTTAAAAGCTGCTTGACTGGCTGTTCCTTGCTCATTCTTAGAAAAATGTGTGTTACTCAGTATTTCACAGGAGACATAACATGGTACTTATAGACAATATTTTCTGTCCTCATCTTAAGGTTAATTTCTAAATTACATATGCAAAGCAAACTTCTATTTTTTAAAGCCTCTGAGATTGCTGAGTCTGAAGTGAGCAATTAAATTAGAGAGAATTGTGGAACAACATTCTCATAACAAATACTGAGTTAATACTGAGGTCTGGAATCCTATTTACTGTGACAAAATTAACATTATTTCTCACTGCCCTGGGACAATCATTCCCTGCATGAGTCGCTGATGCCACAGGCAAGTCCACTCTGCAAGGCTGACACAGGCCAACAGATGTGGCCATTATTTGCTGTTGAAAACTTTGCCATTTCAGATTTTATCTGAATTATAAACATATCACAGATCTACCTTTTTGTGTATGAGTGTGTCCATAAATTTTAACAGACCTTCTGGAATTTTACATACCTATTTCCAGGATATAATATTTTGCATCTACCGAAACCTTTGTTTAAAACCCTGATTCATACCAATCAGAAATACATAAGCCTTGTTTCTGAGAGTCTCCTGTATCTATAGAAGTTCTGAAAGGAGGGATCTGGATAAGCCCTACATTATTAATTCTTTCCTGAGTATTAGTCTATACATGTTTGTCAGATTCTGAGTTCCCTGAGGGCACAGCCCATGTCTTACCCATCCCTGTATCTTTGCACACAAAGCACTCAGCAAAGTACTTGGCACCAGTAAGGGCTAAAAGAATGTTTGTGCAATAAATAAGAAACAAACAGAACAATAAACCTATTAGCACACTCACTGATTAGGCACCTGTTTATAGTTTATTGAGTAATTATGTTAGTAGATAACTGCATCAGTAACAACTGCCATTACTTGAAAATACTGAGTTAACTTACTTCCAATACTTCTCCTTTTACAGCTGTGTGGTATAGTGGGGAGAATTTTCCCTGGCAGAGTGAAGACCTAGACAGTAGTTACAGCTGGGTCTGCATCAGCTGTGTGTCTTTAGATAAGAAACTTTCAACAAACATAAAAATAAAGAGTAATTAGTTTTTTTTTTTGTTTTTTTTTTTTTTGCGGTACGCAGGCCTCTCACTGTTGTGGCCTCTCCCGTTGTGGAGCACAGCCTCCGGACGCGCAGGCTCAGCGGCCATGGCTCACGGGCCCAGCCGCTCCGCGGCATGTGGGATCTTCCCGGACCAGGGCACAAACCCATGTCCCCTGCATCGGCAGGCGGACTCTCAACCACTGCGCCACCAGGGAAGCTCAAGAGTAATTAGTTTTTAAAATTTTACTGAAACACACATTTTTGGAAAATTTTCACCTGCCACATTTTCGGTATCCAGTGAAATATGAGACAGAACTACCGTGATTTGGATAAAGCTTGCTCAACAATAAAGATGCAGCTTTTGTAAACCATGTGCATTATACCATTACACCCCTCTGAATGTTATAACTTGAACACCTCAATACTGTAGCCATGTGAATCTTACCAGCTACCTTTTCTATTCAATTAGAATGGTCTATAAAAATGTACAATCCTAGTACACCTTTAGTTATGAGTATCCTAGGTATGGATTAGAACTGCAAGGATAATTGGTTGAGCCATACTCTTAAAAATCAACAAGGTATTTTTGGCTGATGTATTCAGCTCCTGATATTCATCAGTTTTGAAAACACAATTAACTGTTCCTATAGATACTTCCTCATCTTTTCAGAATCCATAAAATGCCTTCAACGACCATTCAATTTCCTGACTATGCTTTTCCACTAAGGGAAAAGGGTGAGATGAAGTGTGAAAGACAAATTTTCATTTTTTATGCTATAGAAGCTGCTGCCCAACTGTGATGATAAAAATCCAGGGAATCAATGATTCTCAGAATTTTCACTCTTTAAGAGCATATTGCTATACTTTAATGGTCCAGTCTGCATTTTTTTTTAGAAGAAAACTTCAATTTAAGAGAACGTGTTCAGGGCTTCCCTGGTAGTGCAGTGGTTAAGAATCCGCCTGCCAATGCAGGGGACAAGGGTTCGAGCCCTGTCCGGGAAGATCCCACATGCCGCGGAGCAACTAAGCCTATGCGCCACAACTACTGAGCCTGCACTCTAGAGCCCGCGTGCCACAACTACTGAGCCCACGTGCCACAACTACTGAAGCCCGCGCACCCAGAGCCCATGCTCCACAACAAGAGAAGCCACCACAATGAGAAGCCCGCACACCGCAACAAAGAGTAGGCCCCGCTCGCCGCAACTAGAGAAAGTCCGCACACAGCAACAAAGACCCAACGCAGCCAAAAATAATAAATAAATAAAATAAATGAATTTATAAAAAAAAGAAAAAGAGAACGTGTTCAGGCACAAAAGTAAATATACTTAAAAGTTGACCAGCCAAGACCCAAATTCTGACCTTCTAAAGACATTATAGAGGGGGGAAAAATCCTATAATTAGTAACAAGGAACAGCATAAACATGCAGTGCTTAGCATCAGGGAAAGAGGAAATAATCTTAACACTAAATGTTCACTTTTGAAATGATATTTTAACAATATTTCAGTTGTATTTCAAATATGTCTATATAGGACACTATCATGATAGTTAATGTATATTTTCAATCACATTTGATGTAAAACCTGTAAATTTGTTAGACTTGCCACATTCTTTCTAGAGAAACTTTCAAAGTATCTGAAACACTATATTAAAAGACAACTAAAATTTCTCATTGAGAAAAACTCTTTTGTGGGAAATCTAAATTAAAACCTTCCAATTTAAAGTCCTAAACATTTTCCACGTAGGAAAACTCTGTAAGTATACTTCTTCAGATAGTTTTTAAAGCAATCAGCACCGGCAATGTTAAATTATCGTGGCTCTCAAGAAAAACAGAGGAACACTGTACAGAAGACCCTCACATTTGTGGCTCTGTGTATTCCCTGTGGGCTGTGCCAACCCACTCTCTCCCCAGTAATGACTCTTTGTTTTTAGTAAGTCCCAAAGGGCTGGTGAGAGCGCTGCAAAGAGAAGGGGGGGAGGGGTGGATGGAATGCAGCTGCAGGCTCTGAAACAATGCTGAGTCCATATATTTTGTTCCCAGTTAGAATAATAAAAAGGGGACTGTGGTGGGGGGTGAGGGGATGGAGAAGACAGAATGCAGAATAAGCAAGGTAGGGCCAAGTATCCTATAGCTCTCATCCTGCAGCACTCCCTCCTCTCTCTGCATTCATACTCTCCCAACTCCAATAACCATTCATTTGGTTAAAAAGCTTATCTGTTAAAATTCAAACACCCATTAAGATTTACACCTATCAGTCATTTATATCTAAATTACTTTTATCAGTGAACTATATTCAAACAAAGAATAGAGTAGGAAGAGAGAATGGAGCTTGCAAAGATAAACTGGGGAAGCTTGGACACAGAGATAGGAAAGTTTGGGGGAGGTACGTAGGAGATTTCAGAAAGGGAGGTCCAAGGTTTCAAACAGAAACTGCCTGCTTTGTAAAGGTACCTAGGGCCTGGGGGGTAACTGGTATGCTACAGAAAATCATATTCCTTCTAAGACTGCTAAAAGCTACATGTTTCTGCATCAAGAGCTTGGAAGCCTGCACATACTGGTTCCTCATTATTCAGTCTAGCCTACTGCCTCCTAAGAAAATGTCCTTCACTTGCATTTCCCTGGCCTCCACGTCCCAACTGGGAGAATGAAAGAATTAAGGGAAGAGGGAAGAAGCAGACACCAAACAAGGTGTCAGCTGCTAGTGAGGGAAAAGCAGCTCAAACCCCACTCTTCTCCTCTGGGTACTGCCCTCTCTTCCCAGATAACCCTTTACTGAAATGGGTAGCCCTGCTGAGCTCAAGAAGTCAGGCCTGCCTCTCGAACATCCCTTCAGATATTGTTGATGCCATTAAAATTTGTAAGAAAATTCAAGAAGCCTCACGTAAACAACTGACACTAATACCTCAAAAATAGTATCAGCATGCGCTAGAGACTATCTAAAAAGCTATGAAACAAAATTCAGAAGAATGCTTGTTCCATTTAGGATCCCATTCATGAACACTCAGTTACTGGGGAGAGAAAAAAAAGGACTTCATTGTAAAGCTATCATGTAGAAGCAAACCTCTGACATCCACACACAAACATCTCCTTCAAGTTAACATTCCACAAGATTTAGAAGTACTCTTAGTTGGTGTTGAATGATACAATTAATCTCCTGACTCTTGAAATGTTTTCAAGTTATAAAGTTTAGAAAGACTGTATTTATTCACATTGAATTTTTACATTTTGTGACATAAACAAAAATTCACAAGTGTATAGATTTATAATAAATAGGAATATGATCTTCCCCCCTCAGGCTGCCTTTTCTCTAGAGCTCTAAAATCCATTTACAGATATTCCAAATCTCCATACTGTAGATAGTATATAGAGACAAATTCAGAAATGCATATTAATTTAAATGAAGGAATGACTGAGTCTATTTAATTAATATTAAATAGTAATAATTATGAAATAATATTGACGCTACTCCTGAAAAGTTTATCATCTATTACAAATACAAAATTCATAGGTGCATTTTATTAGGAGTTATCATTTATTATACTTTTAAATCCAGCAATAAAATAGACAATACTTTGTTTATTCTGTGTACTAGAAAAATTCAATTTTCTATATATACATTTCATTTCCTAGTATTAAAGTCCATAGACAGCAGAAGTTTGTTAATATTAACAACAATCACATAATCATAACTTGCCTGAAATTAATAATTCTTTATGGTTACTTAATTGTGGTAAACAAAATATAATCTCATAATACTATGATGTATGTTACACTTCAATAAAAAGGTTAAAAAATCAATTATCTATGACTTGGAAAAAACTACTCTCAATATCTATACCTGAATTACTTAACTAAATCAAGAAGATAATTCAAGTCTTAAAGGTGTCATAAATTTACATTTAGTTACAAAGTTCACAAAATATGAGTGACATTATATTAAGAGGCACAGGTGAAAACAAATTTTAAGACGTAAATATAATAATGTGTAAGATTAGATTTTCTTGCTAAAACAATAAGAGTACTCACCCCTTGGAGCCCTTGGAACTGAATTGAAGGTCGAAAAGGAATTAAATTCTATTAAAAGAAACATAAGAAACAAACACGTCAACCTTGGTTACTGGGACATGGAACTAAATGATTAAACTCTAAACCTATGCACTTGGTCAGTGCTATAGTCTGTGAAAACCTTTTCATTACATACTTAGGTTTATATATCATTATATTAAGATGCCTTGATAAATGATACTGCACTGCTGACATTTCTCTGAATACACAACCGAAGGTATCTTTTGGCAGTGTAGCTAATCACGTTTTTGAAAATGACTGACATGATTTGGCAAAAAATGATCAGTGTACTAATTCAATTTTACATGAAAAAGTATTATGGCTTAGTTTCTTGATATATTTTTTAAAAAGGTAGGGGAAAGCAAGAGATAGTCAAAGAAACTTTGCAAAACTCTTAAGAGGACGCTAGAAATATAAAATTAAAATATTTGAGAATGAACTGTGGTTTCCATTTTCTCACATTTTACCAGAGATTAGTTTTTAGTTGAGGGTCAAACAGGTTACCAATCTTCTCACAAGCTTCTCACCAGGAGAATATAATTTCTAGAACAATGTTTTGTTTCATTATGAGCTTTGTCCTGTTCATAAGTTTTATATTTTCTCATAGAGTTGTGTATTTAGAACAAAAGCTGAAACTGTAAATATCTACCAGAGTCTCAGGCATGATTTCCTGTACCTAAAGTCACCAGTATGGGACCGGTTCACCACTACTGGAACGCTTTTCCAAACTGCTAACAGAAATTCATGGGGAAATCAGATTTGGGTAACATTTTAATAGTAACACATCAGCCTGTAAACTATTCTTCATACCCTCATATCCAAACCCAATGCACAAAAACAAAAGCAGTGGTTTCTGGTCTCAACTCTACCTTAAAGAAAAATACAGAGGCACCCATATGCCCCTCCCTCAGCCACTGCACATTAACTACTACTTACCAGGTACTTCCCAAAACTTCTCTACAGATTTAAAAGTTTACTAATCAGGATTACAATAAACTAAAGAGAAATAAGGAAAGGATAAGTACTTTAAAAGACAGATCATCTGAATATAAAATCAAGTGGTAGCATTAACCATTCTATTATTATTTATAAAAATGGATAAACATCTTCTTGAAGAAAACATAATAGATACTATTATCATTGTTCTACCACCATAAAAAGATTATTTAACTTTAGACTTATCAGCAGAATCAAAGCACTACTGGGTGACAAAATTTATTTCTTGGTGTGGGAGAAGTAGGTAACAATTTTTCATAGTGATTCATTCTAATTCACAGTGTTTTATGAAAATATAAAATATAGATTAACGCTAACTTGAATTTCCTTAGAGGGAGAAAACCTCACCCAAACCTACCTTCCATAGCTAAACCTCTACCTGAAGTAATGGTAGCTTGCGTGCAGAAGCCCTGGGGAGGCCCGCTTTGTGTGTAAGTAGGTGGCACTACAATTTAGGTAAGACAGGTGGAGGTTCTAGCTTTCAGAATATTTCAATCAGCCCTGCCTCCTGCTCTCTCTTCAAATCACAAACACTGAACATCTCCTCTGAGGCTGGTTACACTTTCCTCTCTGACTCCTTGCAGGAAGGTTATCTTCAGCTCACCACTGGAATTTGAACTTCTCTATCAAGTTCATCAATTCTTCTTGGCCAAACAAATGCTAACTTTCCTCAATTTTCAAATTGCTCACTTCTTCACTGGATGTCACCTGGAGAAACCACTCCTCCTAGCTCTTTGATCATGCCTTTCACTTTCCTCTTTCTAGATCCAGTCTCCCCTGGAGGCTCACCTTGCCTATTTGGTGATGACTCTGAATCTCTTCCCTATTCCTCAACTTGGCATCTCTCTGCAACTTGCAACTTATCACAGCCTAGGACATTCTGCATTAGAAACTCTCAATGACAGTAAAATTGGCAAACACTAAACCACCTCTGCCCCTCGCCAAACTGGCACCTCTTTCCTACTTTCGGGCAAGGGTGCTTCTATCTTGTTGGTTCTCCAGGCTCACAACCTTAAGTTTAACGCACAGCCTCTTCTCCCTCTCCCCTCACCGCATTCTATTAGGCAATCGCACACTGCTAGAATCACAGAATACCAGGTCCAGAGGTACTCCAGTTGGTGCCCAGCCCCACCCCCCACCCTTAACCACAATGGGCCATGCGTCCCATTAATAACTAAGCTAGGACCAGAATCTAGGACTCAATCTTCCTGTTTTGCCATACTGTTTTTCTTCTACCATCTTGGGCTCCACACACATCTGTTATGGTAGATCCATGGGCACTTGCTCCTGTATGCCAGAGTTCGCATTTTAGTTGGAGAACATTTGAAAACGATTAAATATTGTACTAGGCTAAGTACTGCTGGGAGGTGCAGTAAGGATTCTCACAAAGAAGAAAAGTATGGGTTAGAAGAGATACTAGAAAAGAGAAAAGGCTCATGGAAAAGATGGCTCTTGAGTAGCAATTTTGAAAAGACAAACTCCAGGGAGATGGAGTGTCCTAAGCAAAAAAGCAAGGAGACAGGAATGGGTACTGTGCAGGCAGACGGCAGGTCTTTTCACACGTGAAACATAACATAAAGGATGAGAATTGGACCTGGTGATCCCTGGCTAATCTATCCTTGACCTCAAAATTTGTCTTCAGTTTTAGCTTCTATCCACTACAGAATAAATAGGACAGTAATTTAAATTTCAGACCTCATAATTTCTAAAGGTTCATCACCCTGTGAAATAACCCTATCCTAATCCCTTCCATTACCCCTTTACGGATGGCCTTTAAGTCTTGTCTTTGACATGATAAACAACTGGAGGCTCTTCTGATTTTTGGAATAAGAAAGTGAGCTGCTGAAAGAATGAAGTGTTTCACGGAAAGCAGCTCTTTCAGTCATGTGTAAGAAAGAGATCAGTTGGGGCTAGGGAAAAGGATTAGACACCAGCTCCAGGGAATGTTTTATTTAGGAACACTCTAGTGATAAAGGCCTAAATTAGTATGGCTTTGTCTGGAGCAAACAGGAGATGGTGGAATGAGCAGACCTTCCCAAGAAAGAATGATA
Source organism: Aethalodelphis obliquidens (assembly GCF_003676395.1). Taxonomy (NCBI): domain Eukaryota; kingdom Metazoa; phylum Chordata; class Mammalia; order Artiodactyla; family Delphinidae; genus Aethalodelphis; species Aethalodelphis obliquidens. Next base: position 40,274,219 of record NW_020837948.1, on the reverse strand, counting down.
AAATGTGATGAAAGCTTGAATATCAGGTGTACATGCGCACATATGCACAAAAGAAGCAAAGGTGGCTCAGGGCTCTCAATCATCATCTGGGGCCTGTCTGCCCCAGACTCCCTCATATTAAGCTTAGTCTTTACTTTGAAAGCTCCTAGCCTGTTTCAGGTCCCTATCACCAAGCACCTAGACAAAGGCCTTCCTCCCTTCCTTCAATTCCTTCCAAATGGCTACTCATTCAAATAGCTAGCAGAAGCTTTCTCAGATACCACCCTCAGCATGTAACATAGCCTGCAGTGGGTTCTATCAAAGCAAAACAAACTCCTCCACGTAGAAAGCAGACAGTCCAACTATAGGACCAACCAATTTCATCTTCCACTTCCCAACCGTGGCTAAGCAGTGTTAACCTTTTTCAGTCTGTTTGTTTTGTAAACAATTTCCTCTCTATTTCTACCTCCTATTTATCTGTTCTTTCAACCTGGCATACCTTCCCAAACACTATTTTGCCAATCCATACTAATCACTTAACATTCAAGCTTAAGATTAATTTCCTCAGCTAGGCCTTGTTTTAGATAAATCAGAAATCAAAGACTCAATGAGTTTAAGGACCCAATGCAGGTAAATGTGAAAGAGACTGGGTGTAAAGCAACAGGGCCGTGGCGAGTACCTGGGGAATGAATGCCCAGCTGAGAAAGGACTCAAATTTTAAAATGTTAAACCTTTTTCTCACCAAACAAAACACTGCTGCCACCATTTTGCTAACTCTGAACTATGCCCACTTTAGCTACCATTAGCTATTGTTTTTTCCAGATGCCTGTGTCTATCGTACCACTACACTGGGGGTGTATTTCTTTCATAGGTTTTCTTACTCCTAGTTGTTATGATACAAAAGAGTCTAACACATATTTAACTTACAAGTATTTATCTACACTATGATAGAAAAAGTATTATAAAATCACTTTGGCTATGTTCTCTTTATATATGCGGTATACAACTATATGCATTATATACTTTATAGATTACTATTCTGGGTTGTATGGACAAAACAATACCACTATGCTTTACATCAACTTACGGATTCTCAAGAGTAATTTTTTTTTAATATAAATTTATTTATTTAGTTTTGGCTGCATGGGGTCTTTATTGCTGCACACGGGCTTTCTCTAGTTGCGGTGAGCAGGGGCTACTCTTCATTGCAGTGTGCAGGCTTCTCACTGTGGTGGCTTCACTTGTTGCAGAGCACAGGCTCTAGGCATGCGGGCTTCAGTAGTTGTGGCTCGTGGGCTCTACCCAATCTTTTGCTTCATGACCTGAATTTAGAACCTAACCTCCTGATATGCTTAGAGTTCTATCTGTATTGCTTGATTCCTCAACAAAAACGATAACTTGTTTTTGTTTACATAGTTTTGTAATGTACAGAGTATTTTTATATCCACAGTCTCAAGTGAGGCCTCCTAAAACCAGCCGTGGGTGGTAGGAAGACATCATCATCCCCCATTTCAGAGGGAGATAAACGAGTCTCCAACAGGCAAAGTTCATTGCTCAGAATCACCAAGCTAGTGGTTAGCAGAGTTGGACCTCAAATCCAGACTTCTGAATTTCAAATACAGTACCTTTTCCTTATCTTGCCTCTGTAACAGGTTACCTCCTAGGGCTGAACATGAAAAGCACTTAAACGCTCATTCAATTCTTCTGGCATTTTGTTTCCAAAGAAAATGAATTTTATAAAATCATTATAATTTCCAAGGTTCAGCTTCTGATTAAATAAAAACTAAAAAAAACAGTTTTGTTTTTTTTTTTCTGTAAGGACCATGTATAGTAAAGGAACATATATAAATATTTGTGTTAACATTTTTCATTAAAAAAACAAAACCCTCACCTATGGAGTAGTTGTGGGTGCTTATCCAAACAGGATAAACTAGGATTACTGTTGCTGAAAAACTTTAAGATATCTAACAACCTACAAGAGAAAAGTACATAAGAGAACCTCAAATCCTTTATTGATTTTAATCCCAATTTTAGACAAGAAGATGTTAGGTACTATGCTACAGTTCCTGAACGTTTTAAAAAATGCAACAAGAGAGCCAGCTAGAATGCTATACCACTTTTTATGCTTCTGACTACTGTGTCAATGGGAAAGGTACCCGGAATAAGTTCTAAAAGTCAATACCAGGACTTACCTGGTAGTCCAGTGCTATAGAATCCATCTTACAATGCAGAGGACGTGGGTTCGATCCCTGGTCAGGGAACTAAGATCCCACATGCTGAGGGGCAAGTAAGCCCGAGCGCCACAACTACTGACCTCATGCACCTCAACTAGAGCCCTCGCTGCAAACTACAGAGCCCACGTGCCCTGGAGCCTGCGTGCCGCAACTAGAGAAGAGAAAACCCACAGGCCACAACTAGAGAGAAGCCCGAGTGCCACAGTAAAGATCCCGCGTACCGCAACGAAAGATCCTGCATGCCACAACTGAGACCCGACGCAGCCAAAAATAAATAAATAATAAATAAATAAATCTTAAAAAAAACTGAACATTTAAAAAATAAATAAAGTCAATACCACTATAAGCAAATGTCTCAAGCATGTTAGTTTTTCACCTAAATGTTTTTTAGTCTAAGTTTAACTGCACAAACATAACCTCAACTCATTGTTTTTGGGGTTTTTTTTGCGGTACGCGGGCCTCTCACTGTTGTGGCCTCTCCAGACGCGTGGGCTCAGCGGCCATGGCTCACGGGCCCAGCCGCTCCGCGGCATGTGGGATCCTCCCGGACAGGGGCACAAACCCGTGTCCCCTGCATCGGCAGGCAGACTCTCAACCACTGTGCCACCAGGGAAGCCCTGTATATTTTTTAATGCAATCCAGTTTTAAAAGATAATGTAATTACAGGTGGCCAAATATGATATGGCATGTTTTAGAATAATGTTTAACTTACTAAGTACAGTTCCATTACATGTGGAAGTTCAATAGGACTTCAACTTTTGATTTTTAGCTTTAATTAAATATTTGCACCAACTGGCTCTTTTGAAAATCAAGTAACTCTAGGGTTTAACTGACTAGTACTTGAGTTATAAATAAGATAGTGATCTAGTATCTTCATCCATCCAAGAAACAATGCAGACTGGAACTGGCTAGGGAAACCATTTTGATAAATGCTTTCAACAAGGTGATGTTTTATAGTCAAAAGATTCTGTTAAACTCTTGGTTGGTTCACTGATTTTAGATTTCCTTGAATTAACCCTCTGTATTTCTCAGAGAATGTAGGGCATTCTTAAGCTTAGAATAAAAGTGTAGACAATACTAAAATGCTCAAAAGTTTAGTTCTTGACATCTGCCACTATAATAAGCCAATTCTACTGCAATAAAAACTGCTCTATGACCAAAGAAATCTATGTCCACTTATTTCCAGGGACTATGCCTTGTAATATATACGGACTATAAAAGTAATATGTAATTTACTAAGTAATGTTACTAAGTAATTTTAATTGTGCTGAGTAATATTAATTTCTGACATGATTCTTTTAGGGTAGGAGGGAAGAAGCAAAGCTCAGGTTTCTTTGGGGATAAATAAAAGAGAGTTACTTATCCTATAAAAGTTGTTATAACCATCTCTTGATTATTTACATATTGCTTATCCATCCAAATTAAACCTATGGTTACTTTTATTCTATCAACCACTATTGGTTTTGTCAACATACAACCATAAGAAATAGCATTCTGTTCTAGAAAAGAGTGATTTCTCTAAGAAACACATTATAGAGATCTTTCTTAAGTTTGTTCTCTAAGGTTAGAGATGTACTTGAAATACCTTCAGCTTCCCTTCTGAACCCATAATGGAGCTTTGACTCAACTTAAAGTGAACTCTTTAGTTATTTAAAATTAACCAATAGGTATTTATTAAATACTTCACATTTTATTTGTGTATCTAAGCTGCATTATAAGTCAAGCTAAAGATAGTGCAAAAAGGGCTTCCCTGGTGTGGCACAGTGGTTAAGAATCCGCCTGCCAATGCAGGAGACATGGGTTCAAGCCCTGGTCCGGGAAGATTCCCCCATGCCACAGAGCAACTAAGCCTGTGCACCACAACTACTGAAGGCCGCACGCCTAGAGCCTGTGCTCCTCGACAAGAGAAGCCACCGCCATGAGAAGCCCATGCACCTCAACGAAGAGCAGCCCCCGCTTGCCACAACTAGAGAAAGCCCACATGCAGCAGCGAAGACCCAAGGCAGCCAAAAATAAAATAAATTAATTTAAAAAAAGAATATTTAAAGATAGTGCAAAAAAATTTTCCAAAGTCAAATATAATTTTGGAATTTTGTGTCAAAACCAGAAAACTGTCTATAAATGGTGATGGGTCAGGTGACTGCTTTAAGTGAGATTGTTTTACAAAATGATTATAGCCACCTAGTTACTATTTACTGAGCGCTTAAAATGTGTCAGGCCAGTGTAATCACTTTTACTATCACCTGTGGGAATTCTCAGAACACCCTTGTGGAGTAGATACTATTATTTCCACAGGATTCCACAGGTAAATCCTGTGAAATCACATACGGTTACACAGCTAATAAGTGACCTGGAGCTCAAACCCTGGCCTGGCTCCCTTTAAGAACTAAGCACTCTACACAGGTAGCCTCTCCTGCTCCTCCTTAACAACAGTTATATAAAATGTGAAATATCTGACCGCTACAGAATTAAGAACTGGTAAGAATCAATAGCTCTTTGGGGATCACTTCTTTGGTTTTGCACTACAACTTAAGGAAAATATCAGGCACTTGAATTTCTTTTCACTTATGCAAGTAAATAGTAAAAAGTATTTATGACTTATCCTGGGATACAATTTAAGATAGATCTTTCTTTCCTAAAAGAGGTACTATACCATTTAAAGAACTGTGGTTATAATTCTTTTATTTAAGAAGTCATTTAATTCTGCTCTTTAAAACATCACCTGATAGAGAAACCAAAGACTATCCAATAATTATATTTTAACCACGGTAATAAAAATAAATCTAAGCTGGGAAAGAAGAGGAAGAAAAAAAAAAGATGGAGTATAAGCAGACAGTAGCACAGGAAATCAGTTAATCCTGAAATCAAATATACCCAGCTCTTGTCAAAAGCTGGTAATATGTTTAGTATGTTTAGAATGATAGTATGAATGTGAAATTTTGAGGTAATCCAAAGATACCTTAGTAAACGGTATCTCCTTCTTTGCCCCAATCTTTTATTAGATGCTCCCCCACCCCCCGGGGGAGAGAGAGAGAGGGAGTCATTAAGTTTCACAAAATCTAGTATTTTGCTTTGTCAGTCAATCCAACCTTACACATCGCAGAAACTCCTTCTCTGCAGATTTGGAAGAACCAGATTAAAGAGCATTTGGAATAAAGAATAATTTCTTTCTAGCCTTTACAGCATAGAAAAGAATGAAATATAAAGGAGATTCTCGAAACAGTAGGGAGAAGTCAAAAATCTAATTTATTTAACACAGTCCTTGTTTTTAAAGATAGTTTCTGGAAAACTGTAGCTATCTGCTGCAGGCCAAATTTTAAAAAAATTATTATTGTCTTAAACGTTACTATTCCATACAACTCTTTAAAGGAATATGGAAGGCAAAAATCCAAACTGAACAACCACCTAAAAAGTTACTTACTGTGAACAAGCCCTTATAACAATATTTGAAGCATAATATCCCATCATTTTTTTCCAAGAGAGCGCTTAATGTGGACTTTATAATTGTGTAATAAGCTTACATGTCAAATCTGATTATAAATACAAATGAAGATTTGTTCTTTGGGATCATGATCTCTAGTAAAGTATAAGGAGAAACAGTAAAATAAACTTGGATTGGAAGATGGGTATTATTTTTAAAATAGTAGAAATTTGTAAAATGAAGCATCTACAACAAAGGGAGCCATTAGAAGGCTTGAAACTTGGAAACTACATGATCACACACACTTAGTGTTTTAAAAAGATAGCTTTGGCTGCTGTGTGGAGAATGGACTATTGGGGGAAGAGTGGAAGCCTGGAGGCTAGATGGAAGTCCATGGCAGTGGTCCTCAAGAGAGATAATGGTGGCTGGGACTGGAGTCGTGGTGATGGATGAAGTTAGATTTCAGATTTTTGAAGACTGACAGAACTTGCTGATGGATCAACTAAGCCAAGAAAAGAGGATATAAAATCAAGGAATACTAGTCAATTACTAGTCAACTGGTGATGAGTACTGCCACTTACTGAAATGGGGAACACTCATGAAGATGTAGGTTTGAAGGGTGAAATCAAGAGTTGTGCTTGGCAAAAATAAACTCAAAATGGATTAAAGACTTAAATGTAAGGCCAGACACTATAAAACTCTTAGAGGAAAACATAGGCAGAACACTCTATGACATAAATCACAGCAAGATCCTTTTTGAGCCACCTCCTAGAGAAATGGAAATAAAAATAAAAATAAACAAATGGGACCTAATGAAACTTAAAAGCTTTTGCACAGCAAAGGAAAACATAAACAAGATGAAAAGACAACCCTCAGAATGAGAGAAAATATTTGTAAATGAAGCAACTGACAAAGGATTAATCTCCAAAATTTACAAGCAACTCATGCAGCTCAATATCAAAAAAACAAACAACCCAATCCAAAAATGGGCAGAAGACCTAAATAGACATTTCTCCAAAGAAGATATACAGATTGCCAACAAACACATGAAAGAATGCTCAACATCACTAATCATTTGAGAAATGCAAATCAAAAATACAATGAGGTATCACCTCACACCGGTCAGAATGGTCATCATCAAAAAATCTACAAACAATAAATGCTGGAGAGGGTGTGGAGAAAAGGGAACCCTCTTGCATTGTTGGTGGGAATGTAAATTGATACAGCCACTATGGAGATCAGTATGGAGGTTCCTTAAAAAACTAAGAATAGAACTACCATATGAACCAGCAATCCCACTACCAGGCATATACTCTGAGAAAACCATAATTCAAAGAGTCATGTACCACAATGTTCACTGCAGCACTATTTACAATAGCCAGGACATGGAAGCAACCTAAGTGTCCATCGACAGATGAATGCGTAAAGAAGATGTGGTACATATATACAATGGAATATTACTCAGCCATAAAAAGAAACAAAATTGAGTTATTTGTAGTGAGGTGGATGGACCTAGAGACTCTCATACAGAGTGAAGTAAGTCAAAGAGAAAAACAAATACCGTATGCTAACACATATATATGGAATCTAAAAAAAAAAAAAAGGTCTGAAGAACGTAGGGGCAGGACAGGAATAAAGACGCAGATGTAGAGAATGGACTTGAGGACACGGGGAGGGGGAAGGGTAAGCTGGGATGAAGTGAGAGTGGCATGGACATACATACACTACCAAATGTAAAATAGATAGCTAGTGGGAAGCAGCCACATAGCACAGGGAGATCAGCTAGGTGCTTTGTGACCACTTAGAGGGGTGGGGTGGGGGGAGGGTGAGAGGGAGACGCAAGAGGGAGGAGATATGGGGATATTTGTATATGCATAGCTGATTCACTTTGTTATAAAGCAGAAACTAATACACCATTATAAAGCAATTATACTCCAATAAAGATGTTTAAAAAAAAGGAATTGTGTTTGGGTCTGTTAAGTTTAGATAACCTATTAAACTTTGATAAAGAGATCAGGTGTTGAAAATTAGTGCCTGGAAATGGAGGAAGGTCAGAGCTGGAGATAAATATTTGGAGGTCGTTAACATATAGATGACATTTAAATCCACAGGACTAGATGAGCTCACCTAGGGAAGTGAATAGATAAAGAGAAGGGAACTGGGATCTCCAACTTTCAGAGGCCAGTCAAGCAGCGGATAATCAGCAGAGGAGACTGACAAAGAATGGCCAGGGAAGTGGGAGGAAAATCAGGAAAGTGTTTCTAGCAGGAAGGAGTAGTCAACTGGATGGCATGATGCTGAGGTCAGGTAAGACAGGAACAGAGAGATGACCACTAGATTTGACAACAAGGGACCTAGTCAGGTGCAATCTCAGGGATGTGATGGACACAACCCAGCTGGAGTGGGCTGAACAGAGGATGGGAGATGAAAAAGCAGACACTATTTCTCAGACATATCCTCAAACATAATCCTCTCTTTAGGTGTCCCCTTGCACAGAGACTTTATTGTATGTATGTATGTATGTATGTATGTATGTATGTATGTATTATGTCTGCTTGTTTCTACTAAGGTATGAGCACTTTCTGGACCATCCCTGACTTATTCAACTTTATATATACAGTGCCTAGTACTATGCCTGGCACATATCAGAAGATAAACAAACACTGGCTAAATGAATAAATGCATATTTGACAGTTATAGGTATAATTCCTGTTCCTACCTCTTAGTCTTTTATTAAAGAAAAATACATCTCAAGACACTCAACTGAGTTTTTACCACATGGATGTGTTTTCTGGCTATCTGAGGCATCACGGTTTCCAACAATGAAAACCAAAAGCCATGATACTAAGTAAATGTCTTAAAAATCTGCTAACATGTAAATTTACAAGTAAGCATATTTAGATCCTAAAGTATCTCAAAGTTCATGCCTGGCTCCACCCTTGAACAAGCTCACTCTTCATGGGAAAAGTCTTCTAGCTAAGGTTATCTCCATGGACCATGAACCAAGTGCCCATAACTAGTCCATGACAATGTATATGTATAACAGAAGTTTCATGTACTCATGATTATTTTTTGGTTTGTTTTTCACAAACTGTCAAACAAAAGAAAGAGAATCAAAACACCAAAACAGAAATGAAAGTAATCTGGAAGTGAAAACATTGACCCTTGCAAGGCCTTTAGGAATCTTTTAAAAATGATGCTTGAAATGTAAATCCAGGCACATTGTAGAGAGTTACTTAATGTTTCAATAATCACTTGGGACAGAAACCATGGAAAGTATGATCTTCACGTTAAAATCAAATTCAATTTTCATATCATCTGTACTCTACGACAGTCTTAAGTGCAATTTATAGAGAACGTTATTGGATAAGGGAAGCCTATAAAAATCCGAGCAAAATTTGAAAATCCCTGTTCAAAACCAAAATTTCTTCCACCTAATAATTTCAACTTCCCCCAAAACATTACCAATCCCCAAAATTTCCATCCAAATGGAAAAGTTTGAGACATGTAAATAATATGGCATTGTTCTAGTCTAGCCTCAGACCCAAATATACTTCTCAAATATAAAACATCTAATCAAACCTAAGTCTAGTCACCAAACAACAGACTGAGTGAACGTCCACTAAAATGGTACTTTATCTCCCCCACCCCACCCCACCCTCCCAATAGCTTCTGATTTCCCTTTTTTTTACTAAGGGTACCCCTCCTAGTGCTGATGGCTAGAAATTTCCATTTAACCCTGTTCCTTTACAATCTGTTATTGAGTTCTATAGATTCTATTCATCTGTAATGTCTTGTCTCTCACTAGCATCAGTTTAGATCCCACTCATCTCTGACCTGGACCACATACTTCCTCCTAACTTGTCTACTGCCTTCCAGATTCATCTTATACTCATCATGCACACTGAGGCCAGTATAATCCTAAAGCATTAGCTCAAATCACCTTAAATTTCTACTCAGTGTCTCTCCAGTTTTGAGAGAATAAACTCCAACCTGCTCCAGTCTCCCTTTCCTCTTAAATCCAACTATATTTTCTCCAACACTCGAGGTTAAGTGGAACAAGGGTCTTCCTTGCAATTCTCAAAGCCTGCCTTAGCTTTTCTACTGCTGTCCTTTCCTTTCCTGTGCCATTCCTTCTGCTGGAGATGTGATTCCCCCCATCTAGTCTCTGTCTGTTAAAATCCTAAAACCCAAAGATGTTTTTTAGACCAATAACATATAGGATCCCCAACAAGAAAGAAACTTATGCTCTTTGTCTAACAACCTAGTTATTATTGAACTAGTAGCAAATGCTCTGACTACTGAGTTCAATTCAAGGTGCTAATTTGATTCATGGATCTTTACGGAGCATATAGTCTAATTAATAAGATTCTCTCTTTTTATATCCTATATTAAATTGCTAGCCATGAGATTCCAGGTTTGGCCTTTGCTGGCAAAATATTAGTGGAAGCCCTTAAACCAGTTCTTCCTAAAGATTTAACGTGGCTCTAAAGTGCCATAATTCCACAACCAAAATAGTTAGATAGGTAGATAAATTGAAAGGAAGGGAGGGAGGGAAAGAAAAGAAAGCAATTCTCCATAAATCTGACCTGATTTATGCCATGTTTTTCAGCTTCAATTTGGCTGTAGAGACACAGTCATTAATTTACTGTATTCTACTCCAGACCTGCTTTTCTAGATTTTTGCATTAAGTCATGGGAAATGTCCTATGGAGCTGAGGTATGCAGGAGAGTCAAATGTGCTGTGGTTATATACATGCTCTTTTCTTTATTCTAAAACTCAGCTCACCTTACATGAAGAAATGCCCATATCATCACATTTTAGGGACATCTTCTCAAATACTCCAAATACATTTGACTCAAACTGGCAAATAACTGGGCTGAACTCTGGTGCCACGGTCCTGAGCCTCTCTGTAGTCACAGCAAGTTGTTAAAAATGACCCAGCAGTGGTTCTCCTGAAATTCTCATTTTTCTCACTTTGCCGGCTTTATCACAAATTACCTAATAAGCGCTATGTGCACAGCTTCCATAGTTTTTCACAAGTGCAAATGGAGCAAATGGAAAAGTTGGATCTGGTGACTGTCCTTGATAAGCTTTCCTGTAAATCATTCCGAGAATTTTACACCCCTTTCCTTTTAAATTCTTTTGTTGAACATGTTCCAATCCTTCACATATGTTCTTTCTTTCTCCTCTCAGTTCTGGTGCCAAGGTTCCCTGTCTATCTCTTTAGGCAATCTGGCTACTGCTTTTCACTAGCAGGAGCACCCTTCTTTGCACTGAACACCTGATCAGCTGAAAAAACTTTTCAAACACTTATTGCAAAATGGGGCACAAACTTGACTTTACTTGATAAAAAGCATTTTAATATCAAGTTCAGCCTGAAGATGGGTCTAAGTTAAAGTCAATAAGATTAACTTATTTTAATTAAAACTGGCTATATTTAAAAACTGCAACAAAAGGAATCTGCTAAGGCAAACCTCATTGTTTTACTTAGTAAACATGTCAGCAGCAGTGGCAGCTCTGTGCTGGCAGGTCTGGATGCTTGAGTGGTGCCTTAAGGAGAACAGGGTCTTCTGTATTTGTAAAAGCAGATTATTGAACACACATGTACACACTCAAAATTGATTGAGGGCAGGCACAAAAACGAAGAGATAGGAAAAAGTAAGGTATGAGTCTTTTTGTGCCTTAAACCACAATGAGTCAAATGCTGATATGTTCACGAGGTAAAAAGAAAGGAAAGGAGAGGATATCTCCTACTCCATGACCTGTGGGATCGGTGATTTTATAAGATCACGGAACACATTAAAGGGAGCTATTGTGAAGAACAGTAACTTTAGAGGTTTACATAAGACTTTATGCTTTGACTGGAAATAACAGTATCTAGTAATACTGAAAGAGACTGAATTCCTCATGCAAAATTAAACGTAAGTATATTTGTACAAATTTCCAAAACACTACCATTTTCCTAGAAGACACTAATCAAAGCAGGGAAATTTAAAGCCAATAATTGGAGTTGACAAGAGAATGTGTTAACAGAATCCTTCTTAAAGTCATCTCCTTTCTCATCTCCAGGCATAGAGAATGAATGGCCCCTGCTTCCAGATGCATCTATGCAAGACTTTTTATGTAATAGTTGGATAAACATGACAGTATTATTTGAGCCACCACCTTTGAAACTTTGAGTAAACATTAAAAAAAAATCAACAGGCTCAGCAATAAGAGAATCTGAAAACAAAATTTTGATAAGATTTTTGTTACTACCAAGTGAGTTACTCAAATGTCAAAATAAAGCCAGCTACAAATTACTGAAGGAATTGGCTAAAATAAATTTTAGAATTTTGAGGTTTAATTTGAAATAGTTTTAGGATACATTTGGGAGAAATATGTAATTACAGTAACATATGCTCATTTAAAATATGTGAGGCTTATATAGACCACAAATTCAGACATCAGTTTAGAATGACTATAAAGTTGTAATATGTGATTTTTATTTAGTAACCTGTACCTTCATTCAAAATAACCTATCTATAGGAAAAAAAAAGTAGTTTTGCAATATATACTAAATATCTGTGTAAGTATTCTGAGTTCATTCTGCAAACCATGAAAATAACTTTCCAGTTAACACTTTTTTATATATATAATCAACTTGAAACTGTCTCTGTATTCAAACTGAGTGGAAAACAACTTTTAGAAGATATTTACTCCAACTATAACTCCCATTCCTGGAATCACAATGTCTCTATCCCGCACCCCAATCTCTGTTTAAAAGGTTCCCAAGTTAGCTTTCCTCATTTCTTCTCTAAAAATAGAAAACTTGAGTAATGAAGGTCAATTAGGTTTGTTTGTCTTTCAAAACAGTGAGGAATTGTTTCTAATTAAAAGATTCTGTTTCCATGAACTCTAATAAGTTCAGATACTTGCTCAATTATATCTAAAGAACATCTGTATTTAGCCTAAGTCATAGTTTCCTAAAATTCTTAAATTTACCTCCCTGAAGTCTTAGGTCAAGTGGATTAATTTAGGACAGTAAATCCAATGGACAAAATAATCTAGATAAAAATAACTCTCTGATGCTTAATTTAGGAAATTAACCTGTTGAAATTTCTGGCTCTTAGAAAGTCATCAAAAGAGGAGGCATAACAGTCATAACATTGCATGGGCCAAAGCCACTTGGAGGCCACTTGTCAAGCATCAAGCACCTTCCTATCTAAGCACAGGAATGGCAGGAGCAGTTTTATATGAGAAGTTAAAGCCATCCTGCCCCCCTCCCCAGGAGAGAATAGAAACTTCTCCCTGACTAGCCAATGCATTCCAACATTTTTCCAAACGCAGCTACAATTTAAAGTTAGGAGTCCTAATTTGATAAGGGTGGAAAGTGAAAGCGTAAAAGACCAAGTATGTATCCTTCTACTGGAGGAGAAAAGCTCGGCCATATGCCCACTGCTGGCAACTTTACCGTGTTGATGGGGGAGCCGTGGTCTGGCCCTAGTGAGGAGGTGGGACACTGAGGACACATTGTGGGAGACTTGGCTGAACACACCAGAGGATACTGTAGTAAGTTCCAACAGTACCTCATTTCTTTTTCTTCTGTCTCTTCCCACTTTTCAGCTGTCTGAAGTTAACAGTCTCACCCCAAATCCTGCTTTTCCAAGCCCCTTAAGAAGTGTTTCTGTGGCCAAAGTGACAGTGAGGCCTGGGGACAGGAACTGGTTAAGTCAGAAACAAGGCAGTGTCCAACTGCAACGGCCAAGTCAGCTTATTTCTTCCTCCTCTCCCTGCATAGTACTGCTTCTACTACCAACTTTTAGAAGAAAAGGAATCCACGGATTGTCTCAATCTACCTGGGTCCAACTCAGAAGGGTAGAGGGAGTTGGAAAAGTCTTCTCCCTTTCCCTTCTCTGCCTCTGTACAGATTGACTAGATACATTAATTTGCATGCACAGAGATGGAAACAGATGGTAATGATATTAATAGGCAATAGAAGTAGTCAGGAGCAAGGAAAGCCATTGACTTTGGTACCTTTGACTGTAAAAATAAATAAATATAACTTAAAAAAAATCAAGAACTAAGTGGTGGGTTGGAAGAGGAAGAATTTTTGATCTGCTGTTTCTTAAGACAGTGGTATATATGTGGAGCTTTTAGAATCCAAGCATTCCAACTTTAATCCCAAGCACGTAAACACTAAGGTGCAGGAGGCAGAAATGAAGGGAGAAAAACAAACAGCATTCTCAGTGAGCACTGGGGGCTTCTCTGCCACCTCTCTCTCCCTGGGTACCATCCCTTCCCTGTGCGGGCCTCCTCACCCACCTCTTCCGGGTCAGTGTCTGTCAATCTTGTTGTGATCAGCTGTACAGTATGCCAGTTGTCCCCCCAAGGTGGCTGGTTGACCTACTGTCCCCAGAGATGCCTCTCCCCACCCCTGTGTGTCAGTCTTTATCTGCTCCCTGGGTCTGTTTCTGACTGGAGGTTGGCCTCCTCCTGCTGGCCTCTTCCTCTCCGGTGTTTTTCTCTTTACATACCCTGACCTACCTTCTTCCCACTGTCATTCCTTCCCACACCCTCCTCTTGGAACAGGCAAGCTTATCTCTCCATCTTGCAGGGCTGAGTTTCTCTCCAGTGTCTGCCCCTGTGTCCCTCTGCCTGCCTATCTGGCTTCCCCCAGATGGGCCTCCCACTCCATGCTGGTGCTGGTCTCTTCCCTGCAGATGCACCTGTCTGCGAGTAGCTACTGACACATGCAGTTTTTATTTCTTGTATTTCCTCGCATTCCTATTGCTGTGTGACTTCCCAGTCATACATGAGACCCTCTTTCCCTGAGACTTCATGGTGTGTAGGAAAAGTATCTTTCTCCCTGTGCATGCACTCCTCCCTCCACCCCCGAGTCTGAGTGTTTTTCGCCTATGCTTCTCTGGTGGGTAACTCATATGTCCTGGAATGTACATCCATGTGTCCACTCAATTCTGTGAGTGCCATCCTGAGGGCATGCTCATTTCTGAGTCTCTCCTGCTGTTTACATGTACACTATCATGTGAGCTCATGTACTCCTCAAGCTGTGCACAACTGTGTGCCTCCTCCTGTGTGCATGCTTATGTAGGGGCCCCCTGAAGGTAAGTCTCCCTTGGCCCAGGTTCACACCTCTCCTGCGGTTTTGCCTCCAACTCTGGGCCTTCCTTCCAAGCATTTAAAGGGCCTGGCACTAGTGGGAGCTCAACAGATGTTAATTCCTTTCTCCACTTTTATCTGAATAACTATGAGCGTGTCTGGGTATCCCTCTGGCCCTGCTTTATGAGATCAGTTAATCGGAGCGTGTTTCCTTGACATGGACTTGGCTATTTGTCGGGATACCCTGTGGGTTCTCTGCTCCACGGACGGTCTCTCTTCTCAGAGTGACTGTTACCGGTCCCTCATATGGTATATCCCTCCCCTTATGCGATGCGTCCACTGTCTCCCTCACTCATTCACAGTACTGCATCTCCATAAACGGCTTCCCTAGGCACTCCGGTTGCGGCGTTTCTTCGCTATGCCTCCCACTCTATCCCTCACTTTTTTTTTTTTTTTAAACGTGAAAACGCGTCCCTGGGTTTGTCCTCCAACTGCCGAGTACGTGAGCCTTCGCTGTGCTCGAGTTGTGTGTGTCCATGGATCTCTCTCCGGGACGCGGTGCGGGGTGAGAAACCCGAGTCTGCCGGGGACGCAGTGTATCCCCGCCCCCGCCGCCGCCCCGGACCCTCGATCCAAGTTTCCAAGTCTGTGAATCCGCCTCAGACGCGAGCGACGCGTCTTTCGGGTATGAGGAGCCACGGAGACTCTCTCTCCTCAGTAACCGATGTCTCTGCTCCCGGGTGAGCGCTGGCTGTGTGTGGCTCTCGCTACGCGGTGTTGTGTCTCTGGGAACGCGAAGCGCCCGTGTGCCCGAGTCTCTGGAAGTGTAAGGTGCGTCCCCCTCCTCCCTCATACGCGGACTGTCTGTGCCTCAGCCTTTCCGAGTACACGGTGTGCCCCCCGCCCCCATAAGCTCAGCGCCTGTATCCCCAAGTTCTTGCGAGTACAATGTGTATCCCACCTTCATACGCGGAGCGCCTGTGTCCCGGTCTCTGCTGGTCCGCGGTGGTACCCCCAAAACGCGGACGATTAGTGCCCGCCGGTCCTCTCGGGTTCGTTACCCGGACGCTGCCCTCTGACCCCTCCCCACCCCCCCGACACGCCGTGGGCAGAAGAGCCATCTCACTCGTCTCCCTGTTGCCTTTCTCCCTCACTGGGACAGAAAAGGCTAGAAAGCCCGGGCGCCGTCGGAAAGTCCCGCAGCGGCTGCGCAGCCGAGCCAGGGCTGCGGCTGCCTCGGCCCCGCCGCCAGGGGCCGCCCGCCCGCCCGCCTCCCAACGCCCAAGCGCCCAGCTGGCCCGGGACGGCGGCGTCAGCGACCCTGCCCGGCCCTGCCCAGCCCTGCCGCCGCGGGCGCTGACGGCGAGCCCCTGCTCCACCGGCCTCAAGCCAGGTGCCGGTGGCAGGGAGAGGCGCGGCGGGGCGGCGAGGGACGCCCTCTTCCTTCCCGAGCCCGGCCAACTGCCCAGCTCACCTCGTGGCTCTGGTAGGTCTCGAGCGCGCGGATCGCCGTCTCGGTGAGCTTCACATGCAGTACGGTGGTGTTGTCCTGTCCCAGCCTCCCGCACGACAGCCCATAGCGCTGCTCCTCCCGCAGGCCCGCCGCCCCCCCTGCCGCCATCTTAAACTCCCCGGGGTGCCGCCGCCGACGCCGCTCGGGCTCTAGCCTCCACTGCGGCCGCGGCTGCTCGGGCTTCTGCAGCCGCCGCCACAGCTACGGCCATCCCGCTGCTGACGTACTGTCATATACTGCGCGCAGCCAGACCTCGGGCTGCCACCGCCGCCACCCGCCCCACCCTCCGGCCTCGTGCCCCGCCCCGGGCTCGTCTCATTGGTCCCGGTCCCCTCAGAGCCGTCCTCATTGGCCGCCCTCCACTCTCACGGGGGCGGTGCCCAAAGTCGCTGGAGTTTGCTCCCGGGACGGGACGTCCGAGAGGTAAGAGGCTGACGTCGAGGTGACGCGCCAACTTAATCGCACCTGACGTCACGTCTGGTCGTCTTGGCCCACTGGCCGCTATTGGCCAGGCTGGTTTGGGGGATCCCCTGCTAATTGGGTGTCCAGATTGCCTGGTCTGGTTACCTGGGGTCGAAGCCCCGCCCCTTGGGGGTATAGTAGTAGAGAGCCGGAGTGTAGGGGGGAATCTCTTCCTGCGCTGGTGGTCCTTGGAGAGGAGGAGTCCCACCCCGAATGTGAGGCCAAGTAAGGACTTCGTCCCCCGACGGCTGCGTTAGTTTGTGGAGTAGGATGTGTGCGTGTGAGGGAGGTCGCTGTAGGCTGAGTCACTGGAGAGTCTCTCCTCAAAACTCATTGCTATTGCTGTGAGACCGAAATGGGGGAGGGTGCCCTTCTCCGTCATTTCACCCTAAATTTGAAATTAGTGAGTTGGCCCTTGGTTTTAAGAGTTTCTGCTAGATTGTGTGGAGCATCTTATGTACAATACCATGCCTAAAGGTTAAATCCCTTTGGTGTGGTGGGCATAGTACTAAAGAAAACGGAATTTAAAGGTTTTTCCCACGCCATGCCCTGTTGTGATCCCAGAGAAACGGTATTCCGTTCCTTTGGAGTTCGCCATAGGAACAGGGTTGTGCCTTTTTATGGGACTTGGAGCGGCAGTTAGGATTTTCCTTTCAAAGGGCAGTAGAAGACTGTAAGCGTCCTTGACCTAAATTAAGAGAAACAGCGACATCATTCTCCGGTTCGTTTGGGTTCTGTCCATTTCATTTGACAGGGATGTGGGAAAACCTAGAGTTTAAGCTATTGATGTTAACCGTAGGAGATGGGTGTGTGAGGGGCTGCGGAGGCTGGGCATACTTTCCGTTCCTCGCGATGCTCCATGTGTAGGCGTGGCTAAAGGAGGAAGCCTAATCAGGAGCCCTCTTCAGGCTGTGTGTGGAGGGACTGACAGGCTTCCCGTCAGAGGGGATGAGTTAACAGGGTGATCAGCACCACCAGATAAAAACAAACCGTTCAAAGGCTTGAAACTGTAGCAAGGCAGTTTTTAAAAATGATTATTATTTTTAAATTTGAGACGATTTTTGTTTCCCTCAGATTGTAAAACCTTGTTGCGTTTTACAGGGATTCCCCAGAAAAATTATAGGCATTTAATCAGTATTTCCCATACTTTTTAATTGGATAGGGCTATGATTTTCCAGAAAGGTCCAAGTGGGATTGTTTTCATGATTCACCCCCTCCCCTTAATAAATCCTCTAGCCTACATGTACACCACCTCTTGATTCAGACCCTCAAGCATTGTATGTGTATAATACAAATTACAGAACGAATTCTCCTTCCACAGAATATGGGTTAAGTGGAAACATCTGTATTAAGTGTTGTTACATCACAGGAGAACATTTTTAAAATTGATTTAACTTCAATCCACTAGATTTGGCTAGCTGCTAAGGCGTGATTAACACTTGTTAATTTAGTTTACTAGTGTTAATTATCTTAAATTCATTGAATAAATTAAGGCAATCACAAAATTTTTTTTAAAGTCTTATACTTGAATTATTCTTTTTTCCTGTTTGCTTTGCTCTTTGATAGGGAAGGACTGACTGACCACATATCTAAAGTTTTAATTATTTCGGGGTGGGGAGGAGAGTTTGACCAGAACAAGTAAAACCTGTATACCATTGCTTTTCTGGTGAAGGTGGGTAAATCCCCGCCCACATGGCATCTTAACTTGGCCTCCTCTTACTCAGAACTTCTGATGACATCCAAGGGGTGGGGGAGGAGCAAGGGTGGTTTTCACTGTAGTTTTTAAATGTCTGACCCACAGCCCCTTAATAGAAATTGATTTTCTTTTCTTAGTTGTGGTAGGAAAATTTTTCTCATGCTGTATTTTAGTGAGTAACCTAATCTTTCAGTGAGTAATACAGTATATTATTGTAGTGAGTTATTGTTTGTATTTTTCCTCTTTTGAGCATTTTGACTATGGAAGGAAGCAATGAACATGTACAAGACAATAGGGTAGGGGCTTCCCTGGTGGCGCGGTGGTTGGGAGTCTGCCTGCCTATGCAGGGGACATGGGTTCGAGCCCTGCTCTGGGAGGATCCCGCATGCCGCGGAGCAACTGAGCCCGTGAGCCACAACTATTGAGCCTGCGCGTCTGGAGCCTGTGCTCCGCAACAAGACAGGCCACGATAGTGAAAGGCCCGCTCACTGCGATGAAGAGTGGCCCCCGCTTGCCACAACTAGAGAAAGCCCTCGCACAGAAACAAAGACCCAACACAGCAAAAATAAATAAATTAATAAACTCCTACCTCCAACATCTTAAAAAAAAACAATAGGGTAATCTAGTTGTGTGTCTCTTCATTGCATAGTACACATTATGCCTGCCTGAATCAAATGGGCAAGTTGTGACGCTGATAAGGTTAATTCCTTCTCAGGAGGCTGGTGAAAGTTGCTCTTTGGGAAGTTTGCCACTTTATAGATATTTTCTGTATCATTATTCAGTTTAATTAACAATTATTGATTGCTAAATAAATGTAAAATGCTGTGGAAGATTTAAAAAATAAACAGTGTAGTCTCTTATTTAAAGAGATCTTCTGTTTGAATATGGGGAATGAACCAACAAACTCAAAGTGATTAGAGAATTAGTAAGTGCTAATTTGGGTGGTAGTGTTTATGAGCTTAAAACTTCAAAGAAAGGAGAAGTCTGCAGAAGTTTTGTGGTGGTGTGGAACTTGAACATTTTTTGAGGGTTGAGTAGATAGATTCTAGATAAGTAGAGGTGGTATAGATGGGGAGAGGCCAACTAAAAGTGATCTTAATGATCATTCTAGCTAAACTCATTCATTTTACGAATGAGGAGACTGAGACATTTAATTTAAAAGCAACCTGCCTAGGGGCTTCCCTGGTGGCGCAATGGTTGAGTGTCCACCTGCCGATTAAGAGGACATGGTTCGTACCTTGGTCCGGGAAGATCCCACATGCCGCGGGGCGGCTAAGCCCGTGAGCCGTGGCCGCTGAGCCTGCGCGTCCGGAGCCTGTGCTGCGCAACTGGAGAGGCCACAACAGGAGAGGCAGGGTCTGAATCAGCTTTTTAAGTGTCATTATAGTCACTATATACACTGCGTAGCTATTGTTTGGACTTAATAACTGAGAAGAAATCTGTCTTATATGATAATTCAGTGGAAGAAAAAAGTGAAAAGGAAGTAACCTTGTTCAGGACTTGCTCCATCTCTGATGCCTAGTGTGCGGTGCAGACAGAAGTTGTGTGAATATCAAGGCCATCGCTGGTCTTCAAGTGCTGGGCCACCCTTCACTCTGGGTTGCCACGTATTTAATGAGCATTGCTTACTTATCCTTTGGAACTGAGGTCACCAGTTCAGATGACTTCAGGGACCATTAGGTACCCGAAATGAGTGAAGTGGCCAGTTTGCCGCAGGGACTGAAGGTGCTGGACTGTGGTGAGCTGGGGGTGTTTAAAGGGCTCAGTGATTTTCTGGTTTGGCTGATTGTTGCCAGGTGAACCTGCAGGGACCCAGTGTTGTCCGATCTTCTAATTTTTCAAGAAAAGCTGTAAATTGAAGATTTTTACATGGGCTTTCTGAGTTTATTTGTTGGCACCTTACTAAAAATGTCAATAAACGTTTTGTGGATGTTCAAAAAGTCTCTTGGCCTGAGTTAGGCCACAGCTTTCTAGTTTTCAGTCTCTGCTTTAGTGCTTTTCAGTGCTGAAGGCCATTCTGTCTTATACACGTCTTAGTAGTTTTGTGAGTTATTTCTTAAAGCCACTTATAAAATAGTTTCTACTAATGTCTTAATACAAGGCAGTGGCTTCTGTTATGAAAAGAGAACACAGACGTTATGGAGTTACAGCTGAGAAGCAAAAATCTCCTTTCCTTGGACACAGCTGAAGTAGGAGCTTGATGGTTTTAAAGGAACTTCACTAAATGTTCATAGAGAATAAAAGTGAAATACCTACAGAAGGGACATAAATATTTGTTGCCTAAACACAAATTTTAAGCTGAGCAATTGTGTCATGTGTGATTGTTTTTACTGCATTCCACTCAAGTGTAAGAAATGTCATATTGCATTATTTATCATCATCATCATCATCATCATTATTGGTAAATGTGGTTCTGAGCCCCCCATCTCTCTGTGTGGTAGAACAATAAATCTACAGGTGTCACAGAGGTCCCAGAATATATGGGGAAGGCTCTCTGGTCTATGTCCATTGGTGCTGGTATAATCCATTAGAAGCTCCAGAATTTCCCTTTAGGAAGGGTTTAAGATTGGGTGCAATCTGGATGGAAGGAACCAGGGGATGTGGATTAAAACTGGGTTTACATAGCAAACATACTGGTTTTACTTTAGATTGTGTGTTTATATGGCCATTGCGTTGAGGGTGGCGTTGATAGGGATTATGAGAAGGGAGGCTGAAACTTTCCCTAGTCACTACTTAGCACTGAAACATTTATGATGGTGGTCTATGTGATTTCCTGAGAGGTAGAGCTCATCTGGGAACTGGGGTACTAGGTCCAACTCTCCTCTCCAGGCATGTCCTTTCCTGGGGAGCTGAAAAGACAGTGGACTTGGGCCGAACCCTTCCTGGGATTGGCAGCCTCTTCCCCTTCCCAATCTTGGGGGAAGCTATCCCAGCTCTAGACTACTCTCTCTGCAGTCTCTTAGTCTCCAAAGTCCTTTCCTCCTCCTAGGACCCTCTGGTTCTTTTAAAAAATTGTAATCTGGGAGTAAGTATCCCCCTGCCCCCAACCCCCTCTCACTTCCTCCCCTCCAGTTCAAATTCCTTCTTTCTGTGGGTGGTGCTGTGTAGAAGGTGGGGTGGGCGGGGTTCTCTCTCATTCTCTCAGCTATATGGAAAATACAGCTCTGGCTTCCTAAGACAGAGATACCCAGTCTTGACTGACACTTTTCTGGGCTTCTCTCCCTCTTTGTTCCTTGCCTTTCCCACTTGAAGAGCAGTCTCTAGGAAGTTGTATGTCTTTTGAAAGCAAAATGACTTTGGTTTAATTCTCCTGCACACCAATAAAACTCTTTCCCTCTGTACCGACTGAGAAAAATGTCCTGTCCACAGAATTGCACAATATAGTGACCAAAATGTCCCTTTCTCCCACATGATAATTGTTTTTGTGGCTTTTCAGCATAGTGCAAAGTGCCCTGAAAGGTGTCAAATAAGCTCTGAGAATGAGAAGCATGGTAAAGAGTGACCTCACAACTCTTAACTGTTTCCATGCTGTTTTGTACTGAAAAGGAGCACATGCATTTCTGAATAAACTGAGGAAGTAGGAAGATTAGATGGGGCAAAATGACTGTTTAGCTTTTCACTTTAAAACATACTAATAGTGGACCAAATGCCATCAACATCTAGAACAATATTGATAATTAATAATAGCTTGAATTCCTGATGGGACTTTGCATTTTAAAAACAATTAAGTTATATTATCTCTTTGAATTTTCTCTGTACTCTGTGAGATAGTCATTGTTTTATACTAATTTTACCTTTAAAGTAACTGAGGCTCAGAGAGGCTGTGATCACCCAATTGGTAAGTGACCGAGCTTAGTCAGAACCTAAAATTTCCTTTTCCAAATCTATCACTTCTGTCTTTGAACATGGCTCTAAGGTCTGAGGAATTACACTGAATGTGTCAGGTTGTCACAGTAAAATTAATAAAAAGGAAATGGTTGGTTCTACTTTGGGGGGCAGCTTGGGGGTTGGTTTTGTTGTTGGTCTTTTTTTTTTAGTAATTTAATTTAATTTATTTTTTTATACAGCAGGTTCTTATTAGTTATCTATTTTATATTGTTGTTTGTCTTGAAAGAAGGACTTAAGTTCATTTGAATCACCCCTTCCACACAAACACCAAATATTCTGTTAAATAGTTAGAAGGTAAATAAAATGTTTCATTTAGCTTTGGTTTATTATAGCTAGCATATTGACTTTAGTGAGATTTATGAAAGCTAATTCTATTTTTATGTGTGGCATAGATAATTTGTGATATATTGGAACCTTGGTATAACAAATGTGTGCACAGGTGCCCATTTAAAATGCTCATCTTGGGAATTCCCTGGTGGTCCAGTGGTTAGGAGTCTGGGCTTTTACTGCCTAGGGTGCAGGTTCAGTCCCTGGTTAGGGAACTGAGATCCTGCAAGCTGCATGGCACAGCCAACAAGAAAAAAAAAAAAAAAAGAAAATGCTTGTCTTATAATTTTAAATTATAAGGATTTATACTTGTTATATCTTTGCTTTTATTGCATATTGTTCATATCTATGATTTATTTGATAATGAGTCTTTGGTCAAAAGCACAATCCCCAATGATATCACTAGTTCCAAAAGCAAAATACCACTCACTTTATAAAGTAGAAAATATATATATCACACATATGAACACAGAAGCTTTTCTGTTTCTACTTAGAGAATTAGAATTGCATTTGCCCTGATCCCATTTTGTTTTCAGTCAGCAGTTTATTCAAGTATCATATTTATCATCTTTGACCTTTTGATCTGTCATGGCTTTTGCTGTTGCTTTGGATTTTGGAAATTTAAGAACCAACATGATCCTTATAGGTTAGAATATTTACAGAATTCAAAACAGGGCAGTATAGTCTTAACAGGGGATGTAAGATATGAGAATAAGGGATATTAGATGAGAAGCACCATTCAGGCACTAATTCCTAACCAAGGGGGGAAAGTGGCAGGGGGAGGGGGGGTGATGAATTGGGAGATTTGGATTGACATGTATACACTAATATGTATAAAATGGATAACTAATAAGAACCTGCTACATAAAAGAATCAATAAAATAAAATTCAAAAAAAAGTGATTATTTGCAAAAAGTATTTAAGAGTAAGAGATTGTTGCTACCGGTAGTAGTCACATATTTACTGAATAAAGTTTCATGGCTGTACATTGACTATTGTCCATCCTGAGTGGATTAAAAACTTCAGTTCAATTGTAGGGAATATTATAAGCCTGGAAAAGGAAAGGAATACATTTTTCTCCAAGGGCTGATATGGTTGCATAGTACTGCCCCCTTCAAATTGTTATAGCAAATTAATTTTAATGGTGACTAATTAACAGAAATGTGCTTATAATCTGTAATCTGGGGACTTCCCTGGTGGTCCAGTGGTTAAGAATCTGTCTTGCAATTCAGGGGATGCTGGTTTGATCCCTGGTCAGGGAACTAAGATCCCACGTGCCACGGGGCAACTAAGCCCGCATGCCACAGCTACAGAGCCCATGCGCTCTGGAGCCCTCATGCCACAACTACTGAAGCCCGTGTGCATACCAGAACTAGAGAGAAGCCCATGCACTACAACGAAAGATCCACGTGCCACAACTAAGACCCAACGCAGCTAATCAATCAATCAATCTGTAATCTGGTCTTGGAAGCAGGGCCATTAACTGAGAATGAGGAGAGCTGCTCTCTGTTTCTGATTCTGTACCTCTTGATTCTCTATCTTTGCCTTGAATAAATCACTTCTCTTATGTGTAAAATTATTTTAGGTAATTTAAATACTCTGGTTATTTGAATTGTGATAGTTCGCTTCAATATTTCTCAACTGAGGGACTTCCTGGTGGCACAGTGGTTGGGAGTCTGCCTGCCAATGCAGGGGATGCGGGTTCGAGCCCTGGTCCAGGAAGATACCGCATGCCGCGGAGCTACTAAGCCCATGTGCCAC
Organism: Aethalodelphis obliquidens; assembly: GCF_003676395.1. NCBI lineage: Eukaryota > Metazoa > Chordata > Mammalia > Artiodactyla > Delphinidae > Aethalodelphis > Aethalodelphis obliquidens. The sequence goes on along the minus strand of NW_020837948.1, from coordinate 40,249,836 downwards.
AACTACTGAGCCTGCATGCCACAACTACTGAAGCCCGCGTGCTTAGAGCCTTTGCTCTGCAACAAGAGAAGCCATCTCAATGAGAAGCTCGTGCTCCTCAAGGAAGAGTAGCCCCCGCTCACCGCAACTAGAGAAAGCCTGCACGCAGCAACAAAGACCCAACACAGCCAAAAATAAATAAAGAAAAAAAATAATAAAAATCTTAAAAAAAAATATTTTTCAACTGATCCAACATAAAAAATATTAAAAGTATAAAGTATGATTTGATTTACCTGCAAGAGTATTAGCCTCATATTGTAATATAAATGTATCAAAATCAATATGTTGTACACTTTAAGCTCACACAATGTTGTATATCATTTATATATCTCAATTTAAAATAAAAGTATTAGTCTCTAACAGGGATAGTCACATTTCTTAAAAACAACAGTCCAGAATGTTAATGATCTATTGTAACTCTGACCCGTGGTAAAAAAAATTGTACTGGCATCAGCAGATTGTATTAAACTTCAATAGTATAGAAAGCCAAGCAGCATGATTTAGCTTTGTCAAATGTTGACATTTCTTGTATTCTGCATAGAGGAAGAGGTCTGTCCTATGTAGATTTTGAATTGATCAGTATCTTTGCTTCATTTTTAGTTTCCTGAATCTTTAAAAAAAAATGTTTCTGTCTTGTGGTTTTAAAATTAACCTGTTTTTTACACACTCACTCTAAGCATATCGGTTTGAATAGATCAATTGAATGTTATTTTTGACTGTTTTCCAAAACAGAGCATGGCATTGGAAATTTACTTTAAAAATAGAAAATTTGAAGCATGTCTTGGTTTGCAATGGCAATTCCAGAAGGTTTGCTGTAAAATATTCAAGTGTTAGCTCAGAATAAACTCTTTAAAATTTATTTTTAATTTACGTACAGTAAAATTTACTTTTGTTTTAGACAAACAGAATAGTTCTATTACTCCCAACAAACTCCCTCATGCTGTTCCTTTGTAGTCAGACCCTTCTCCCCTCCCTCTTAACCCCTGACAACCACTGATCAGTTCTCTATTCCTACAGTTTTGCTTTTTCAGAATGTCACATAAATGGAATCATACAGTATGTAGGCTTTTTGATCTGGCTTCTTCCACTTAGCATAATGCATTTGAGATTCATCCATGTGGATGAATATATCTGTAGTTTCTTTTTATTGCAAAATAGTATTCCATTATGGATGCATCACAGTTTGGTTATCAGTTGAAGGATATTTGCATTCTGTCTAATTTTTGGTGATTCTGAATAAAACTGCTATAAACATTCACAAGTGGTTTTTATGTGAACATGAGTTTTACCCCTTTGGGCAAATACCTAAGAGTGGGATTAACCGCATATAGTAAGTGTGTATTTAACTTTATAATAAACTGCCAAACTATTTTCCAAAGTGGCTATCCCATTTCCTTTTTATTTATTTATTTATTTTGGAGTTTGGGCTTCTCTATGTACTTACCAACACTTTGTGTTGTCAACTTTTTGTTTTTAATTTTAGTCATTCCAGAGGATGCATATTAGTGTCTCATTGTGGTTTTAATTTGAATTTCCCTAACGACTAATGATGTAGGGTACCTTTTCATGTGCTTATTTGCCATTCTTATATCTTCTTTTTTGAAGGATCTTTTCAGATCTTTTGCCAATGTTTAAAATTGGGTTGTTTGTCTTCATATTGTTGAGGTTTGAAAATTCTTTGTGTAATCTGGATATAAGTTCTTTGTCAGGTATGTGATTTGCAAATATTTTCCCCCAGTCTCTGGTTTGTTTTTTAATTCTCTTAAAGTATCTTTTGCAGAGCAAAATGTATCATTTTGCAGAGCAAAAAAGGTTTTTAATTTTGATGAAGTCCAATTTATCAATTTTTTTAAAAGACAATACTCTTAGTGTTAAATCTAAGAACTCTCTGCCTATCTCAAAGCCATGAAAATTTTCCATATGTTTCCCCTAAATGTTTTACATTTACGTTTAAGTCTGTGGCCCATTTTGAGTTAATTTTTGTAAAAGATGTGAGATAAGTGTCTAGGTTCATTTTCTTTTCCCACGTAATAGATTTACACCATTTCTTAAAAAGGTGGTCTTTTCTCCATTGAAATGCCTTTGCACCTATGTCAAGAATCAGTTGGCCATAGCATTGATGTCAGTCTATTTCTGAACTCTTTATTGATCTATGTGTCTATCCTTTTCCCAATACCATACATTGTCATGATTATTGTAGCTTTACAGAATTAACTTTAAACACCTCTGCTATGAAGAAACAAATTCTCTATAGCATTCTAGTCAATTTCCTTTTAAATCTTATTATCTAAGCAAATGGATTATTTCTCAACAATTTCAATGTCTTCTGTCTTCATTCAGTTTATATATTGATTATAAATTCAGCATGGGCAGTAGCCATACTTTTTATATTCCTTCCCTGGATAGAAAAAGACCGCAGTGGACTATGACATTTAACTAGAGCTTTCTCTGCATCACAGTCTAAATGCAAAAATTTGCGAAAGAACCATTTACTAAGCTACTACCTGCAAAACTTCCCTAGATGGGCTTCCCCTCCTCTCACGGGCCCCACCACCACCCAGGCTGAGCTGCCTGGACAGTGACACCCTACCACCCAATTGACAACCAGCTTCCTGTCTGGTGGAGTGGCAGTTGGTGGAAGCCAGCTGTTATGATTCATATCATTTAAGATTTCTGCCTTTTGAGAAGTGACGCTAATAGAGCCATGCTGAATGGTGTCTGATTGGGAGAATTTTCTTTATGAAAGAGGTTTGATTTCTAGTGCCTAAGCAATTGAACTTTTTTTTTTTTTTTGACAGGTACGTTTCAATTTCTAGTTTCTGTGTGAGCTCAGTTAGGTAGATAAATGTTGTTTTCATCAAGTGTTTGTACTTGCTGTATTTCTTCCTGAAAAACAAACGAACACGGAAACTTCTGTAATAAAAGGTTCTTGCGTGTTACCAATTCTTTAATAGTTTTATAAGTTTTCAGGCTTCTGATATTCTCCAAAAGGCAAAGAATTCTCTGCCCACGATAGGATTACACGTTGAATTTGGTGAAATAATTCTCATGTGCCTGAGGGGATAGCTTCATATATCTTGCGGACATGGTCTTTCTCTTAGGCTGCTGAACCCAAAATCCTGGGTTTTTTGGTTTGTTTGAGTTTTTTGTCATTTTGTTAGCTCAGATAGACTTATGAATATTATTTAAAAGCAGAATATTTGTTAGGAGGGCAAAGGATTTTGCCACCATAGGGACAAGTTTTTGTGCCATTCAGTCAGTAAATATACTGAAAAGAACAATATAAGAAAAACTTTTAAATATCATTAAGGGAAAAGTGTACTGGCTTTTATGTGATACCCCAAATTAACATTGTCCTTACTTTAGAGCAACAGAGAGAGCATGATGATGAAGGAAAAAGACAGTGATGAAGTTTGGGTCATACCGATCATAGTACCAGTCAAGAGGTGGGGAGGGAGCCTGTTTGCAGCAGACTTGTACAGGATGGGCCAGATTTCTATAGGGATGCTGATGGCATCTTTGCTACCTGCTGAATCATGCCCCTAAATATGAGAAAGTCAAATTGTGACTGGAATTTTTCTAATACTAAGAAGTGCTGATTCCCTATAGCCAATTAAAGTTGTGCTAAAAGTTCAACATTTTATAGCATTTGGAAGTGAGAAGTGATATTTAGCTTTGGTTTAGTGATACCCTAGGGCAGAAGTTCTCAAACTTTGCAGTATATAAGGATCCCCTGGGGAGCTTGTTAAAAATTTAGGTCCCTAGACTCCAGCCCTGAAGGTTTGGATTTAGCAGGTCTGGGGAGTGGCCAAGAATCTGCATTTTAACAACCTCACTCTGTTTGGCACCCTGAGTCATCTCTCAAGAAGTTACAAAATTCTCCTAACAAAAACTGTTGTCACTCAACTTAATTTTTAAAATACTATTTCACTTAGAACAAGTAGGTGTTATGAAACCTAATGATTGATCTTCAGAGTTCCAAAGCGGTTAGCCATACTAGTTTGGATTGCCTAGGTGTGAACTAAGATGTAACATGCAATGAGCAGTATACAGAAGCTTATATTAGATTTCTTTCAATTTGAAGTTATTAGTTACACAACTTCCATTTCCAGGTCATCTGTGCATCTGCAGATGGTATTAGATAAGAGAGGTAGACCAGGCATAGCTACCTAGGGAATTTCACAAGGTTCTTAATAATCATTTATTACCTACTGTGCCCTTAATGATGTTGCTCAGGATCCCATTAAGTTAGCTGTGAATATAGTAATTGGTCCCTGGACAATAGCCAGAGGGTGTTAAATCCTGTGTCTCTACCCTTTCTGGTCATGTTAGAGACAAGATAGACATTGTGCATATATTCCTTTCTGGGGACAAGGCTGCCTGTGCTCCAAAGGAGATTTCTTAAAACACAGCAGGAGTCCCTAGAGAGTCTTCCTCTAATTCAGGCAGGCACTTATGACCTACTTTTGAAGGTAATTTGAAAATCCCATCAAACACAAGCAATCAAAATCCAGCTTCTCCACAAGGTATTTTGTAGACCTAGCACTGCATCCTTTCTATCTGCTCACACCAACAGCTTGAATTTATTTTGGTTAGGATTTTCCCCTCCCTTTAACGATAGTTAAGATGGAGAATTTCTAGTTTCTGGACACAATGCAACTGCACAAATAAATATGATAATGATGTAAATTGGTTCTTCCTGTATGTAACAAAAAGAATCAGATTTGTTGACTTGGTGTTCAAATTCTGACAAAGTTCTGCAGATTGCACAATGATAACACCCAAGCCAGAGGTTCTTTCTCCTCCTTGGAAGCCCCATGCTTGTGGTTTATGTAGTACCTTCTGAAACTTTTCAAAGCACAACTTTGGTAAGGCAAAAAAGAGATTCATAGGGCTTCCCTGGTGGCGCAGTGGTTGAGAGTCCGCCTGCCGATGCAGGGGACACGGGTTCGTGCCCCGGTCCGGGAGGATCCCACGTGCCTCAGAGCGGCTGGGCCAGTGAGCCATGGCCGCTGAGCCTGCATGTCCGGAGCCTGTGCTCCGCAACGGGAGAGGCCACAGCAGTGAGAGGCCCGCATACTGCAAAAAAAAAAAGAAAAAAAGAAGAGCGATTCATAGAACATCCAATCCTGTCTCTTACCTAATTTTTTTTTTTTTTTTTTTTTTTTTTTTTTTTT